>NC_090923.1:423693843-423996873 GCF_040938575.1 Ambystoma mexicanum
GTGACAACTTGAAAGCTGGACAAGCATTGGTCAAGCACTGGCATGATCAAAAGGCTAACATGGTTGAGTTTACTCAAGACCAGCTAGTTATCGTTATGATTCCAACAAGGCAGAGGGCCTTGCCAGACAAATGGATGGGACCCTTCAAAGTTGTGGGTAAACTTGGAGAGGTCAACTATCTGGTGGACTTGGGCAATCCCAAGGACGCTCCAACAGTCTTCCACACCAACAGACTAAAAGTGTATGTCTCCAGACCTGATGTAGGAGCTTTGCTTCTAGCATCCTCAGAGGAAGTAGAAGAGAGTGAAGCTCTTCCTGATCTCCTCAGAGGCTTACCTTTAGACGAAAAGATTGAAGGAGTAAATCTCTCTTCAAATCTGACAACTGAGCAACAAGAAGAGTGCAAATCTATGTTAAATCAGTTTGCCTCTCTGTTCTCACTTTCACCAGGCTTGACCCCTTGGGGAGAGCATGACATACTCACTGGTGACTGTCTGCCAGTCACAAACAGAGGATATCGAATGTCAGAGAATGTAAGAACCCACATCAAAGGTGAGGTCAGCAAGATGCTTGATCTCGGGGTAATAGAGCCCTCTACTAGTCCATGGTCTAGCCCAGTTGTGTTAGTACCAAAGGCAGGATCTAAAGAACTTAGCTTCTGTGTGGATTACCGAGCTCTTAATGCAGTCACTAAGACTGATGCCCACCCTTTGCCAAGGACAGATGAGCTAGTAGATAGACTTGGTGCAGCCACGTTTCTCAGCACATTTGACTTGACGTCAGGCTATTGACAAATAGCCCTGACAGACCATGCCAAGGAGAAAACTGCATTTTCTACCCCAGTTGGCTTATACCAGTTTAAGGTTATGCCTTTTGGATTGAAAAATGCACCTGCTACATTTCAAAGGATGGTAAACCAGGTTCTGAATGGGATGGAGGACTTCTGCATGGCATACTTGGATGACATAGTAGTGTTCAGCAATTCCTGGGAAGAACATGTGGACCACTTGAGATATGTTTTGCAGGCTCTTGGAAAGGCCAATCTGACCATAAAGGCAAGTAAATGCCATATTGGACAGAGTAAAGTGGTCTACCTCGGACATGAGGTAGGAGGTGGAGAAATAAGGCCTTTGCTCAGTAAGATTGAAGCTGTGCAAAATTGGACAACACCTACTACTCAGACCCAGGTGAGAGCTTTCTTAGGTCTCACTGGGTACTACAGGAATTTCATAGAGAACTATGGGACCATAGCTTCTCCACTGGATGTCATCTCCTCTCCTAAATTCCCTAAAAAGGTTAGATGGAATGAGGAATGCAATCAGGCCTTTGAAAACCTGAAAAAAGCTCTTTGCCAAGCCCCAGTACTCAGAGCTCCTGACTACCACCAAACTTTCATTGTGCAGACAGATGCTTCAAATGTAGGAATAGGGGCAGTCCTCAGTCAACTGGATGGAAAATGAAGTGGGAGAATGGGAGAAAAAGCTCCCCCAATCTCCTCGCGACCATGGCCTAGAGGATCGCGGCCCAGACACCCGCCACGAGATGAATTTGTCTATCTACCAGACGACCAAATACCCTTGTTCAAGAACATAAGGATATGCCCACCAGCCTGCCCAACTCAAGCCGACACCTGCGGCATGGATGAACTCGACTAAGACCTCAACAACAAGCACCCACATCGTTAGAGATGCCATAACGACCTAGCCAACTGCCAAGAACACACGTGCCAACATGCACACTGGTCACTCACGCACCAACCCACACGAAGAATATATTCAGTGCTATGACGTAGGTGACGGATACACCCACTGACGCGCATCTTTATAATTTTTCACATAGGTTTTTCCGTAATGCAGAAATGCAAGACGCATAAAGCACCCGCGTATACGCTTGCTGACGCTTCTCCCACCCCTCGCATCGTGATGAGAATATAACGAAGACGTACTACTGCCTATGAAGCCATGTCAAACCGCAACACAGGTGCCGTGCATTACACATCCCCACCCATGAACCAGGCCCAAGTAGGCCACAAGCAAGAACCGCCATGAACACTGAATGAGCGAGAGTACAAGTGCTGATCACGCAGAATGAGCCCAGGGAGAGCTCACAGCCAAGGGGGCGATGTTGCAACTCGTATGCTACCAGCCGGCACCAAGGTCACACCTGTAAGTAAAGCCAAGCACACAGAAGCAAAATACAACTTTAAATGTGCAGAATTCCGCCCCAGCCACGGTCTCTCCACATGTGACCAAGCCAACCTGACAGGGTGCCAGACCCACGAGGGAGAAGTCGCCTGGGTCCCACGTCTGGGACACAGGTTGCAACAATGAAATGACCCGATGGACACCTACAGCGATGGGAATGGTCTGCTCTCAAGCCTATGAGCAAATCCGCACATTGTCTGCACAAACACATAGTTACACATTGTTGCTAGTGACAGGTACACCGCGAGCTGGGAACAACGATGGTCCCAGACTGGGGGGCTCGCGGGAGGACCAATCAGAACATGGGGGCACTCATCACTGATGCCACTAACATTGGCCAATCATCAGGGGTCTTCGTGTAACAATTTTCAACTATCTAATAGAAGGGACAACCCAAGTATACCACCTGACTCATCCTCAACCACTAATATTGCTCTCTATATGTATGCTATACTAACCCTACCACTCGAGGAACCAATCCGGAGTGGCAATAGGTTTTTCGCTAACTTTCCCAGGTGACGCAAGTAGCGCGTCATACTGCGGCAAAAAGGGCCTGCAAGCCCCACGAATTTTGAGAGTCTGGACGGACGCGTACGATCCTAGACCCATCCCTGCCATTGTTTTAATAAACAGCAGAACCGCCTTGCTTCTTGTGTGTGTCTCATACTCATTTTTGGGGAACACGGGAGGAGTTGGGGCCTCCCAGCCCGGAGGTCCGCGGACGGCTCAGCCGACCCCGGGATAATCACCCCGTCAAGTTGGAGGCACTGCTGAGATCTGTTTACGATCTACCTTTTCATTTTTCCAAGGCCTCTCGTTGCGAGGAGGCCCGGCGGCGTGGGCCCCCTCTGCCGCTGCACCCTTTTTTGAGGACTACAGGACCATCGCGGAACTGCGAGAAGACCGGACAGCGCAATCCGGATATTGGCCCTCGGGAGCCGGTTGAGAAGTATCCCGCCCGCGGTTGACGAGTGTCCAGACATGGTCCAGACGAGGGGAGGTGGCGAACCGCTTGGAGGGGTGCACGCAGTCGAGCGGCCCCGCATCAAGAGAACTTGGTGAGTATGTCACACCCAACAAGCAATGTGAGATTGTGAGGGAGGAGGGAGGAGTGAAATAAGGGTGGTGGGAGGTGTTACTAAGGTGTGCGGCGAAGATTTGATCAATTAGTGTTGACGGTGAAGTGAATGGTAGCAGGACAGGCGCGAGAGCCGTCCGCTACCACGTCACGGAGAAGGGTGGGTGGAGCAAGAAAGTATTACGTGCGGTTGCTCGTAGACACTGATTGGCCTAGATCGTGGCCACCTTTAAGGGGGGGGTGTGTGTGGTTTCCTACGAATTGGCGGTTATTGATCAATGATTAGATGAGGATCCCTATTGATCGAGCAGTGAAACTCGATAGATAGATGAAGTTTTCCTGTAGGTGGTAGCTAACTTGTTGCCCAGTATGGAAGATAATTGGCTGGTTAAGCCCTCCCGTTGAGGGGCGTATCACACGCGAGGCGACGCAGCGTGCGCAGTCCGATTATATTGTTGGTTACCTTGTTCCAGGCGTAACAAGAGGACAGCTGTGGGGTTAACGGGGACAAACAGCAAAAACTTATTGTGAGCTTTCTGAAATGTAAAAGATCTTACCGGTAGTTTTTGGAAGAGGTCGGTGACGTCACCCGTAGGGCTTTCATAGGATACCTTGACCACACAGCATTGTTGAAGGGTGGTGGGGAAGTGAATAGAGCGCAGGGGGGTGCGCACGGAGGTTGTCGGCCACCCCAAATATGGGACAGGTGGAGAGGGGGAAGTGACCGTGCACGGAGAACGCCGGCCTCGCCGAGTGAGGTAGGAGGAGGAGGGGTGGAGAAAAGTGGGACGGCTGTATAAGCACGTCACACAGGGCACGCAGCCGCAGGGGGCTTCGTGCGCCGTGGCGCAGGGGGCCGTAACGGTATTAAGGAAGAAAAACAAATATGGAAAGGACAACATATTTGCAATTGTTATATTTGACTGTTTTTTTTCTTTTAGCGGACGGTCGCAAGTCCCCAAACTACGGGGCCAGGTAACATATCTGCAATTGTTATATTTGACTGGTTTTCGACAACTATACTGAAGGGAGCTAACAACACAGTGTAACTATGTCAGACGGGTTAGGATCGGGAGGGTGGGGGAATACCCTCACTACCCCACTCCAACATATGTGTAAAACACTATCGCCCCATAGGGAAAAACTGATCAAATACAGCATAGAATGGACACAAGGGCCAGACAACAAAATGACGACACCCTGGCCGCCTAACGGCAGTTTCGACCCATACGTCCAACACTCACTACTGACACATATCCATAACACATACAAGGGGAAGAAGTTGGCGCATCACGTGGAGGTGTTTAACTTATGGAGGATGTTCCAGGGGTCCCGACCAGGACCAACCGGGATGTTCACTGTGGAGGAAACGAAGGAGGGGAAGAAGATTAAGGAGGAAGAGGGAAATGGGGAAAAGGAGGTTGACAGCGCACAGTGCGCGGGAAGAGACCGAGAGGGGGGGAAAAGCTTAGCATCGCAAATGAAATAGAAATAAAAAAGGAAAGGATCGACGACATGCCCTTAGCGAAAGTAGTGAAGAAGGGGGGTTATATCCTGTGACGGAACTACGAGAAGCGGTAAGGCAACAACTAACGGCTGCTGAGGGGTATTCGAACCCCGCGTACAGCCCACCACCATATACAGCTACAGGTAGCTACACAGGGGGGAGGAGGTGACAAGTACGGTAGGCCCAACTTATACGAAGATGCACGCAAAGGAAGGGAAGAATAGTGAAGAACCAATCCCAACCATAGGACATGACGAGTGGGTAGCCGCGCAGGTGCTGTTAAAATTGCGAGGGACACTAACGGGAGAAGAAAAGGTAGTACGGAGACTGAACCAGGACAATGAGGGTAGCAGTGAAATAAGAGGGGAAGAAGATTAAAGGAAAGAAGGGGAGCTGTTACGAGCAGAGGAGGAGATGTTGGAGGAACGATTGGCAGAATTAAGGAATGAGCAAAACTCCCTGATCAAACAGCTTGAGAAAGAGGAACGAGAGAGAAGGAGGGAAAGGAAGGAAAGTAAGGATGAGTTAGAAAAAATGAGGGAACGAACTGAAGAACGGAAGCGTGAAGCTGAAAGGATGAAGGCGATAGCAGAAAGGGTATCACGAGCAGCACAGCGTGACAGGAAAAGAGAGGAAGAAGAGAAAGAAAAGGAAATGGAAATATGGAAGAAGAAAATACTATCAAAAAGCACCAAGAAATATAAGGAAGGTAAAGTAATAGAAAGCATATTAGAAAGGGAGAGAGAGAGATGGGAAAGGAGGAGAGAGGAAGAAAGGATATTAGAGAAGGTGAGTGGTGAGGTGATGGAGGAATTGAAAAAGAAAAGAGAGGAAATAGGTGGTGAAATAGTGGAGAAGAGAGAAGGGGAAAAAAGAGAGAGGAAAGGGGAGAGTGGGGTAAGGACATATGTACGTCGGGATGCAGAAGTAGCCACAACATCAGCGCAAAGGGGAGCAATTGGTAAAGAAGAAGCGGAAGGAACGGATTTAATAGACTTAAAAACAGTGACGATTAGGGGGGAAGAGACAGATTGGGGGTTGTCGCTCCTGGATGAATTTTGCAGCGAAGAAGAAGAAGGAATGGGGGGAGAAGGAAGAAGCGGCGATAGGGAAAGCTTAGACAAATTGTACATTACCCGCACCAACCGGGAATCACCATGGGCATGCAGAAGGAAGGAAGAAGTGGAGGGAAGTGAGGAGAAAGAACGAGAAGTGGTGGGAAGGCAAACACGTGCAGCTACACCCGCATCATCCCGTCCAACATGTCCGCCCACACCAGCTCCTGAACACACCCCCTACACCGGCAGGCTTAGAGATCTCCCCGGACGTACGCAGGAAGAACGGGCACACACACCCACCTTAAATAAACAAAATAATAAGACAAGGGCAAGAGATGAAGGGGAAGCTACAACGAGCGGCGGTAATATGGACATGACAGATGATCTAGACGACACAGAAGAAGAGAAGGGGTATGCAGACTCCACACCACGACAACTGGGGGGACAGATGGGACACAATCTAATGCCGCTATTGGAGAGGGGGGGTTAGACCACAATACGTCCCTTGGAAGCATGCCGATAAGGAAAATATAAAGTGTAGGCTCCCATCACTAAGTGGAGGAGCGGGAAAATGGATATACGAGATGGAAAAGCACACTGCAGGACAGAAACTAGCAGTAGGAGACGTGAAGGGCCTATTAATATCAATATTAGGGGATGCAGCAGATGACATCTGGAAGAGAGCGGGTTTCCCCGGGGTCACAATAACGAACACATCACATGACGGGGCGCCATTTGCGAATTGCAGGCATGCATTATGGCAAGCTCTGAGGGTACAATACCCAGACACCTCAGATATAGGAGCAATTACGTCACGCAAGATGCGTGAGAACAAAGATCCTGTTGATTATATCCAGGAGATTCAGGAGAAGTGGCGTATGGAAACTAGAGAGCAATGGGACAAGACACCGGCAATATTTTACCACATACTAATACAAGGGCTCCCGGAGGCAGTACAAAAACAATTGAAGAAAGTAGTGGGGATGGAAGCCAAGGCTTGGCCGGAAATACAATTGACAATAGTAAACCATTGTAGGATGTGGCAAGAAAAGATGAAACAAAAGGAAGAAGATAGAAAAGCGGAAGAGGCTAAATTAGTGCAGAAAAAACTGACTAAATACACCATGGAAGGAGCACTAATAACTACTCCAACAACAATGACACCAAACCACACGCAAGTAGTGGCCGCACAGGATCCCTCACAACTACAAATACCACCACTACCACAATCACCACGACTTATAACACAACAGCTGCCACCACCCCCACCATACACGACTAACATGGGACGAGGGTACATGGTACCAGGAAATGGATATTATAATAACATCAGGGGAAGGGGAGGAATGATGAGGGGGAGGGGATATGGCCAACCTTCACAACAGCAAGGGGGAGGATTCCAGAGCTTCTACCCCACTGGGCAACCAGGGTACCAAGATAATGCAGGAAGTTTCCCATGGCAGACCAGTGAACCACCTGTATGTTGGGTTTGTGGGATGTTAGGACACATGTCACGTACGTGTAGAATGAGACCCTCCCCACCAGCATGGGGGGAACAAGGACAACAAGGGCCTATGAGGGAGCAGCATGGTTACCAACAACCACAGGAGCTACAACAGAGCAGCACACAGCAGCAATTAGCAGCACAACAACAGCTGCAGACATATTCGCTAC
The DNA here is from genome assembly GCF_040938575.1 of Ambystoma mexicanum. Classification (NCBI taxonomy): domain Eukaryota; kingdom Metazoa; phylum Chordata; class Amphibia; order Caudata; family Ambystomatidae; genus Ambystoma; species Ambystoma mexicanum. The sequence continues at coordinate 423,701,365 of NC_090923.1, forward strand.
CGCACCAACAGGTGGCAATAACACAACAACACCAAGTGCAGCCAGTGCAGCAGCCCACTCAAATACAGGACCATAAGGTAACCTCCACCGATACACAGCTACAACAAACACAATTGGGAAGGGTGACTATCCTGGGACACAACCCTTACACAGGAAGTGGTCAGTCATTATACCCACAATAGGACAGCCCACAGACGTCCTTGGTGTGTCCCATCCTGTCGATAACACCTAATAGTGCGGAGGAACCACGCATTGAGGTAACGATAGGTGACAAAAAATTATCATTCCTTGTTGACACTGGGGCAACCAGGTCTTGCATAAGGGAGGGTAGATTTAAAATGTCAGGTGAGGCCATGAACACCCAAGGATTTTCTGGGGCTAGGGGGTTGGTTCCCTTTACCAATAACATCTCCTTATCTATTGGAGATTATGACATGTCTGTCCCGCACCTGTATTCAAGGGAATCGCCAGTGAACATACTTGGGAGGGACATAATGAGCAGATTAAATATGACAATCTCCTTCACGGAGGATGGCATAATCTGCTCCACACCAGGAATAAACATGCTTACTGCACGACAAATACTGCAAGCGTACTGTGGCCAGACAGTAGCTCGGGCTGAGCCAGTGGATGGTGAACTGTTCCAGTACGGAACAGACATGGCATTCGCCTGGATGCCAGGAATAGAAGGAAAGATCTGGAAGAGGCCAGCAGCATATTTGTTCAGGCCTGAGACACCAGCCAATGAACCAGAAGGGAAGGTGATTTCGGTAAGCATCGAGAGTATTATAGCAACTGCTGATTATATCGCAGTACATGCCCAAGACCGGGAAGGGAGAGCATGGAGGACAGTGATAGCTCTGGCTGAGGGATGCAGGCTCACCCAGGTGTCCAATGAAGAGCTCTTTTCAGAAGACAGGGAAGAAGGTGAGATGGTATTTATGATGAGTGTAGATGTATGGCTAAGAGTGGCCTATAAGCAAGTGGCACAGACAATGGCCATGGCCCTTGAGGCACCCGCATCTACCCCAGTTCCATTCTACCAGGAAGACATGGCAAAAGTTCCAGCATTACTGTGGACCACCAGTCCCTATGACGTGGGCTGCATAAAGAGTATCGGGGGAGTAAGAATAAAGCTGAAGAAGGGTGCAATACTACCTAGAGTGAAACAATACCCACTATCAAAAGAGGCAGATGAGGGCATATACGAAACCATAACGGCCCTAATAAATAATGGCATATTGGTACCATCAGAATCACCCTGTAACACGGCCGTGTACCCAGTGCGCAAAGCTAAAGGAGGGTCTTGGCGTTTTATCCAGGACCTCAGACCCTTGAATAACATTGTAGAAGCAGAATACCCCATAGCAGCAAACCCAGCCACAATATTATGTGGAATTCCGGCAGAGGCCTCACGGTTCACCGTGATTGACCTCAAAAATGCCTTTTTCTCAATACCCCTGCACCCAGATTCACAAGACTTGACAAGCTTCACATACAGGAACACAAAATGGAAACACACCAGGTTACCACAAGGGTACTGCGTGTCACCCTCAATTTTCAACAGAGTGATACAGATGGACTTGGGAAACATTGAGTTAGAAAGTACGATGCTGCAATATGTTGACGATATAATAATTTGCAGCACACGCGAGAAAAGGTGCAGGGAGGACTCATTGAAAATGCTGACAGTGTTGGCTGAAAAGGGTTAAAAGGTAGACAAAGAAAAGTTACAGTACTGTCAGGAACAGGTACTATACATTGGTCAACTAATATCCCTAACACTGAAGAAAGATGCACCACAAAGAGCACAAGCTATATCCAACACGCCACTACCACAAACGGTGAGGGAGCTGCAGCAGTTCCTGGGATTATGCAACTACTGTAGAGCATGGGTTTTTTACTACAGCTCATACATAGGACCCCTACTTGAGGCATTGAGAGAAGCACACAAAGGGGACAAAACATTGGGATAGACAAGGGAAATGATGGAGGCATTTGACGAGTTGAAGCATGCCATATCCACTGCTCCGGTACTAGCCACCCCAGATTATGAATGACAGTTCTTTATCTTTTCGCATTGCGACTCAGCAGTAATGAAAGCAGTATTGACTCAGAAAACCAGCATGGGACACAAGCCAATAGCGTTCTACAGCGGTCACTTGGACCCTGTCATGCTAGGACATTTCCCTTGCGAACAGAGTCTCGCCGCAGCTGCATTTGCGGTAGAGAAATCATCATCGATTACAATGGGGTGCCCAACCACACTATTTGTGGAGCATGCGCTATTTGCAATATTGAATAAGCCTAAGTCCACATTAACCACACAGAGGGCGTCAGGTTATGAGATCATCTTGTCTAGACCCGAACTGTCAATTGTCAGATGCAGTACAGTTATCCCAGCCAGATTTATAGCAGAAGTTATTGAGGAAGGTGATTATGCTCACGATTGTACACAGACTATCAAAACGTACTCATGCACTAGAAAAGTTGAAGAGGATGCACCTAAGGGTGGGGAGACTTTGTACATTGATGGGTCATCAACAATAGACCAAAGTGATGGGATAAGGAGAACTGGGGCAGCAGTTGTAAAAATGACAGAAGATTTGATGTATGTCCCGGTGAAATGCGTGCAGTTACAACAGCATTATTCGGCTCAAGCAGCGGAATTGGTTGCACTGATCTTGGCGTTGAAGGAAAGCGTTGACAAAAGAGTTACTATATATTCTGATAGCGCATATGTCATGTCAACCGTCCACTCGGGGCTGATAAATTCGCAGAGAAGAGGGTTTAGGAGAGCTGATGGCACCCCAGTGCAACATGCTCTCTTGTTAGCAGAATTAATTGAAGTAATTAATGATCCCCAAAAGATAGCTTTGGTTAAATGCCCGGCACACACTAATGGAGACGACCATATCTCGAAAGGGAATGAAACAGCAGACGCACATGCCAAGCATGCGGCATACTTTGGTGAAACATGGAACCCCCCAGAGTCAGAAAGAGGGAGAGGGAGGGGGATGGCAAAACAGATGATGATGAAAGAAGGGTACACCCATCTCCCCGCAACACAGATAATGGAATTACAGGCAGCCGCACCAATGGCAGAAAAGGAACTATGGGTAAAAAGAGGATGTACGATGTCCCCAACTGACGCACTGTGGCGTCAAAATAACACTGGAAAGGTGGTCATGCCGTTGGCACTGTTGAACACCGCCCTAGCCCAGCTCCATCACCCAGCACATACAGGAAAGGAAGTAATTGCAGCACGAATTAGGGAAGATTGGTTCTGCCCCGAGTTAAATTCTCATGTAACAAATTTCATCAGCAATTGCCTCACATGCTAACAGTTTACGGCCGGTCACACGCTGCAAGTGATAAAATGTACTATACCCCGGCCAGAGGGACCCTTCCTGCACATTCATATTGACTACGTTGATATGATCAATGTATGTCAAGGACATAGGTATATGATTGTAGTGGTGTGCCCATTCTGCAGGTGGATCGAGGCCGGACCCTGCTCACACGCGGATGCGTTCAGAGCAGCTAAATTTTTAGTGAGAGAGGTTTTCCACAGGTGGGGTGTGTGCGAAGTTCTGCGGTCAGATAACGGCCCACACTTTGCTAATTAAATGTTTCAGCACATCACGTCCTTGCTGGGTATTAAGCATAAATTTGCATATGCATATCACCCGCAGGCCAACGGTATATGTGAACGCCTGAATGGTCTATTGAAAGAAGAAATAGCAAAAATTCAGCAAACAACCAAGAAGAGCTGGTTGTACTGTCTTCCGCTAGCTCTATTTGAGCTAAGGAATAGGCCAGGGTCTGATCACCACCTCACTCCTCACGAGGTGGTGACAGGACGTCAAATGCGCCTTCCTCTAATGCCTACATCAAGAGCATTCACAGACCATGAAAACACTGCAACTGTTCTTGGTGACGAAATGTATCAATATGTGTCTTCTTTGATTACTAGTGTAGCGTTTGTATCTCAACAGCTCGAGCGCATGTGGGGCGGGTCGAAGAGTTCTCAACAAGAAGACACCAACAAGGAACTGGGAAAGGAAGGACTATGCAATATTGCTAAAGGTGACCATGTGCTACTCCGCAACTTTAATAGAAAGTGGAACGGCCCACGCTTTACTGGTCCTCATTTGGTAGAAGAGGTAGCTACCAGAGCGGTGAAATTGCAGGATAAGCGTGCCTGGAATCACCTACACGACGTGAAGCTCTACAAATTCCAGACCCGCCCTAGCGTTAATGACAGGGCCATTGGAAGAGCAACGACAGCAACAGCATCGGCTACAGAGAAGGAGACGTCGACCACAGCTGATGACAGTAGTGTCACTACACCTGATCACCCCCCAGATTCCCCAGAGGCAACTACTGAGATAGACATTGGACGCTTGCCCACAGCCCATCCCATGGTCACGAGATCACAAAGTAAACAAACTTCTGCCAATTGAGCCCCAGCCCCCTCCCCTCTAAGGTCACCCTCGATTGAAGGACGTTGTATAACAAACTTGGGTATTGCACACACACACACACATGTAAAACACTTGTATGTTTTCTCTTTTTCTTCTCTCGCACATGCAGGTACTGTGTATAGTTGTATTGTTAAGAAAATAAGTAACTAACAGTGTACTCTGCCCAGGAGTAGATGCTGCCCACGGATGATAATACCCCTGAAGCCCTATCACACCAATTTGTATATCATATAAGACGACCAAAGTACCTAAAAAGAAGAAGGGTACACGTATATTACACCGCATTTGTTTTGGCCATAGAACAATCATTTCCCCATCTTCACGAGCACTTACCTGCTCTAAGAGATAGATCACTAAGATTAGCGTGGGAACAGCTCTTCGCCTGGGCACTGAACGATTACTTGATAGGGAGAGCTTAATAACAACCACTAACAATAATAATAAGCGTATTGTGGATTGTCAGGCGGGCACCTTTAACGTCGCAAGAATAAGCTGCCGGACTGCAGCAAGGTAAGAGCAAAATGCTGTTGAGACTAGCTCTTGTAATAAAAATGATAGGAGTATTGGTCATCACTGGTCTGTTGGCTGCCTCTGTATGGCAGAAAAGTTATGCTATCAATATTATGGCTGCACCCAAAACTAACATGCCCCCCCATGGCTGCAACAGGTATGACGTCAGGTGGTACTAGCAACCCTACGCATAAGGGAAGTAGAGTTAAACGCAGCACATATACAGATAACAAGGGTATTGATAATTACATCACAGATTCGGCACACGTCTCAAACAATATGTGGTACCAGCACATGACCCAAATTGGTAAGCAGACAACAGAGGATAGCTGTTATGTGTGCTCATTGATCCCATACGCCATGAGCGCTTCACGAACATTCGTCGCCACAGAAATACAGGAAAAGACGGCACGATGTATAGTATATCTGGCACTATTTCAAACAAGAGGACGATTTCAAGGAACGGTGGTGAGAATGCAGTGGGAAACAAGAGACACATACCCATACGAAAACAATTTCCTCAAGTCATATTTGAGTTACCATAAGAGCAGTTTACACACTGAAGCGTTCAGATACATGACGAGTGTCCATGAAAAGGGAGAAACGAAGAAAATAACACTACAATACCTACCATGAGATTGGTACGCCACTGAAGTTCCTGGTATACAAGGATGTTGGGAAAGGCCACTGATAACAATAACAGGGAAGGTATACATGAACAATGAATGAGAAATAGGAGTGGTCGGTAGCAACATGATAACAAGAGAAAATATTACCACCATACAGGAACACAACGACAGATGTTGGATGACATGGGGCAAATATGTACCCATGCTGACATGGATGGAGAAGGATGAAGACCCAATAAGCATACTACCGCTGACCGCGCCCAAGTTATGCTACCAACACAGAGGAGATGTGGAGGTGGGATACAACACCAACTGTGGAAGTGTGTTAGAATTACCAGAAGGGGGTGCTGGAACGGCAGCGATAATGGATCACTATTGGACCTGCGGAGATAAGGCATATCACATCCTGCCCCCGTTGTGGAATGGTATATGCACAATGGTACACATCAACGTACCATCACTAGTGGTGCCCCAAAAACATGTCAACATGGCCAATTTCCCCAAAATGGATGAAGGTAACAAGAGGAAGAAGAGATCTGTACAATCACAGGAGGGAGAGAACAACAACAACAATAATGTCCTAACAAGGATAAAGAGACAAGGAGAACCCCAGACAGGAAACTACCGGTGGGGAAGGTCGGAAACAGCACTCACTTCTATTCCACCAGAACACAGATTATTCAGCAGGGTTGCAATGTTCTTCTCGTCAATAATACACCCTGGACTGCAAGCTTATGCAAACGCTAAATGGCTCCAGATCACCCGATGGGAACTAATGATGACGATTAATTCAACAGTAAACGGATTCAATGCCATAAAAGAGGAACTGCGAGCGGTAAGAATGGTAGCACTACAGAACCGGTATGTACTGGATCTTCTCACAGCAATGGAAGGAGGAGTTTGTGCAAAAATAGGACAATCATGCTGCACATTTATTCCTGCTAACGACGCAGATAATGGTACACTTACCGAAGCAGTATCACAACTGGCCCAGATGCACTCCAAGATGATGGAAGAAAGTAAAGGAGTAAAGAAGGATGATAGCTGGTTTTCATTGTTATGGTCATTGTTATGGTCATGGATGCCATCATGGCTGTCGGACAGGCTGAAGATAATAGTTGGATGCATAATACTGACTGCATCTGTATTGATTGTAATAAGGTTTTGGAAAGCCAGGAAGGCACGCACTACGGACGAAATGATCGAAATGGTTGGCATGCACCCCTTGATGCCAACTGACGATGACCAGCACACCGACGTGATAATAAAGGAAAGAGAGAAACTGCCCAAACAGATCATCACCAATCACTTAGACCCACCATCCGTACAGCTTGAGAACCCGAGAAACCTGAGGAGCTATATCAGAAGATGGGTATACTGCAAACCGGGAGGGAGCTCTGTATATATATGTACTGGTCATTTGAAGACCATGTCAACCACTATGGACACCTGGGAGGAGTGACCAAATTATGGAGAGTGGAGATAAAGAAAAAGATATGTTTGTGGTCGACAAGTCGACCAGAGGGGGGACTGAAGTGGGAGAATGGGAGAAAAAGCTCCCCCCAAACTCCTCGCGACCATGGCCTAGAGGATCGCGGCCCAGACACCCGCCACGAGATGAATTTGTCTATCTACCAGACGACCAAATACCCTTGTTCAAGAACATAAGGATATGCCCACCAGCCTGCCCAACTCAAGCCGACACCTGCGGCATGGATGAACTCGACTAAGACCTCAACAACAAGCACCCACATCGTTAGAGATGCCATAACAACCTAGCCAACTGCCAAGAACTCACGTGCCACCATGCACACTGATCACTCACGCACGAACCCACACGAAGAATATATTCAGTGCTATGACGTAGGTGACGGATACACCCACTGACGCGCATCTTTATTATTTTTCACATAGGTTTTTCCGTAATGCAGAAACGCAAGACGCATAAAGCACCCGCGTATACGCTTGCTGACGCTTCTCCCACCCCTCGACTCGTGATGAGAATATAACAAAGACGTAATACTGCCTATGAAGCCATGTCAAACCGCAACACAGGTGCCGTGCATTACACATCCCCACCCATGAACCAGGCCCAAGTAGGCCGCAAGCAAGAACCGCCATGAACACTGAATGAGTGAGAGTACAAGTGCTGATCACGCAGAACAAGCCCAGCGAGAGCTCATAGCCAAGGGGGCGATGTTGCAACTCGTATGCTACCAGCCGGCGCCAAGGTCACACCTGTAAGGAAAGCCAAGCACACAGACGCAAAATACAACTTTAAATGTGCAGAATTCTGCCCCAGCCACGGTCTCTCCACACGTGACCAAGCCAACCTGACAGGGTGCCAGACCCACGAGGGAGAAGTCGCCTGGGTCCCACGTCTGGGACACAGGTTGCAACAATGAAATGATCCGATGGACACCTACAGCGATGGGAATGGTCTGCTCTCAAGCCTATGAGCAAATCCGCACATTGTCTGCACAAACACATAGTTACACATTGTTGCTAGTGACAGGTACACCGCGAGCTGGGAACAACGATGGTCCCAGACTGGGGGGCTCGTGGGAGGACCAATCAGAACATGGGGGCACTCATCACTGACGCCACTAACATTAGCCAATCATCAGGGGTCTTCGTGTAACAATTTTCAACTATCTAATAGAAGGGACAACCCAAGTATACCACCTGACTCATCCTCAACCACTAATATTGCTCTCTATATGTATGCTATACTAACCCTACCACTCAAGGAACCAATCCGGAGTGGCAATAGGTTTTTCGCTAACTTTCCCAGGTGAGGCAAGTAGCGCATCATACTGTGGCAAAAAGGGCCTGCGAGCCCCACGAATTTTGAGAGTCTGGACGGACGCGTACGATCCTAGACCCATCCCTGCCGTTGTTTTAATAAACAGCAGAACCGCCTTGCTTCTTGTGTGCGTCTCATACTCATTTTTGGGGAACACGGGAGGAGTTGGGGCCTCCCAGCCCGGAGGTCCGCGGACGGCTCAGCCGACCCCGGGAAAATCACCCCGACAGAAAGGTAGGGAGCCCCCCATTTGCTTCATCAGTAGAAAACTGAAGGATCCTGAAACAAGGTGGGCAACCATTGAACAAGAGTGTTTTGCTATTGTGTGGGCTCTGAAGAAGTTTAGGCCATACTTGTATGGTTCTACTTTTGTCATTCAGACTGACCACCAACCCTTGAGATGGTTAATGCAAATGAAAGGCGAAAACCCAAACTATTGAGATGGTCAATCCGCCTGCAAGGGTTTGATTTCACCATTGAGCACAGGTCAGGGTGTCACTACCAAAATGCTAATGGTCTCTCTAGGATGTATGTCATCGACTGGAGGTATGAGATTCATCCAGGAGTGGATTAAATCCTCCTGTCCCTTAGTCTGGGGGGGCGCGAGTGTTAGGGAGAATTCTCTATTTAGGCTGAATTTCCTAACCTAGTGAGTCCCCCAGCAGCTTTGCTGGATTTCTGGAGTTTGTTTTTTTCTCCTGCCAAGAGTGAGACTCTTTTTCTCCCCCTCTTGGACATGATTTGTGGTGTTCCTTTGAATGTTAATGTGTTTTATGGGCTATGGGGTCTTTTACTCCATAGGGTCTCATGTGTTTTTTTCTATGTGTGTTACACAGCACCCTCCGTGCAGTAACACCGGGGTGTCATAGTGACCCCCCACCATAGACTCATACCCTGGGACTGACTACTGTCTCCCAGGGCATGTAAAGTCACCATTGGCTTTACTAGTCCCAAATTACTAACAGAACCAGTACAAACCATCATATTGTGGACGTACTGGTAGGGGCAATTCGATTGCCCCTGGGTCTGTTGTTCGAGGGGGCACTGTCTCGTCCCCCCTCGTCGAGTTTTGGCTGGTGGCAGTGGATACTACTTTTTATATTCAACCGCGAATATATCTGTATGGGATTTTCCCATTTTTCGAGGCTAATATTTTTTTAACATAGCCTCTAACATACCGCCGGTTCATTTAATTAATACTAATTCACCGGTTGGTATTTTCTGCCAAAACTCGGTTTTAAAATGGCATTTGTGTTCGCCTCTGTAACTCCAAACCTAAGGTCGAGCCCTTTGTTCCACTTTTGGCGGGTTTCTACACAGAAGCCCTCCAAAGTGGTGCCACTCTGTCTGGGTACCACAGGGGGTGTGGGTTGGGGTTCAGGCACCCTGGACTGAGTTGCCTTGGCAACTCAAGTCGCACTCTTGTGTGACTGGCCCAAGTGGTGAGCCGGCCGGCTCACCACTTAGCATGTTTGATTGACAGCTAGGCTGAATGAATCGGGGTTTCTTGCATAAAAGCAGGGCTTTTGGGACTGGAACTTCAGAAGTCACCACAGGACCTGAAAATCTGACGAGGGAGAAGGTGAGCCGACCTGCTACAACGACACCACCGGTGGAGCCCTGCTGAACCGACTCACCACTTCCCAACGACAGAGGAGATCTCCCTGCTGGAGAGTCTTCTTCCCTTGACTGGTGGGCACAACCAGTTTACCTTCTTTTCTCGCATCCCAGGATGTCTCGTGGTCGAATTGCCCATGCTGAGCACCCCAGCAACCGGATAGCCACTTACCACTGGACCGCGAATAAAAGGACCGCTCCTTTTAATTGAGAAACTCTGCGGCTGGTTTCTTCCCTGGCAGTGCAACGGACTCCTGCTTTCCTCCACGACGAGATCCTCTCCTCCCCCGGACGAAGCACCGACTCGCACCCGCTGCCAGGAACAACTGCCCCCGCTGGAGCTTTCTCACCATTTTAAGGTACCGTGTCCGCCAGGCCTCCCTTTCTAAAGATTGCTACAAGGTAACAATAACCCCTTAACTTTCTGGACTGGGCTGGCCGCCTTGACCATCTAACTGGTCCCTTTCTTTTGGTCCAACTCTTTCTGGAATCTTTTTGCAAGTTTTTTGGGCACTTTCAACCGTGTAACCTTGGACACATTTCGACCGGAGCCTCTTAAAGTGGGTCCGGCCTTTGTAACTTTGACTTTACGGTTTTAACCTGCCTCCTTCTCCTACTGTGTTCGCCGAAAGTGTTGGGACCTGTTTCTATCTTTGCTCTGCCTTTCTCTCCCTCTTAAAACCGATTGATTAGAGTGCCATCTTCGTTAAGCGCTCACCGCTGTCTGAAAATAAGTGTTGCTTTACTTAAGACTTGTCTAATAATCGTTGAAACGAGTGTATATCTTTTAGTGACCGTGTTTGTGAACTGCTTGATACTAGTGCCAGTGTGTTTAACTAGATGTGTTTTTAAATAAATAATTATATCTCTTTTACACCAAGCTCTGGTCAGTGTTTGTTTGTTCTACTGTGTTCTTTTGACCTATTGTGAATACTCCGTATACTGCCTAACTCTTCTTGAGAGAAGTCTGACTGCTCAGCCACAGCTACCAGGTAAATCTGGGTGGTACAGACTGCTACCAATTGGGTTTACTGCCAACCACCTGTAGTCTTAAATCTTTTGCAGTGGTCCCAGAGGGAACTGCACAGGTTTCTGCCTAACAATCGTCTCCGCCCCTTAAGGCCTCTTCTAAGTTTTCTTCCGTCTCCTGCAGTTCGGCTAAAACCCCACCTTGTAGGCCCTTGGTTTTCGCTATGGCTACCCCCCTCATGACAACTTTAAAGGCCTCCCATAGTGTTCCCGCGAAATCCACGCTCCCAGTATTTGTTTCAAAATAATTTACAATCTCCTCGCTCAAGTCCTCCCTAAAAAAGGGGTCTCGCAACGCTTCCGCTCGTAGGCGCCATGTCGGGATCCTCGCTCTCGGAGGGCAGTATTGCCATGCGAGAATCAGGGGTGAGTGGTCTGAAAAGACCCTGGCCTTGTACTCTATTTGTGCGATCTCCGCTATCATTTCGGGTGATGTGAAAACATGATCCAGCCTCGTTGATAACCGCTGTGGGCCAGAATAATGTGAATATTGCCTTTCCTGGGGGTGCCCCACTCTCCATGCATCCTCCAAACCAAAGTCATCCAGCAATGTCTGTAACGCCTTGGCTGCAGGGGCCGGTCTATCCATCTTCCCATCCGATCTGTCCACCCTCGGGTTCAATACGCAGTTGAAGCCCCCTCCCCAGATCATCGCGCTTCCTACACATGCGCTCAAATTCGCACTCAATGTTCTAATGTACGCCGCTGTGTTCTGGTTCGGGGCATACGTGTTAACAATGCTTATCTCCCTGTTCTCCACCATTCCCCTCAGTATAACCATCCTCCCGTCTGTCTCAGCCACCACTTGCAATCGCTGAAAAGGGACATGTGGCGCCACCCAAATAAGCACTCCTCTCGCATAAGCAGAGTACGATGAGCCCAGCAACACTCCTTTCCACTTCCCAGCAATCGTGTCCATCCTCTCCCGTATAAGGTGGGTTTCCTGCAGCAATGCAATATCTATTTTCTGCCTGCGCAGGTACAACATAACTTTGTTCCTTTTTAAGTAGCTGTTGAGCCCCCGCACGTTCCATGTAAGTATCTTAAGGTCCCCCATGGCCTGTACAAGTTCCGTTCCCCCTTCCCCAGGTGCAGTCTGACTTTGAATTCCAATCCAATCTGTATAGGCTCGTATCCCATTCTGAATTCCCTTTAACCAAAAACACCCCAAACTTCCCGTTCCCCCTCCCTTCCCCAACATCACTCCCCCCAACTGTTTCCCATCTCCATCCCTGGATCTCAGGCTCCCCCGCATCTAGCTCTTTCTGGCTCTTGCCTGTACTCGAAGCTCCACAGGGTGAGGCCGCCTTAGTGGCCAACCTACTACTACTACAACTATAATTCTGGGGGTAGGGTGCTTTCGCCCTGCCGCTCCTATGTCACTTCGGGTTAACTACACATTGCTATACAATTTGCATATATGTACACGCTACTATATTCCAGTCCTTCAAGTCTGTTACAGTCAGCGGTATTTTATCAAAATATCAGCCTCCTACATCCGCGCCGATTAATCATAATCTTCATCTAGGCACCCCTGGGGTGCTCACTCGACGCCTTAACAGTATGCACACAGTATCCATGTCACATATCGTGTCCCTCTTGGGTCTCTTCCGTGTCTCGATCCGGGCAGCCCTGCAGATCCAGCCATGTTGTTGCTTCTTCCGGAGTGTCAAAAAAATACATTTTGCTCTTGTGCACCACCTTCATTTTTGCAGGGTACAGAAGGATATATTTTATCCCAGCCACGCGGAGCCTTTTTTTGATTGCCACATAGCCGTACCGTGGCCTCTGGACCAACATAGTGTAGTCCGGATACGCCGTGATGGTGCTTGAGGCCCTTTCGATTGTTCCACCTTTTCGGAAGTACTCCAGTATTTTCTTGCGGTCTTTGTAGTTCAATATTTTGGCGATTATCGCCCGGGGAGGGCCCCCTGGTCTCGGCTTCCTCATAAGGGCTCTATGTGCACGCTCCACTGCAAAACCCTGTGAGAGTTTTCCAGCCCCAATTCCTTGTAGGAGTAGGTTCTCGACGTAGTCTGTCGGGTCCTGTCCCTCCTCACCCTCTGGCAAGCCCACCACGCAAATATTGTTCCTCCGCGCTCTCCCTTCTGCTTCCTCCGCTCGAGAATCCAGGTTAGCTACCTGTTGTTTGAGTACATGGATCTCCTTTGCGTTGTTAGTGCTGGTGTCCGTGTTGGTTTTCACCGCACCTTCCAGGCTGCTTGTTCGTTCCGCCAGCCCCCTGACATCTTGCCTCAGCAGGGTGACTTTTATGCCTACTCCGTCTATTTTAGCCTCCAGGGAAGTGCTCAGGTCTGACATCGCAGCCTCCCCCAAGTGTCTTTCAGCTCCTTGATGGCCTCTAAAATCTGATGGTTTTCAGCCACTGTGGTGCCCTCCGCTGGTGCCATCGAGCCTTTTGGCGCGATGGCCGCAGGAGAATGTTGCGTTTTGGCAAAAATATCCATTGTGGGTAGCTTATTCTTGTTCTTGCTCACGGCTCCTCGCGCCGACATTCTGCGGCCTCCGTTATGCCTCGCTGTCTCGATTCAGCGTCCGCGTGCCTCCCCAACCGTCTTTTCCACCCTTATCAGCTACTGTAGTACTCTTCAAGCAGTCGCACCGTCCGCCGCCTCTCACTGCAGCTTTCTGCTCATCGATGCCGACCGAGCACTTCATATGTCTATCGTGGCGCGGCCTATCTATTCGCACCCCCGCTGCCCCCGGGCTCTTGCCTTCCAGGTCAGCACGCAGGCCAACGTGACACAAGGTTTACCGCCGCAGGGGTGTTGCTCCGTCTCCACTTCGCCATCATCATTCTTTCCCCGCGGCTGCCGTCTCTATTCTGCCGCTGCGGTGCTTCAGTTTCGTTTCCTTTGTTATCGGCCATCTTGTGTTACAATGGACCGAGCAGCCGCCGTCTTCGCCGAGCGATTCCTCCAGAATTCCACACATGATTCACTCGGTCTTTATACAGTGAGCAGAACACACGTTCCCATGCATGTATAGTCAATACTGGAACCAGTAGTGAATTTTTGTAGGTAGTTTAATGGATCATATGTCGGATCCTCCAGAGCTGCTCAGGAAGCACGTCCTACTCCATGGCTGCCCAAGCCACGCCCCCGGGTTTCTATTTATATGTAACATCGTCTGCATCCTATGGTCTCTGTTCAATTTCACTGTTTTCATCCATACTAAAACAAGTACTGTGTTATGGGGGATGCTGGTACTTCGACGACTACAATTACATCATCCTTTGGAGTTGGTCCAGAGTATGAGGTATGCATACTGACAGTTCCCTTAAATGAAAGACAGTAAATCCTACATCGAATACTATTAGACATTCATATAAACCTGCCGTGTTTCAAACTCTTTACATTCCAGTGCTAACATTGCAATTTCTACCCTAATGCAGAATACAATGCAAAATGCTGGAGTGCAACATTACAATCAGTAGGTTTTGCATGGTGATCTCTGATCGAGTGCAGTTGCCATCAATCTGGTGAAATTCGAAATGTCTATTTTGACTAAATGATGTACACTGTTTTTAGGGTATGTATGTAAGCGATGTGTGCGTTGAAAGACTTTGATTTCAAATATTATTGAGTTTTTTTAATGAATATTCTATTCAAGGAAAGTATACAAGGTCGGGAATTAGAAGAGGAGGTGCATGGATTAGAGGTGGAGGACCAGCTTGCTGGTGCGAACGTTACAGTGAAGAGCACAGTTTCACAGAAAATCAAGAAAATAAGGTTAACTTGCCAACAATTTTGTTTATGAAAAGTGGTTTGGCTGGTGTTGTCTTCTTAAACATGTTTTTTATCTAAAGTGCTATATACTGTATGTTGGATTTACTTTGAACATGTTTTTACAACCCATCTCCTACAGGCCCAGAAGAAAAAGAAGTATGAAGACACAGACAGCAAATTAAACCAAAGATGCCGCTTGCCAAACAGATTTCACCATGGAGCAACTGTTATTTGAGGCGCAGCATGAGTCAGTCAATAAGCAGACTCGAGATGCTTATGCCCAATGGCCAGAAAATGAATTGAATGCGACCGGTGAAGCAAGCAAAGTGTGTTTGGACCATTGCTACAGTGTGAGAACTCGACAAGATGAAGAAGAAACTGAATATAAAGAAGATGCTTTTGAATTACTCAGTGACCACTTCACACAAGCTACACCCACATAAAAAGGGCCACCCAATAGGCAACCGACATTGATGGTTTCTCCAATTCGTGTGCAAATAACACAGGCTGAAATAATAGAGACCGAAGCCTCAACGGAGTTGACCGAGGCACTTGTTTGGCCGATATGCCCACCGCAGTTGAGTCACAAATCATATTCATGCAGGACGATAGTCTAATAAAGAAGCACAAATACATTGTATTGGACAGCTGCCTGGTAGAGATTATACTGAGGCTGAAATGTGTCCATCCAGTAAGGGGGGAAGTATGCGGGCAGCCATTGTTGAATGTGACTCGTGTATCACAAGGCACAAACCTGAAAATCCAAGCCACCTGTGGCCAGCTCCTTGCTACATTTTCATGGTCCGCTCAACCGATGCTGGGCAAAGTGCCAACTGGAAATCTACTGTGTGCAGCAGCTTTACTTTTCAGTGGCTCTACTTTTAGTAAGTTGTCCAGTTTCTGTCAATTTGTGGGGCTCCAGTTCCTTTCAAAAACACAGTACTACAAATATCAACGAGAATATGTATTCCCTGCTATTAGTGAAGCTTGGAAAATTGAACAAATGTCAATTGAAAGGACTAGCTGGTGAAGGACAGTGTGACAGCCCCGGATTTTTAGCAAAGTACTGCACATACCACTTTCAGGACATGGAAACTAAAAAGTTTTGTGGTCGTGCAGGTGTCCCAATATAAATCCTCAGTGGCCATGGAGAAACATGGTTTTATACAATCCCTGGAAGATCTCCAATCGAGGGGAATGCAAAAAGAGCTCATAGCCACCGACAGACTTGTTTCAATAGCCAAGGCCATGCGAGAGCAGTTTCCAAACATTCGCCATCAATTTGATGTATAACACGTTGCCAAATCAATCAATAAAAAAAATCACAGCTGCTGGTAAAAAAAGGGTTCTGAAAATATTTTACAGTGGTCCCAGTCTTTTAGCAACCATGTGGTGGGTCTGTAGGAATTATACCTGAAAAATGGCGCTCATTATTGCACCACTGTGCCAACATTCACTCTTGGACAGAAAACCTACATTTTCAACAATGTGCACATGGTCCTTTATCGGAGGATCAGGAGCGCAAGAAGAAGTGGTTGGTTCCATCTTCACGTCCACACAAAGCACTTGAGAAGATCGTGTTTGATAAAACTCTATCAAGAGATCTGAAGGGATTCACAGAATTCTGTCACACAGGAGATTTGGAGGTGTTCCACAATATGTGCCTAAAGTACAGGCCCAAGGGATTGCATTTCGGCATAGACGGGATGCAATATCGAACACTATTAGCAGTATCAGCGAATAATGAGAATGTAGGGAGAGAACAATCGAGGACTGCAGGAAACCTTGGGATGCTTCATTACACAATGGCCTTTACGAAAAGAAGCAAAACATGGGTGGTCAAGCCAATATACCAGGAAATGGAAATTGATTTTGTGTAAGATCTCACTTTGACTGTGTTGGACATACATACTCATGGAATTGCTCATGATTTTGTTCCTAGGACACATACATTGCCACGTAACATTGCAAACGTCCCCTGTCAACCCAAGTCAGTTCTCGTGATAAAGTTCACTTCCCGTTTCAAATGATTAGCAGCTATTTATTTGTTCAACCATGTTTACATAAATTGTCCAAATAAAACATCCAAATTGTCTTTTGAAATGTATCCTCTTTGTCAATTTCTTTTGTAAGAAGTGCCTTTTGGAGGATGCCATACAGTGTAACGCTGTGCTTTCACACTTCCGGCATTCGTCGAGCTCTTATGGGTCCTTCACTGATCGGATGAGGGTCAGATGGATATCAGCATGAAAGCAACTTTGGGGTTCTACAGTTGCCTTACCAAGGACGTGTCCAAATAGCTGAATAAATACACATCCCACAAAGGAATGAGACCTAGGCTAGATAAGAAACTTGGCACGCAAGAACTACTGACTGTAAGCCAAACAACACATGAAAGGGGGTTGTTGGTGAGAAATAGGTGCATTGTGACCTATATTTTTATGTGGGCATGTGTTAGGGGTTGTTGCTATTGGATGGCTTATCAGAGGGGCTGATCTTTGATTTGCGGCCTTTGGAGTCTTACGATTTCAAACGCAGTGGGGATAGGTGGCAGTGTTACCAAAATATATGACCACTCCTGATTAGGTATATGAGTGACTAAAACAAGGGAGTAACTGGATGCAGTGCGCTCAACTTTCTTAAATCATATCCGAATGCAGCGGAAACTATACATGAGGTTCCCCTTGGTACCTCAAATAGTAATATACAGTAGCGGTTATGGTGTATAGTTGTACTGCGCAAACAGATTTATAATCCGTAACAGTCAATACTCTCTAAATAAGATTCCAATCCCATAGCAGGGTCAAAAATTATAAGCATGAGGCTATCCAATATCTGATGAGTGATTTATTCCAAGCACAGCCGACACGTGTTTCGACCAGTAGGTCGTTTTCAAGGCCAAGAAGTAGTGAGGGTTAATCCCTAAATGGTCTTGTGTGAAAAATCTTCATGGGTGAAGTGGATTGGTAGAGTGGATGCAGACTGTTGCCTCTTTCGTAAAACCAGAGGAAAAAAGCCTGCTTGATGCGTGGCTCGAATGCCTTATGGAGCAAAATTTTCAGCACGTTGGCCTGTTTTTTCAAAGAAATGTTTCTATTAGAAGATCAAGGTTCCAATACCTTGAGATCTAGGGCAGGGATAAATCCCAGCAGGATGCCTGCAAGTCGTGATTATAGGTCGATTAGGTATATGGGAGGTGAATTTGAGGTGGTGCGGGGATAGGGTCTGGGGACCAGATGCGTTCAAAGGGAACAGGGGTCATGGGTTCAGCGGGCCGTGGCCTAGCAGGAGGGGATTGGAGATGGCATGAGTCAATGATCAGAGACGGATTGTGTACTAAGGTTGGAGCAGGGCTTGCTCTGACATTCTCGTACAAGCACCTTTTGTCAGGGCTCGAGACTTGCTACTTGCCCAAATGATTACATGCATTGCCGTGAGAACAGGACACAGGCTGAGCTGACAGGTGGTGGGAGCTGGCTGTGCAAGTTGCTGGGAGAGTGAGCAGTTCAACAGAGGGACTCTAAAAAAAAGGCATTTGGAAGTAAACTTACTGTAACTGTTTTCATAAAAAAAGTAAATCACTAGAAACGATCGATCAAACTATGCTTAAAAACACATGCCCGAACGCTCTGGACAATAATATTTTTGAGCGCACTATTCCTTTAAATGTAATAAATAATACAAACAATAAATACTAGCAAAAGCAGCACAAATGTAACACACATTAAAAACATAAATAAATAAAACAGTTTAACATTTTTATTAAAAACCAATATTCACACAGCACATTACATTTTGATATAATATATATATATATTTTTTTTAATGTATTAATACAGTTTATTGTGTTGTTCCCTCAACATTATTTTTTCTGATCTTTATAGACTAGTTTTTGTTGGTTTAATTGTAAAAAAGGTTTTTCAAATATATATATATATATATATCAAATATATGTATCAAATACACACACACACACACACACACACACACACACACATACACGTACATTAATGTCCTCTAAACATGAACATTTTTATAAATTGCTCCGCTCTAACAAACGGTTAGCAGAAGCTAGCTGGAAGAAATCACCAACCGTCACCATGAAGCTACTGTTCACTGCAGCTGCTAAACACTATAAAAAAAAAGCCATCCTCTCTGCTAAATCAGCCACCGATAATTCCTGTATAGCCAATGCCAAATCCAACACCTGTTATATCTTCTCCATTCTCAGAGACTTGGAAACCCCCACCACCCGCCCGGACACCATAATCAAAGATGTTTTGTGGTGCACCAGTATCTGAAATGCCATGATCACCAAAATTGACACCCTGCACAAATGGATTGACACCAAACAATCTCTGATTCAACCCTTGAAAGCATCTCAGCCTACCTTACCCTCCCTGACAGCAGCCCCCCCAGATCTCCCCATGTTCTACTTCACCAATGTCTCTGAAGATGAAGTCAAAACCATTCTTAAATACCTCAAACCCTCCCAATGCAAAGGAGATACCTGCCTAGCGAGCATAATCAAAGAATGCTCTGATATTCTAGCACCCATCATCACTGGATTTATCAACGCCTCCTTCTCCACTGGCACAGTCCCTACTAGCCTCAAGAAAGATTAGGTACTCACCCTCATCAAAAAGCCCTCACTGGACCCCACCATCTACACCAACTACCGTCCCATCACTACTGTCCCTTTCTTGCTAAAGATTCCGGATAGAGCAGCTGATCTGCAAATCCAACGAAACCAATCACATCCTGGGTATTCGTCACTCAGGGTTCCGCCCAGGCCATGGGACAGAGCCTGCATTACTCAACCTTAAGATCCAGATTGATGAAATCAGGGATGAAGGCAAGCCTGCACTGCATCTTCTCCTTGACCTATCAGCAATGTTCGATCTAATGGAAAGCGAAATCCTGGGTCAGCACCTATCCTCCACAGCTAACTTCTGCCTGAGGCTGCTTCCTGGATAGCCTCCTTCCTAGGAGATCGATACTTTAGAGTATTTGCGGAGAATGCTAGCGCCCCCCCTGCACCTATTAGTTGCGGTGTGCCTCAAGGATCCTGCGGGTCTCCTACTTTGTATAACATATTCACGATTCCTCTATTTACCCTCCTGGACTCTATTGCTATATATCATATACAAACTATGCTGATGACACGCACATTCTACTCCCCCTTTCTGGCAACTACCGCAAAGATTCCACCACCCTCAACTCAGTGTACTTGACCATCCAGGCCTGGATGGCCACACACCGTCTATGCAGGGCCATTTTAAGCACTTTGGGGGCCCAGGGCACAGACACCTCTGGGGCCCCCCTCCAGACCCAAGGAATTAAGGTTAATAGAATATCTAGTGCGTCGCACCCCATGTCACGATAACAACCCATAGCTTAATACGTTGCCTCGCAGAGATCAAAATAAGCATGGTAAACTTCCTTTCAGATACCACGCCCTCTTCATTCTTGTAATGAAAGTGATAAACAAGTAGCATTTCAAGGGCAACATTAGCAGTCTACGTCCAGGGTACTTGTGTTCAAGCATAGGTACAGCAAACATTTAATCAATAGCAGCCACGTGAAAGGTATACTGGATATAGTATAACTGCAGGACACAGATTTTATGACAAAGGTTCACATAATCCAGAATAGTCAAACGACTCAGATTAGCTGCCTCGGAGAGAGCACAAGTGCTCAAGCATGGATACAGGCGACCAATGGGAAGAAAGGAGAACACTCCACATACCATAGAGAGTGGATGACAATTTGAAGATACCAGGAAGGTGTATGTATCCAGAGAGATTGAGATTAGAAGTGGGGCATGGGTTTCAAGCAGTGTTGCCATTTGAGAGCTAAGAAACAGGTGGCTGTGGTGTGTAATATAACAATGCTCACTATCATTATAGAGGAAGCGACACTATATATAGCCAGTGAAACCACGAGTGAGTCTTTTTTCATGATCATTCCCTGAGAAAGAAATCCCTCTGAAAGGCTTACAATTTTGAAAGTTTTAGGGACTTGCAATTTTGACAGGCGAGGAAATATGAGATTAAATGAGATAGCCAGGATCACACATTGATTAAGAGGTGACGCTGGGATTCGTACCCACTCTGCAATTTCGACTCTACCAATTTCTTATCTAGTTTTTACCCTGAACTAAAATGATTCCATTTTACAGAAATGACTTGGAAAATATGAAAATTACATAACCCAATATAAACATTTTAAAATACAAAACGTTATAGAAATAATATTATGCAAAATGGGAATTATTCTAGCTTCATTGTCTCCATCATCAAGGAAAGTATATAAATACCAGCATACTAATGGACGTCATCTTAAAAGATTTCAGATAGGTTTCTCTTTTGTATTTTAAACCTTTAAATACACCCCAAACACAAGCTTGCACAATGGTATTTAAAAACATGCAGAAAAAACTTTGAATTGTACAAAAAAAGCAAACCGTTTTGTTGTCACACAAACAGACCTTAAAACATGCTTGTAAAAAGCCTGCCATATCTGGTATGCTCTCTTCTGTCTGGACTCCTTCCACTCAAATGGCCTATATGATAGGAAAGATCAGGTAATTGGCCAAACAACGCCACCAGTATGTGAAAAGCAAATATTTTCATAGAAGGCAGTACAGTACTGTTAGTGATATAAAATGTGTCCAGGATCACTGTATGGTCTGCTGGCAAAGTCAGGATCCAAGCGTGAATGCTTTGGTTCCACAGTCTGGAATTTGGATACATAAACATCACTGACACTTTATTGACATTATTGGAGGTGCCTTACTAGGTTTTGCAACTCCCCATCTAAACAAACCAATTTCTAGACCTTCACCAAACTGATGCTATGCTAGTTTCTCTAGCAACCGCTATCTGGTGAAGGTACATTGGTAATGATAAAACCTGGAGTGCAATAAAACAAAGTACATATACATGCAGGCTTAACAACTTCATACATTCAAAGCACTGAGTCGGACTTGCTAGAATTTGGTATTGTAATCTTGCATACGAACGCATATCTCTGCAACAAGTGCTTAATACACTGAGCTATCCTCTGAACCACCGGGGCACTCACATTTATCAATATGCATTTCAACTTTAGCTATTGCACTTGATCAATATAATCCCCACAGAAAGGTGAGCATTCTACAGGTGTTGTGCCACACAAAGTATGTATACCACAGTGAACATAGCATTACAGGATGAAACGATCAGAACAAAATGTACTTGTCAACAACAGACAGAAAATAGGTTTAGCCTTAGCAGCACACCATAGAAAATCCTGATGTGTGATACTTCATTTTGTTGACTTAGGGAAACTTGACTTTAAAAAAAAAAAATAAGGCTCCTTCTTGCGGCGCCCTCCAAGGTGGGGGCCCGGGGCAAGTGCCCCTTTTGCCCTCCCATAAAAACGTCTCTGCGTCTATGCCTGAATGATGAGAAGACAGAGTTACTTCTGGTGGGCCCTCCTTCGGTGGTCAAGCGGCTTGATCCTCAACAAGCCACCTTTAACATTGATGGTATCCCGATCTGTCTCTCCTTTGGTGAAAACCCTGGGACTATACCTTGACACCACCCTATCTCTCTCACAACAAGGCAGCCCCATCGCCTCCTCTGCCGCTTACACGACTAAGCTCATCAATTTCTCCAGATCTTTCCTATCCCCGGACAGCTGCCTTACCATAGCCCGAGCCACCGTAGGCTTGAGGCTTGACTATTGTAACACCCTATTCACAGGCACCTCCGACAAGAACATTCAGATAATGCACGTTATCCAGAACAATGCACTGAGAGCAGCTCTGAAAATCCCTAAAGCTGAACATATCACTGCAGTAACAACAAAAAAGCCCATTGGCTCCCGGTTCGTGAATGGATTCTCCTCAAAACTTTGTCTATCACACACAAATGCTTGTCCAAAGATGTCCTGACATACTTATCTCAAAAGTTCACCAAAGCATCTTCCACCAGACCCACAAGGGCAGCTTATGCCTACCACATCTCCCAGCCCAAATTTAAATGTGCCAAAGCTGGAGGCTATAGCTTCCCGGCCATTGCAGCCAAACACTGGAACCTTCTCACACCTACTCTGAGAGCAGAACATTCATATTGGACTTTCTGGAAAGCTCTAAAAACTTTAATGTTCACCTAATATCGTCTTCCACCCGAAGTGCACTGTGAAACTGAACGATCTGGGTCCAGAATTGCTATAGACTTATATGTTTAACATCCTGCTCTGAGTTTGTATAGATATAATCAGACCCATTAACTAATAAGATGTTGACTGTTTTTATACAATATATTGCCCACTAAGTGTGATTATATATATGATCTACTTTACAATCATCACTAGATTACACACTGTAAACATGTTGGCATATTGGTTTTCGTAAAATATAGTGGGATGATACAATGAGATGGTAAACAGCTAACCTTTGAGCCTCTTGCAATCCACATGGAGCCCCATCTCCTTATATTCGTGTATATATGCCCTCCTTTATGGACAGTACATCAGCCAACTACTTTATTTCTTTTAATGGCTAGGTGCTACATCTAGCTTAGGATCGTATGGATTAAGTTCTTTATGATGACTTGGTATTCCCGTTTTTACAATACTTCGTATTTTCTATTGAACACTGCAGGGACCTTCCCCTTCTAGGGTGAGCCATTACCCTCTAGATTAGGCCACATCCTTGTACCCATCTCTTACTGGCGGGTTTTCAACTTTGACAACTCTAAGATGGCAGATCCTCGAATCAGACCGGCTCTAGAACCGTCTTCTATATCTATGCCCATTCTCTCTGAGCTAACATGGCTACCTCACTTTGGCATGGAACGTTGCCCAGGTAACGTCCGCGCTCTCACTCGGATCGCCGTCCCTAACCTTCGTTCACATAAATTTACGGCGCAAAAAAGGTAAGTGATCGGATTACCCCGATCTTGGTGAGCGATATCTTTTAGAAATAGTGAACCGCACAACAATGTTATTCTCCCTCACACTAGGTGCACATCTGCTCCAGTTGACAACATACCGCCGGCATACCGATACGCCTTTAGCAACGCACGCGGACACTACGGTAACCTAGGTTACCTCAGCACAAATTGTTTCTTGGACAATAGAAGCCCTTTCACAGAGGTAATCCTCTTATTTTTTTTACTTTCTATTATAGCATTTACTACGATTACCACATTTGGAGACTGTTTCTCTCTGTCACCCAGGTTTCCGTCTAGTCTCATACATACTCCCCTTTTTTTATGGATCTATTAGTCACAGCTCGAGATTCATGATTTCTTGACTTGTCCAGGACCCTATTAGCATCTGATCATTCATATGACTTCTGCACCATTACGTACTCCTTTTTGCACACTGAGTTAATTAATACCATTCTTCAATGGCTCGCTTGTGATTGTAAGTTGTTCCACATATCTTGCATTTATAACTTTTATTCCCGCATGCTGGGGCATCATCTTTATTTTTCATGAATGCTTCTAATATTTACGGAATCACATAATTCGGCATGTAGTTATGTACCGGGTGGACATGGAAGACCTACTCACGGTCTAACCCGTTTTGTTACTTGATGTTTTTCACCCCGCTGATACACTTAGTGCAACATTATTCTATTTTTCCGCAGTATTCGCTGCCCCTGGATGCCATTTCCACTTGAGACCACGTCTGCATGGACGCACTTCCACACCATTTAGGCGTGGATGAATCTCCCATACCTAAGTGAGTTGTATACCTGCTTTTCAACCATCTTCACCCTTACTGCACCTCACTTCTTTCCCCACCCCGCTCACCTACGTGGTACTTGAACACTATTACGCCTTTTAAGCTTCACACTCCAGTATTCTGTATTCACTTAACATCTCGGAGACCTCTTTTCTGTTCTAACCTAGTCCAACCTACCCAGGCTCACGTTGATAAGTTGGGTCAGTATTGATTACATCTCGACTTAACCCCCTTTGGGGCCTTGCAGCTGGGTGGAGCAATGGTGTCCCTGGAGTATGAGCACAACATGGTGGACCATGATTTTTATATTGGTTTCCTTTTTTCTTGACACCCGGGCTCAACCTTCTCACTGTTTATCATCTCTTAAGCATCCCAATATATACACAGCTGTAATACCATCTCTATGATGTTGAAATGTATATGATTTTCTTTTTCTGTCTCCTTAAAATGTTAAAAAGAGTCCAATTAGGCCCTTTTGAAGAAGAGGGACTCCTCGAAACGCGTCGGCCACTACATAATTGGACATCGTTCTATGCATCATTTGTTGCTTTTTTTCGCATTTGAATATGTTTAATGTAAATAATCATTCATTTTTATTGAAAAGTGCCTTTGGGCATAATCTTGATATGATTAATAAATTGTGATTCTTAACCCACAGAGTGTTGTTATACCTATATGAATGCCTTTTTTTGGCATCTGTAATTAGTGTGCAGGGGACGTGAGGGTCCCAAATTTGGGTGCTCTTTTCCTTTCTCTTGACTGATTTAGGCTTTTTGCCAAGGCCTTTTTTCCTCCCCCGCACCTTTGAACCAGCCAGTGCTGCGATCTATTTTGTCAAATTTGTACCTAGCACGATTAGGTGTGCACCACTTACCTCTGGCTTCTGCGATCCGGGGCCAGAACCCACAATGCATTTAACATATTGCTTGAACTATCCTGAGAGTAGATGGTCATGCTAAAGCGCCTTAATGCCTCAGGCTTAGCCCGCTTTATAAATGTATACATAAATAAATAAATACATTATAAAATGCCAATCAGGTCTCAACTATGACTCAATTTCCTAAGCCTAATGAATCCGTGTATGTATTTTATATGTCTTATTATTATTTAATATGGCAAAAGAAACAGATCCTTTGTCTGTACAAAAGAAGCCCTATAATGTATCATTGTATTAAATACTCAAAGGACACTGGAGCTCATTTTCTAAAAATTTGTAATTTGGCACTGAAACGCAAATAGCTCCCCACTGCCAAATTTTCATTATTTGCCCTGCAGGGCACTAATGTAAAGGGCACAAGGTGGCATGCAAGCATTTACACTGCCACTTGCCCTTCACATTTGCAATCCGCAGTGCAAGCATTTACTTTTAATTGTGAGCGCCGCTTGTCATGTCTGCATGGCAGGCAGCGCTCACAATTACAATTAAACCCTCCCAAAAATTCTTGCATGTTGGGGAGGGTTTCATTTCAATCAGGAACACTGCTTACCAGTGTTCCCGATTGCCATTAAACCCTGCCCGACATGCAAGCATGTCGGGGAGGGATTAATTGCAATTGTACACGCTCCCTACCATGTTCGCATGGCAGGCAGCGTGCACAATGGATCCCTATGGGTTCTCCAGCTTAATGCTGGTGCATAAAGCTGCCAGACCTCATCGGGATCTCCAGCAGTTGCACTGGCATGAAAATACATGCTAGCGCAAATGATGGAGCATTTGTATGAGGTAGAAGAATGAGTTGCAGTCTGTCCTTCTACTCCACCATACAAATGATTGAAGCCCTGGTGTTAATGGAAGGCGTTAAAGCCTTACTCAAGGCTTTTACACATTCTATTTACGTTACAGCTCAGTGGATGAAGCGCTCCTCTGAGAGTCTGGTCTATTCTGAAAGAGCTCTCAACTAACATAACTCATATCTCCTCATTTCCTCAGCTGCTCTCAGGGTGCCAGATGTATTTTGCTGAGGGATTATTTTACTTCCTGTTTTTTCTGATTGTAAATAATATACGTTTTAGGTAGTGAAAAGATAATCCGCATTTCCAATGGGGGTATTTGTTAAGCAAGTGCAAATATATGTTAACACTCAAATAGATATTTTGTCAATTCATACCTATTTGCACTAAAGTAGCTTTTGATGATTAAATGATGCATCGTTATCTACAAGTTACTCCTACGATCAGGCCCTATGAACTTTCCTGGCAAAACGGTTCCCAACATATCCGTGGGACAATGTGCTTGGCAGGCAGTGAGCATGCTCCTATGTGCTAGATTTTCCTATTTTTGGTTGGGAGCATTTATTCTCCCTATTTTTTGTTGGGTGTATTTGCGTGCTTTTAGGGTGGAAAGGTGGCTGGTGTGCAGTTTAAGGGCGTGTTAGGCTATTGTATTGTTTGCCATGGTGCCTGGGTACAAGAAGGCATTCAAATGTCCCCGTGTTTGCATTGTATGGTCTTAGGTTATGGTTAATGGCGATAAGCAGAATCAACAAATACTTTGAAGAATGATTTTTCCATATCACGAGTAGACTAGCAGTGTGACAATAATAGTGCATTGTACTTAGATTATATTCCAGATACTTCATCTATTAAACTACAGCTTTGACAAATTGTTTCACAGTTTCATACAAATACGTTTGCTGGGTTCAATTATAATAATTGGAGTGAGTTAATTATAGCCTAATGCCTGCTTCATGCTCTCAGCAATTATCTTTCAATCGTCTTTTGACTGACGTCCAAACTCTCTCAAAGACCTCGGCCTAATACAAAACGGTTTGATTGTTGATATGCAGCGTGATTTTCCCAAATACCTTTCAGTGCTTTATAAGGTATGAAAATGGATGTAAATTATTTTCAACAGCAGTCAACCACAAATGCTCTTTTGAAGATTTAGGTATACTTACAGGGAAGTGCCAGTGAATTACTTGTATTAGAGCTGCATTGGCAGCAGTGGCAATGACAACCAACAACGTATCGTAATTTAAAGCGTCTGAAAAGCCAGAGTGCGTGCATCAGTGAACGTGCTAGGTCTATTTCTTGGTACCTTCTTTTATTTTTGATGAACCTGTGAGAATGTTTTGTCCTCCACACATTGTTAACTGAAGCAGCAGTGTGCAAGGAATGCATCAGCCCTTATCCGGATGGCTGCGCAGGTGGAGCATATTGCCATAAGTGAGTTCTGCTTGTATCTCCACGTGTGGAGCTGATGCATATATCAACCTACTCCATACGGTGGGGACAACTCCGCAGAGATTTTGCATGCTGGGGTGCTGATATTTATAGCGTATATGAAAACCAAGGCAAACTCCTCCAGACATCTGCATCACCTGAAGCAAGGCACACATTGTTAGGAAAGATTTCGTAATTGTAGGTAATTTTCCTTCCATGTGGCAACCCCTAAACTTTTTGCTGTTGTTTTTCACCTTGTTCTCAGCTTTGCCAGAGAAGTGCAGCCTTCTGCCGCACTCCTCTGGGCTTTCGCTCCTTTCTTACGGGGAAACTGACATGCCCTTAAGACAGTCAGTACCGGGAAACGCTGTTTTCCGTAGTTTCTTTTATCATGTTGCGGCTTTCGTGCAACATGACACAAGAGGGCACTGTAAACTAAGTTACAGCTCTCTTGGGTCTCTAGCCTTCTACAGGCCCTAGATACTCGTATAGGATTGTAACTGATCGGTGCAAGTGATTCACGGACGGGAATGGTGGCAGCGATCGTTTCTTGTGTTTTTAGCTCCTTTTGGCGTTCTAAGCGCGTTTCTCACGCTTAACCCAATATAATGGCCTGGTTCCCAAAATGGCCAGACCACGAGGCTCCTTTGTCCTGTCCGCTGACCGTCTTGCTCCCTTCACCTTCCCCAGGTCGAGCCGACCCGGGGCCTTCCTTATTTGGGCATGTACTTTCCCGCGAAACAGAGATGCTTTCGCGGGCTTCTACATGTCTTGTGTGTGCCTACAGGATGTGGGCTGGGATGTCTGGTCCCAATACACATCCTGGGTGCCAGAGAGTCTAGGGTGGTGTGAATGCCTGGGACCACCGTGGTCTGTGATTGGTCCACGAATGGTGTGAGTGTTGATGAGCGGATCTCCCATTGGGTCCCCTCCGTTTTGGCACGAAGGGAACCGTGGATAAGAGGGGGCTGGAAACACCACTACCATGTCGATCTCCTGAGTTCTCACGAACGAAGGAATACAGGAGCCAAGTATCCTGCAACCAAGAGGCTGGACCGAGGAATCGCTGGTGACCCGCTGAAGGACTGCTCCTCTGCACTGCTGTCGCCTTATGAAACCCTTTTCACCTTTGATCGAACCAGAAGGCCTGTACTGGTACTTCGACCCTTGGAATAGCGGGAACAGCTATTCTCGGCATCTTCACCATCTCCTGCCAGTAAGCCTTCGTAAACGTCTCTGGGCCATCCAGCTGACTGACCAGCTTACACAGGAGTCTTGCTCTGTAACCGCCGCCAGGTTGTGTAGTATTTCGAGTCCTTGGGCCTCATTACGACCCAGGCGGTAAGTTACCGCCTGTATCGTACCTTTACCACCATGGCGTAAACTACGTTTACGCCATGGTGGTTGGCGGACTTACCGCCCCATTCCGAGGTGAGTGGGGCGGTAAGTCCCCATTAACCCATTTACCCTTCCCCATTCCCATTTTTGCCCCATAGGGCATAATGGGAGTGGGGAAGGCGTTAATTACGCCACCGTAAATTACGGTGGCGTAATTAACAACAAGGTCCCTTAGCGCCATGGATTTTAACACCTGCTAAGAGCAGGTGTTAAAATCTCCATGGCGCTAAGGGACCTCGGAATCAGGCGGTAAGGGTCGGCGCTGTTTACGCCGCCGTAAACCCCTTACCACCTGGGTCCTAATGAGGCCCCTTGTCACTCTCACACACTTCGTACACTTGGCGTTCCCAGGTCTGAAGTGAGTAGTGTACATTTGGCTCAGATACACACGGCCGCTCCGTTGCCCTGCTGTTGTAACAAACTGTGCGGGTTTCTTTGATTGGGACGTCTTTTACACAACTCTGCTGCTGCAGACTCAACACGACGACGAGACGTTCCCTGCTCTTCTGAACCTGCCAGCGACTGAAACTGACGCGGAGAAGCATGGGTCTGCTTGCATCGGGGACCGGTGACTAGCATAGCTAGGAACTGGTCGCCCTCCTGCAGGAGCCCATAGCTTTTCCCCGCTGTGTCAAGACAGCACCCTTTTCCGTACTCGCGCTCTGCTTCTGCCCACAGTGGAGGCTGCGCTTGAGTCGCGGAACTTGTTCTTCTTCATTTGTGCACTAAACTGAACTGCCTGATTTTCCTCGAAGAGACTCCCCTTTTGCCCGTTGGCACCAGCGTGTGCAGGTACTTTTGAGCACAAGGCTCCACTCTTCGTAGGGCTCGGACTTCCTTCTAGTTAGGTGCCTCTGAAGGCGGACTGGGTCTAAGCATTATTTCGCACTGCCTGTTTTCCTTCCCTTTTAGGTGGACTACACATTTCGTGCATCTAACGCTTGAGACTTGTTGTATTTGTATATATATTGTGTTGATATGGTATGTGTTGGTTTACTATAGTTATATTGTGATTTTCTCGCTACGGTCATTGTTCTAAAGGCCTTGGAATAAATGTGTATATATTTTTAACATAACACCTGTTTGGAGTAGTTTGACCTAGTCTTGACCGCCGCGATCGCTACCTTCATTGGTCTGGCTCGTCCAGAGGTTACCCTGTTCCAAGTAATTAGGTTGGCCTTCTGAACTTCTGCGCCACCAGGACAGAGTTCAGAAATCCGTCTTAACACACATCAATGGTAGAGGCACAATAAAAGGCACACACAGGCAAGCAGGAGACCATTGGGGAAGCAGCTGGCCACTTTACTATCTTATGTTGGTTACCAAAGCTCCTAGCACAGCTGTCAGAGGATCAGCAGCTTGAACAGAGAGAGGGCGAGCGGAGATTGTAACAGTGCTATGTTGTCAGCTCAAAAATAGAATAACTATCAGACACTTTTAACTTGCCAGCTGGACATAGCATTCATACAGCCAATCTTGGGGGACATCCAGGATACATTTGGGCCAAAGCGAAAGATAAGTATGTCTATATTCCCCCTGATGGAGATGCTAGCTCTGCTGCACCACTGTGCTAGTGGTCCATTCGAGGTCAATGTGGCTCTTATCTACGGCATCTCCCAAAAATGATTAGAGCAGAGCCTTATTGCCATTATGTGTTGCCAGAAGTATATCATATCCCGCATGGACCAATAAACTCTGAATGAAATTAAAGTCGAAGTATACACCTGTCAGGCCCGGGTATCTGGAACAACATCTCCTAGTCTGCTATGGGAGGAAAAGGCAGGCAAATAAGACAAGATTGCTTAGGAGCAGGATAGGTCAGGAGGAGTGGAATAGACAGCTACATAATAGGCATGCTATGCACTGAACTACACAAAAGACACTTTGAGCACTGAACTGCAAGGACCAGATACCCTAAGAGTCCAATGCTGCATATGGGGGCAAGTTAAAGAAGTGCAGTGCCAATTTAGTGTTGAAATATGGAATTCCCATGCAATTGCCCCATTATCTCAGAGCAGGACGCCTCACTGCGCATTTTGCAAGATAGAGCCTATACAATCGCCCCCACTAAATGCACGTGCTTGGAGTTTCAGAAGTTAGCACAGAAGTGCCTTACCAGCTCTTCTCAATGGTTCCAGCAGGTCCTCCAGTAAATCAGAAGATTCACCATTTTGACATCACTTGTGAGATATGAAAGACAAGATAAGAAAACAGGTATTTTGCAATGTTTCCTGCATGAGAATAACACTGGTGGAAATGCCAACGGTCATAACCATACTATAGATAAATAAGAGCAGATTAGCATTGCATGTTCATGATAGAGAAATAATAAGTAAGGAAATAACAACTTGGGTAGAACTATTCTATAATCAAAACACAAGACTTAAGTTCAACAGAGAGAATTAACACATTGGGGGGGAACTACTGAATAACTGCTAAATAACCAACAACAGTCACCCTGGTTTTCAAACAAAGGACATTTGGTTTTGAACCTTTCTTGGAGCATATGTTGTTCTTAGAACTGGTACAAGAAGAGACCAATCTTACAATCAAGGAATTTGCAGAAGGCCCGCTGTCACATTTAACAAATAGCTACCCCAAGTGAAGGAACTTGCATTAAAACAATGCAGTGAGGTCAGCTGCTTCCTCATCCACACACAGAGTGAATTAACTATCGAGGAGGAGTCACCTAGAAACACGTTTTGCTGCACATTGCACCTTATAAATGCTCAATCAATAAATAAATAAATACATATACACCACAGTGCCATCAGGATGAACATGTTGCATTCTAAACTAGTCTGTCTCCTGGTGAGTCTCCATCCTCTCACCAATCCACTTTAACCTTTAAGTGGAGCCTCTGTGCACACTCCTCAAA
Source organism: Ambystoma mexicanum (assembly GCF_040938575.1). Classification (NCBI taxonomy): domain Eukaryota; kingdom Metazoa; phylum Chordata; class Amphibia; order Caudata; family Ambystomatidae; genus Ambystoma; species Ambystoma mexicanum. Next base: position 423,733,371 of record NC_090923.1, read on the forward strand.
GATCCCAATTTAGCCATCCATCAATAAATGGATGATATTCAATTGTACATCAGAGTAAACAGCCCACTAGGCATCAGTTGCCTTCGAGATTAACTAGACATCATCCAGTCCTGGATGTTGACTGTCTACCTCAAACTTAACCCTTCAAGACCAAATTTACCCTCATCTGTCCTCCTGCTAAACAAAGAATTGTCACACCATGGCTCAATGATCTGTGCCCCGAAGAACTTGATCTGAAACTCTTGGATTTAGCATAATCTTGAGGCTTCAACGAATGGACTGTCTCCAAATGCCCAAATCCTGCTGCATGATTTCCAGAACATTGTGGTCTTGCACATTGATGGGGGAAGTGCCCTCCTGACAGGGCTTCCAGCCGCTCCATTGACTCCCCTAATAGCAGTCCACCATGCTGCAACACGTCTTAATTACAGGTGCATGAAAATTTGACTAAATCACCCCTGTCCTGAGATTATTTAGGGGCTGACTAAAAGAGTTCAACTCCTCCTGATGAAGGTGGTGCATCTGTTTTCGATACCACCGAAACGCCGGTTGAGCCATTGTATATGTTTGGGAAACACCATTCACCCATTATATCAAATTTAGTGACTCATCACGCATATCATCATTGAGTATTGCGGCTACCGGAGGCTGTGTTCTTTATATCAGCCTCACCCTAGAATTTATTACCAGGTGGATTCGTTCTGTCAGTGGTTTTGTGCATTTCCAAATATTTGGACAATCTCTTTTTTCTCTACCTGCCTTACAGCAGGATGGTATGAGGCAATTTCTTCCCAATTAGCTAGGGACAGTGATTTATTTTTTGTTCCCTGGACTTTACTTTGTGTCTTCACTAATATTTTCAGCTTGTTTTTAAGCTTTGAAATCACTAAATGTATGCATATATCAACTAGATTAATAGTCAAAAAGCGAAATTTCTGTTGTTATGATTTGGTTTTCCTGTAACCATATTTCTTTTTGAATGATCAGCTCCATATTAGCATATTGAGGCCTATATTAGTGAGCATAAGTAATGCACATTAGTAATTGATTTTGTTATTAATTGATCATTTATTGCTTTTTTGTCAATCTGTGTTGTTTTTATGTTATAATAAGTTTATAATAAAACACCTGTTTGCCCTTTTATTCTTGTAGTTCAATGATTTTAACTTTGTATGTTAATAGGTTCCGTCTCTGCACAAATGATGTGATTTATTCATGATTTGAATTTAAATTCCTTGAGCCTATACATTTCTTTACTTAAAATTAATGTATCTCCTTACGGGGACACCTTGTTATTATTGTCAAATGATCTGTGTAGCACACTTCTTTTTCCCCCATATCTGCAAATGGTTTCTAGGGTCAACCCAAGACTTGTTAATCCTGAAAGGTACTGCTTCCCAAGGACCCTGGCGTACTGAATAAATCGCACATTTACAAATATCCTAACAACAATGCACATGTATCAGGACGTAGGAAGTCAGATGGAGTAACACAGCTATCCAAATGGCCTTGTGCAGGGTTCAAAATTTGCACTCACCGTTAGCCCCTTGTCAAGTGATAATTGACTCTTTGCTAGTAAGAAATTGTGTGTGTGAGGTGACGTGACGTTTTATGCCTGGCTAGTAGCTTGCAACCTGAATTTTTCCCCTTGTCTACACTCAACATCCTTGACTTTCCCCACCTCCTTCTTCCAGGTTATTCTGGATACCGTTTACCACGCTAGCTGATGACATCATTGAGGCAGCCGCTGCCTCTAGCTAACAACTTTATAATGCAGCCAAATAAATGTGCACTATATTATACATTATGTTTTTGGTGGTCTCAAGAAACGAGCAGTTGCTTAAACATCACAAGGGGAGAACTGCAATAAAAACCAGACATTTTGTGTTGTATACTTGTGCTCGTTGCATGTTGTCCTACACTGCAATGTAGGTGATGTGACTGTTTCAGACCCGAGTTTCTATGTCCAAATGCCACCCTTTGAAGGCAGCATACCAAAAAGGCTGTGTTTATTAGGTTGATTTGCTGTGGCCTTTAACAGGCAGCAAAAGTGTCATCCCCTGAACCCTATGTCTCTGCCATTTTAATCAGGGGTTCCACCCTCAAACTACCTTTTAGCACCCCACCCGTTACATCACACATACATACATACACACACCCACAAACACACACACACACACACATGCATACACAAACACTTTCCTTCTCTTTACTCCAGCATCTTCTCCGACGCTTCAAAGTTAGGCCTGTCAACCACTGCGGGCACTCGTATGCAGCACAGGGGCATGGCCTTGTAGCCCTCTAGGCTTCCATTGACAGTCTTCTGTGCCCGAGATTTTTAAAGGGACTGAATTAATAAACAACTTATTCTGCTAATTTTACTTTGCAATGCTTTAAAACATGTAACGTGCCCTGATCGTTCTGGTGCTACTTCACCAGCGCTTCTGGGGCAAGTCGGTCTTTGCCGGTATTTATACTGCCACTGTAAGCATTCTCCTTTGATTTGATGAGACTGGCTGTGACGGAGGATCACTGTTGTAAGTTGCTATTTGTAGGCTGTAATCGTGAATTGTGAAGTCGTTTTTTTACTTTAACATCAGGTTGTCGGTGCTTCTGCACCCTTTTACTTTCCTTTGAATACTGAGCAGAGAGAAAAAGCACTCTCATTTTGAAAACCTGCCTACACCTTGTTACTACGGTAGTCCTTGCGGACTACATTACCCAGCTTCCCTGGGTTGTATTTGCTGATCGTCCTGGTGCTTCTGGAGCAAGCCGGTCTTCGCCGATCTGTGCCGGACATGCCGCTTGCTGCCCTATGTTCCTTCTCCGATTCTTGCATACTGGTAAGTCTTCTCTATTCTTCTTGCTTTACAGCCTGCAACCCTTTCCAAGTATGGTTTGCACCCTGGAACTTGACTTACTTCTCGCTGCCTAGAATCTGTGACGCAAGAGAACTGTTGAAAAGTACATGTCACGTATGTTGTGCAGACACGCCGGTATCCCAAGTTCTGCCGAACATAACGACGTACCCTCTAGTCTTTCCATTTCACTCACTGCCCGTAACCTTGGTCTTTACTTCGACTCTAATCTTTCCTTCGCTCATCACATCTCCCTCACATCGCGCGCCTGTCGATTTCATCTTTACAATATATGTAAAATTCGCCCATTTCTCACGAAGCTTCTTGTTTCCTTGCTAGTCTTCTCTTGACTCTTTTACTGCTCTGTCCTATTTTTTGGTCTTACCTGCTCAAGTCTTGCCCCTCTTAAATCAATCATTCTTCTATTCACTCACTTTGTCTCCTCTCTTATCGGGATTCCATCTCTTCTTCTCTTGCCTCACTTGGATGGCTGTCCCTCTACTCTCAGCTCAGATATAATTTTCTTTGTCTAGTTCAAATCTCTCTGGTCTTGCCCCTGACTATCCCTCCTCTCATTCAAGTCTCCTTCTCGTCCTCTCCCCTCTGCTGGTCTTTTTAGACTTAATGTTCCCCGTACCCCTTGTGCTCAGTCTCGTTTTCACTCCTTCTAGCTTCTTGCTCCTCTCCACTGGAACCTCCTTCCTCTGTCTCTTCATTCGATTACTTCCTACTCTCTGTTCCGTTCCTCTTTAAAAACCCATCTGCTTCACTCATTTGATTGATTGATACTGGCTGATCCTGAACACTGTTTTACACTGCCGATTTTAATGTACTGTTGACTGTTCTATGTAAAGCACTTTGGTTAAAGGCGCTATATAAAGTAAACAAAAATACAAAAAATACATGCCCGAGGTTAGATGAGGGAGACTCATCTAACCTGTTTTCTTCTGCACCCACGGACGCTCCCAATCTTTCAGTTGATATGGACACTTTGAACCCTTTGGAAATCGCAGATAGGGTTACGTTACCAATTTCTCGCAAAGACCAACAAATAAAAAATTGGTGCAATACACTGAATCCTTCAACACAGGCTCCCTATGGCTATCATACAGATTCACCATACACAAAGATAACAATTCCTTTTTCAGTACTCTGCGTCACCAGAATCTGAGGGGATAGGCAGTGTTTGCAGTAGTAGAATTAGTCGAAGTAGATTTCTTCAAATTACTTTCGACGGATTTTGATGCAAATATATGTATGGGGTGGGTTTAGGAGAATAATTAATGTAGGGAGATTAAAGGGTTTGCTGCGGGGGTCTGCACCCACATATGTTTGCAGCAAAATCTTCCTGTAAAAAGAAACGTGATGAAATCTACTACGATGAAAAAGATTCAACCAGATCACGTAGAACCGAATGTGGGTATTTATAATAATTAATAAGAGTTTTTTTTTTTTTTGTTTTTTGATGCAAACGCATCTTTACAAAATTAATTTACAACAGTTACAACCAATTACATTTCACATTAATACATGTAATTTAAAAAAAATTAATAAGAGTTATTTACAACACGTTTAACAACCAAATATTTCTAAGCACGGACGCAGGGATCGAACCTGTGTTGCACCATGTAGTCTTGCTTCCAAGGCGAGCACATTGCACCTGAGCTATCCTCCCAGCGCTGAAGGATAGTTTGGGGGCAACTCACAATCTCCAATTGTGAGTGAGCCACTAACATAACCCCAAATGCAGTGACCTTAGGAAATACAGGGCCCGATTGAAAGCATTGCTACCCATCATGGATCAGTGCACCTTACTTAGCCCCCTTTTATACGCTAATGCACACTATGCACATAAGGATGTATCCTCGGCTAAAGGTTGGTGAACACCACAACTCTGGAGAAAGGTTAAGTACTTTATTTGCTATCCTCAAGAGTAACCAGCCAGATACAGGTAAGAATTCATATGCTTGAGATACAACTGATACGCGTATTTGACCCAATGTCTTAGGGCTTTGCTGTTAATCAATCATTACTGACACACTCTCCATCATCAGCCGTATTAGAGCAGCTCATGCAGAAAGGAAACTGTGATCGATAGCAAGAGGTACTCACATACATGAAGAAAAGCTCTCCAAATCTCCTTGTCTTGAACATGACCACTTCCCTACATATGCTGACTGGCCTTCCCTCATGACATCATACGCTATAAGCAGGGCTGCCTCATGCCCTACCGGGTATGCATACCCACATAACATTGGCACATGCAGCGTTATAGAGAACAGTAATGCATATGCTGCACAACTCCATAGGACAGCCCGATCCTACCCATTTGACCAAGAGAAACATACTAGGAAGATTTGAAGATCCCAACCACACATCTTCAATAGACAGTCCTAGCTTGCATGCTGAAGTTCTTAAAAATATTCGGAAATCAAAAAAACAGATTTTACTGCCAATACGTCTGCCATGCTAGCAGGAACAAATACATATATGTTACGTCTTAGAAGGAGAAACATGGTCAGAGCAAACACCCACAGAAACCATCTATGCCTCTGAAGACACACGACCAAGAACCAATGGAAAGGTCATTAGCAGACCACAGCACTTACATCCCCCTCCAAACAATCATGTCTCAGGATTTCTCATAGACCCAATCGTCGTGATCTCATAGCAAAGCAAGGGTCGTGAAAGCTGTTATGGCACAGAAAAGAGCATTCAGGACACGGGTGTATAAGCAACAGACATGCAGCTAGAACACAACATCACAACATGCCATGTTCAGTAACTCAAGCAGGGGCAATTCCAAAGTTAGCATACACTGTTCTTAATCAGCAGCCATCCATTCTCCATGCAACAGTATCCACTTGCTGACAAGTCCACAGTAGGCAGTGACAAGAGGACACACAGAGTTAAGGCCTAAAGGGACAGATTCCACAAAGGAAAAGGTGATCGTGCTTGCAAATGAAACAAGACTTTTACCAAACTCCTCTTCAGGGGAGGAATGGCAGGGGAGGGGCATGCACAATTATGTACTTGTATTTGCTATTGTGCATAGTATATGTGGAAAGCAGTATCTATGTTCATGTGGCTATGTATCTATATATGTGAATATGTTGTTGAATTCAATGTCTGTCTTTTGTCTTTTTTTGGTCATATAACAGTGTTGTGGACAAGACAATGAAAAACCATCACACACTTAGGGGGGCCAGTCACAGTTGGGTAATAATGATAAAATCACTGGAATTGAGCAAATAGTGTCGATTTTATCATCCACCCAAATCACGGTTTGTTAAAATACCACTGGCGATATTCCATGTTTTCGGAGGACTATTTATATCTTACACAGAGGTGGGGGATAGAAAATATAAATTAGACACATTTTTTTTAAAACTTTTTTTATTATATGAAGGGAAGCCCAGGCAATTTGATACAATACGGTAAAACATGTTTTTAAAAGGGCCAGGGTAATGATGTTGAAAGGTGGGCATCTCTGATGCCCCCGCAGCCCTTTGTAATGTAAAATAGAGTAAACGGTGTCGTCAAACTTTTGAAAACACATTTTCTAAATGCCCTTTTGTCGAAAACAAATGGCAAAAAAAACAATAACAAATGATTTTTTAAAAATGTTTATGTTTTATTTTGGTTTCGTTCGTAAAAAAAGTGTCAAAAAAACAGGGGTTTGTGGGGGAACGCCCCCATTTAAAAAAAGAAAAAAAAAACATTTACACATTTTTTTTCTTCGGCATTTTGGTGTCGAAAAAATGTCATTTGGAAAATGTGACGTTCGAAAATGTCACTATAAACCAGAGTAAACATGTATCTTTTTGTGCATAAAATATGTACAATAACGATATAAGCAGCTATACAACACCTGCACATCTGCAACATTACTGATAACAGGACGAGTGCCTTGCCCCATCTACACAGAAGCAGAGCAGGCCTTGCAGCACTTGGTTCCTTTAAAGAAGGGCAGATTATTTTTGTAATGGCCTCACCAGTGCTCAAGAAATTCACCAGAACATAGGGGTAGCATTCTTACAGGATGAAAGTGAGGACAAACTCTAATAGAATATGGACCCTTACTTCCTTGTCAAGTAGGAGTTGTGATAATCTGCTGAGGAATGTAATAGCAAATAGTGGAAGGAGCACAATGGAGACATTACTGTTCAGGGTCACATAATAATTTAAATGGTTACAATGCTATGGGATGGAATGAACATGCATCTTTGGCCTTCACTCACTCACTCACTCACTCACTCACTCACTCACTCACTCACTCACTCACTGTGGAGGCTCACATGTGGGGGTCACCCAAGTACTTCTGCAACATTGCAGGAATCAAAACGAGTTGCTCACCCCATCTACACAGCACCCGAGCAGGCCTTGCAGCACTCGGTTCCTTTAAAGCAGGCTTTCCCTTTTTGAATTAATATTATTTATTTGTTTATATTTTTTTATATTAGTTTCAAACGATCTGATTGGCCCCCACTGGGTCAATATCAGCCTAACGAAGCACTGGTCACAGCTATGTCCCTCTGTGTTTCTTTTACGCCTGGCTGCCATGGAAACGGAGAAGGAATGGGATTACGTGTAGTCCCTTATGTTCCCTAGCAGCCATCTTTTTTTTTTTACTCACATTTCAATGGCCACCATGTAAAGGAAGAAGGGCCTACATGTAGTCTCTTCTGCCTTTCCATGGCAGCCATCTTCTTTGTTTTCCTTTTTTTTCCTTTTTAAATGGGCACCGTGGAAAGGGAAATGGGACTACGTATAGTCCCTTTACCCCGTTCCAGATGCCCATCATTTTCTCTTCTTTTATTTTTCATTTGTGAAATGGCACCGTTAAAGACACTATTAATACCACAGTCTAACGGGCCAGGGTACTAATAGCAATAAGCTCCTTGATGATGGGCCATTACCGCATCAGGAATTGCTTTGGGGCCTTCGTTAAGGCTCTCGCTTCGCTCTGGCCTTTAACTATGGGGCCTGGGGCATTACCTGACATGTTAATGACTCCCCGACTTGGCGCTTATTGCATAATTATAGACCTGGCCCAATTGCCCACCTTCTCAGCTCCTCTTAATTCTTGAAAGCCACAATAAACTTTGAAAAAAAGTAAATGTCACTATTAGACAGAGGTGTCTTTGCCCAGCTCAACCATAACATTGCATGAATAAGTGCATCAGCAGACTGGACCCATTTTCATGCAGACACACAAGTACCAACATGAGTGATATGGTTTATAGTCATAATTTCGAAACCAATAATGTCGAAAGTCATTTTTTCGTAAAAAAAATGTCGAAAGAAAAATGTCTTTTTTTCGAAATGGGGGGTTCCCCCCCAAACCCCCTTTTTTAATTTTTTTTTTTGTTTTACCCATTTTTTTTTATCCTGAACCCCAAAATAAATATATAATGAAAAAAAACGGAATTAGACTTTTTTTTCCCACATTTTTTTCTCGAAAAAATTGTCATTCGACATTATTTTTTCAAAAAAATGACCGACCACCGAGTGATATCTGTCACACACTTCATACAACATCCACAAACACACATCCAGGCAAATCTGTTCTTCATAGTCTTAACCGCACAGAAAAGCAGCGGATGTAGCACAGACATGACCCATCATGCAGGACACTTCTGTGTCTGCAAAGGATGAACATCTATGGTAGAGGAATCCATCTTGGCATTGGCAGGTCTCACCCTATGGCTATCAGCTTTTGGCCCTGCAACAATACCCACTCCATATGCTAACAAGCCCACAACAAAAGGCAAGTTGCATAAGGGGAAACCACATGAAAGGATGTCCATGCCAGAGAGGGTGGCCCTATGCCATCAACCACACCTAAAAAAGTACCAGTAACAACAGCATAACAAGGAGTCCCAGCCACCTGCAGTTTCACTGATGAAAATGTCCCCAGGGCAGATGTGGGGTTAAAAGTGCAATACATTAAGAAAGCAAGATGAAAAAGTAAGGACAATTAAGCCGTTTCTCAACCCTTCTGACAGTATACATTGAAAAATAGTACACCAGACAGACTGTATAGGGGTTTCTGTGGCAAGTATCGTCACAGTTTCAATATGGAAAAGTTGAAGATCAAAAACCAAAGAAGACACCTTGCAGGCAAACTATTACTCTTCCACGGCAGTGTCCGCAGCAGTGTAAATGATACTCCAATGCACGCTTTAACTCTTGCCACAGAATGGGAACAGCTGGTGGCCCCTAGAAGCGAGAGGCATCAGAGCTGAGGTTCTGCTGAAGCTGGGGAACTATGCACACGTTGGGTAATCCTGAATACCTGTGGTTGACGCTTTAGAGGAGAAACGCAGCTCTTCATCCAAGTCTACAGTTACTATCACCAGATGCTAAGTGGGCCAGTTATTGAGGAATATTTCAACATGTGCGCACAGCAGAACTTAAATACACCACGACACTCTTTAGTGTCCTGCAGTTAGAGGTCGTACATATCTTGGTCTACAAAACGTCTGAATGAAGCATCCATGTGCAAAGCCAGGCATGTCACAATGATCACAGCTATTGAACCACAATTATCCACCTTGCATTACATGAGAGCATGACATACAATGGCATATATTTATGCTGTCTATGGCACAACTTTTATAATTGAACATCGACATTGCCACAGGTGCATGTTCATACCCTCCAGTAGCAGTGCACACATTTTAATGACATATTCTGTGACCTTGTATGGTAATGTTGGCACCACTGTGGCCTCTACAGTATTGGTCTATTACAATCCTCAGCTGCTTATTACAATTCCACATGCAGGCACCCTCCACAGTTAATTTCGAGGTGATAATGAATGTGAGTTGGGTCCTCATTGTGAAGTGCCTCTGTGACTTACTAGATGGGTAGTGGATAGCATCTGTCCTTTGGAAACTGCTGGTGTGTTAATGGGGCAATGATTGCTGTTTGTGCATTATTTAGATCTGGCTGACATCATTGTATTAGCTATGGAGCTGTTGTGTTACAAAGAAAACTAACATGCAAAAAGCTTTGACATGATGCCAGCAGAAGAAGCATGATTTTGAGTGGTAGTTATGATTATTTATAACGCACTTAATACCCTGCGGTTTCTAAGCGCGGTCCCGGGGATCGAACCTGTGTCGCTCTGTGTTGTCTTGCTTCCAAGGCGAGCACGTTGCCCCTGAGCTATCCTCCCAAGGTGACTTCTGTGTTTATCCTTCCATGGGAGAGTCTGTCTGGTTGTGGAGGCGGAAGGAGAACATTATTTCCCTTCCCAATAACTAGACACCTCCTGTAGCCTTTTCTGAATGAGTCCTAATTTCTGCAGCCAACTCACGCATGCCCACCCCCAGCCCAGCTTAGCATCCCCAACAAATAAGGGTGTTAGTTGGGGGCTTATTGGCAGGGGTAAGAGGGCTGCAGGAGTCACTATTTCATCTGTCTTTCTCGATCCTTCCAATGAGCCGGGTGCCTTATGGGACATGTTGCCAAGGGGTATTTGCACTGAGTGAGGAAGAGTCAATTCTAGTGTGTTAGGATCGGCGCTGTGCCACGCAGGTGGAGCAATTATTTGGTAATCAGGACTGGAGGTAATTTCACCCAAGAAGACTTCATCAATAATCTGTGTAATTTGGCGTGATCAAGATAACAAGACTATGCACTCTTCAAGTCTACTGTAAAACCTGTAACTCTAATATGTTATTTTCCTCACCTCATCTCCCATAATTCACTTTGCTGGTCTAATGGAAGACGTAACAAAACAGAATCTCCACTTGTCAGTTCTACACCCAAAACACTGGATCTACTGGAAGACCTGGTACAGGAATGTGCACTTTTCAACGCTACACTCAGCACAACACACTGCTGCTGTACTGGAAGCCTTGGAATCTGTACGTTTTAACCTTCCAGAGGCAAAGATGCTGTATTCTTTGCAATCAAAAACTGCATTTACCACAGTGCATTGTTCTGCTTCACTGTATGGCCTGGAACCGCAATGTGAACTCGTTGGTATTATTGAGAGGGGAATCTGTAAAACATCTCAGAGTAAGCATCAGAAAACTTTTTAACAAGTTCCGGAAATGTAATGTTTGGAGGGTCCTCTGTACTTAGAATGCTTCCTGGCACATGTACAGCTTCATGGTGGGGTCTCTTCTTTCATTTCAAGTTCTCTCACTTGAACCCTTCTCGCAGCTGCTCATATCCAATTTCATCAGACACTTTCAATGGGTGCAACTAATCCCCTACTCTCTGCTCCCATCCCCTCCCTGCAGACAGATTTTTCATTTCATAATCAGACACGGGGTCCAATAGGGCTGTGTTTCAAAATGCTCCCACAACCTGAACATTGGCAACGAATAATAGGGAGATTTGTAGGCAATGTTGCTGAGATTTGGATGAAATATTTGCTAGATTTGTGGGGAATACTAAAGGTACATTTCTAAAGTATTTATAGAGATTTTAAAGGCATGTCAGTGAGATTTGCGGAAATCTTCATGCATATTTGGGAGGCATATCAGGAGATTTGTAGTGAACACCCAGGAGCTCATTTTCTATGAGCTCTACCGTTAATTAACTGCCTGTGTAGGACTTTTAGGCATTCAATTAATGGTACGACTCATTTCCATTCATTTTTATAGCGGAGAGGAGGGGCGGATCGTAAATTACCATTCCGCCATCCTTCCTCTCCACCATACAAATACTCCATGCATTTGCTCCAGCAAAAAGCAAGGGGACGCCATAGGAATTCATTTTAAATGCTGCCTGGCATGCAAACATGGCAGGTGGTGTCTACTCAGCTTGCACACCAAAGTGCTAAAGGGCGCCGTACATGCCGGTATGCCACCTTTTTTACTCTCCCCTTTTGTACTCAGCTGTGCAAATGAGGAAAATTACAGGGGAGGTCCTGCTTACACAAAAGTGTAAACATAACAAGTCCCCGCCTTGTAATTATGCTGGAACTCGAAAATGAGTTCCCAAGTGGGTAGTTTAGCTCAACAAATTGAACACACCTGCCTCGTGTGTGTGTGTGACCTGCAGGTCGCATATACGAATCCAAGGTGGCCTGACTTTGCTTTTCATCTCTTATGGTTGATAGCTGCACATCTGATGGATTGAGGTGTGTTTTGCCATATCTGTACTTGTAATCCTCATGCAAACATTAGAATTTTTACGAATATTAGGTTCTTGTGGGCCACAATAAGATGTGTTACAAGAATAGCAAGGCTCCACGAGAAAAGGTGGCAGGAAGCAATAGAAAGTTCGATAAAACAGTAAAAGGTTAGGCACATCCTTCATTACAAGTATAGAAAGGTAACGACAAAAATAGGTGGTATTTAAATATGCCATTTTACCACCCACCTGATTATTGGCCTGGTGTTGTATATGTGTCTCAATCAATATTCCTCTGGAACAGGGCATGGAGTATGTAATGCCTAATTATGTGTGCAATACTTCCTAAAAAGGTCTGCTAATTATTGTCACCACCAGTTGGAGGTAAGCATTGGAAAAACTCTTTAAGTCTTTGTTTTCGCTTATGTAAATAGAAGTGTTCCTAAGATGTGAGATCCCCACATTCTCACCAACTTTGTATTGTTTCAATGTTTTGCACAGGAGTCGTTACTGATGCCACTGCGCTCTCATGCACGCTGAACAGTAGCCGTAAGATCTGCTGCTGCACCTAATCCATGGCCAGATAGGGATGGAAAAGGATTGTTTAGGGGTACACATTTTTTTTAAAACAAGTACACTGGACAAGTGGTGGTAAACTCATAATACTGGAGGTACGCTAAGATCACTGGAGCTCTAACGGTAATTATAAGCAGAAATCAGATGAACGCCATAGCAAAAATTATAATGAGGCCTACAGTATCAGATAAAATGCACGGTTGGGTATCAGTTCCTAAGGTAGGAGGTAGAGCTCATAGGCGTCTCTCAAGATCGTTTCAAGTCTGCCTAAATGACCTGTAGTTCGATCAACTGTGAAAGCTTTGTAGCCCGGAGGGACTACATCGTGGCAACTGGGGATCAATCTTTCATGACCTTCGCCTCGGTCCATAACTTGGTGGCGGGTCATAATCCCAATCGATAATGACCCCTGACAAGCTCTATAAGGCATGTTTTGGAGTTTTGATGGTGAAGACAACACCTTGTTTTAATAGTCTTTGTTTGTTTGTTTATTTTATTTATATAGCCCATCTGACCCAGGGATATCTGGGCGCTTAAAGTACAGATTATGGTTACAGGTGAGCAGCAAATACATAATTCAGATGCCTACAAATATACCTAGAAGCAAGACACATGAGTATGTACAACATACAAATGATCAGTACAACATGCAAATGATTTGCTGGAGTAACAGAGTTCAGCAGATTTTAGGGTTCGTTTTTGTTAAGTAGCCATGAGATGACAAGACTTCTGAATTCTTCGAATGATTGGGTAGATTTGATGTTCTGTGGAAGTGTGTTCCATAATTCGGCGGCAAGAACTGGGAAACTGGTTCCGCCAGCACTTTTAAGGTTAAGTGTGGCAAGTAAATAGACAAACCCAGTTAGTAAATTAAATGTGTTTTTATTTTGCAGGGATTTAATAACAAGGTTGTCTTAACAAATTAGGTATTTCAATTTTTGAATTGCAAACTTAAACTGGAATGGGTCTAACATGAACATTAAGCCTCGCGTAAAAGTAAACGGTTTATCTATAAGAAATACATTGAAAGCCTATTCCTATAATTTAGCTTTCTCTCTGGTGTGCTAAATAGGATGTGGCACAGAATAAAAGGTCCTCCCAGAGAGGAAGTGTCTTGTTGAAAAAAATCTTGCCTGGAAATTGCATTGTGGTTTCTCTGACTGCTTTTGAAGTCATAAGGTTGAGCATGCAGTCAATACCGGTAGTTATTGACTGGGCTCTGAACAATAACTGAGATCAATAACAATCTCCATGTGCTAATATAGGTGATTTCACTTTACTGTGTGTGAATAATGTTCGGGCTTATTCAGTGGCAGAATGTTCAGTTGCCATGGTACCTTCTGTGCATTGCGCCTCGGGCCCTACTATTTGACTTTTCGTTACCAAGTTATTGGTAAAAAAATGTATTAATCTATTAATCAAGCAATATGCCCCCGCCGCTTGGGGCATATTGCTATTAGTACCCTGGCCCGCAAGATCTGCGAGACCGGGGTACCAAAAGTTGTTTTTTCTGTCCCGCTGTCTGCAGCATTTCGGAACAGAAAAATAATGACTGAGAAAATGGCCGCAGGGGAAGGGAAAACAGAGTCCGTTTTCCCTTTCCATGGCGGCCATCGGTAGCAGATGCGCTGGAAACACTTCTGTACCCAGCACGTCCGCTCCCGAAAAAATAAAGAGAAGAAGGTAAGTGGGGTTGGGAGGGCGGGGGGGAAGGAGGAAGAGAGGGGGAAAAAAAAAGAAAAAAAAATATACTTGGGTCCCCAGCTGGGGACGATGGAAGCCTCCAGCAGTGTAGAGGATCGGAGCGGGGATGGCCTCGCTTAGAGTCTCCACACGGCTGGAGGCTGCCATCGTGCCAGGCCAGGGACAAAGCAGGCAGAAGGTAAGTGGGGTTGGGAGGGCGGGGAGGTGGGTGCAAACTACAACAAGAAAACCATACCTGAACCCCGACGGCGGACTAAGGCGGCCTCCAGCCGTGTGGAGGCTCGGAGCGTGGATGGCCCCGCTTCGAGCCTCCTCATTGGCTGAGGGGCTGCCACGACCCAGCCGGGGACAAAGGCATGAAATCTGAGGTATTCCCGGCCGTGTAATGCCCCAGTGAGTGCCAATAATCAGATGGTTCTTTCATTCTGATTCTCCCTCGCCGGGTACTAATCGATAATACTGCTAATGTTTTTGGTATTTAGCGATTTGTTTGTACATGTTGATGTTTTTATTATCATGGTGACTGTCCTAGAGCCTTGAAAATATGTACACATGCTTTCTGAAAGGATGAAAGCGCAGATCAGTGCAAATTGTGGGAAGGTCTTATGTTGGCTCCTTCCTAAAAATACATGAATCACAGATTCTTTGAAATACAGTGCCCCTGGGTTAGTTACAGATTTTGTGGGAGTCTAAGGTCGAGCATAAAGATGCACATACTATTGAGTCCACACAGAGCCACTCTAAGCACATTTGACTTCTTTTATACACCCCCAAGACTTGAGACATATCTTCTTAAGTTCCATAAACTTCCCAAGACTTTCCTTTTATCCTCTTCCTTCCCTCTCGCCCTCCTGTGTTAAACTCTATATCTGCCACTGCGACTGGGGCCAGACCCCGCCACTCACAAGTCCCCCCAGCATCCTTTGCCAGCACTTGCCCTCGGGCTCCCTTTCCTGGACTATCCCAACGCGGTCTTCCCTGTCCGACGCACTCATCCGCCCTCCCTCTTCTTTCCCCTGGCACTTGCCACCTTTCCCCAACCAGTACTTGCCCGCCCCCTCCTGTGGGTGCTCCCCACTCCTGCACTTCTCCCTCTACCGCCTACCCCCTTGCACTTATCAACTTGTCACAGACTTGCACAGTAGGATTGTCACAAGATCAATATAATCGTTCTTTGTTGTTGTACTTTTGGGATTCCCATGTCCCTCTCTCCCATCTTGTCGTGTGGCACATGGAAACACCTGTGTATAGGCGCCATAAAAATGTCCAATAAATACATAAATAATTAGTTAAGTCACAGCAGCCGCATCCCCACAATCCTCCTTCCTGATGCCTGATGTCTCACCAACCTCCTCCTTCTTTCAAAAACGTCATTCCACATTCTGATGCAGTAACCCTTCTAAGGTGGAACCCTCCTTCCACATTTTATATTCCATGCAGAACTGGAACCCTGTTGGTTTGTTTACAATTCTTTTTACATCTCTCCACAGTGTTGTACTATGAAGTTACCTATGTAACACATCTCCCCTTTATGTTTTATAACACTCCAAATCTTAAGCATCTGGTATAACTTCAATTACCTTTTTGACCATGGTGCCTTCACCACTCTTTCCTTATTCCCCACCTCTCCATTCTCCAATCTCCCCTCATTTCCAAATCTTCCTCAACTTCCATTGCTCTTGAAAACGCTGCCATTCCTTTCGGCACATTTTGCTCCAAATTTACCTTGACTATAGTATCTTTGGTCATAGGCATAGATACATTACGCACACAACTAAGCATGTCCGATGTTTCTTCACTACCATTCCTCATTTCTTCAAACTCCAACTATTCTTCCCTTGTACTCTCTAAGCTGATCAGAGATGTGCCTTTTAATACAGGCTTATGTCACATTCTTGTGTTAGGATTTCGTCTCCTCAGACTTACAAACGGTGAAATGCTAATGGTGTCATGAGGAGCCAATCTGTACTGCAAGACCCTTTATATTGTTGAATCGCTTCACCACAGCATTGCCTTTAGGATGGTATGAAGAAGTAGGTGCATGCTGTAGCCCATTAATTTCCCAAAACTCCTCAAATTCCTTGGATACATATTGCGGACCATTATCCAATATTCGTTCCTTAGAAAATCCTTCCCTCCAAAAAACGGATTCCAAAAACTAGACACTTTTTCTCGTACTTAAGTCCTTAGTCACACATACTTTAGGCTATTTCACTAACACCACCATGTATGTACCTTGTGCTCCTCATCTCGGGAGGATAGCTCAGCGGCAACTTGCTTGCCTTGGAAGCAAGGCGACGCAGAGCAACACAGGTTCGATCCCTGGCTCTGCGCTTAGAAACCTCTCGGTATTAAGCGTGTTATAAATAACCTATCATATCATATCCTCTCACAATCAAAGAGCCCAAAGTATCAATTGCCATCACTTGCCAAACCATTGCAGGTACTGGAGCTACCTTCATGAGTGCTATTGTTGTCTGCAGATCCTTATCACTAATGCTATACTGCTCACATTCGCTCAAAAGACTCTTAATATCCCCATCCATACTGTGCCACCAATAATCTTCTCTAATCAATGCCTTGGTCTTACACACCCCAAGATGTCCTTCATAGCGATATACATAACAACTTCCCTCATGCCTTCTGGCAGCATCTCTCTATGTTCCCTAATCAATGCATTTCCTTCCATTCCTAACTGGCTACTGACCCGGCGAAATCCTTTGAGCTCTTCACTTGCTTCATCCCTAAGTCATACACCATACACAAACTCCACTACCCTCTTGTTTCAAAGCTTTCAACCCATGCCTTCTCTTGGATTATTGTAGTGTTCATGACAACCTCCCCCTCTTTTCCATCGGGTCCACACTCCCGCTCACCACTATCCCAATCGGCACTTTCTAGCATATTTCTCGATAGCGCATCTGCCACCACATTTCTTTTTCCTTTTATGTTCTTGACCTCAAAGTTTAACCTTTTCATACCAGTTATCCAATGAACAATTCTCCTGGATATTGCATCAAGACCTGTCTTGTTACATATTAACACTTGCGGCTTCTGATCAATTACAAACATGCAAGTTACATTTCTCAATCCTTCACACACATGCCAAAGCCTCTCTTTCCAGTACTGAGTACCTCCTCTCTGCATCTCTAAGTTTATGAGGTGCAAAAGACACTGTGTTCATTTATTCCCCTTCTGGTTGCATTAGTACACAACCTATACCACCTTCACTGGCATCTGTGTATAAATACACACTTAGGTAATTCCCGAACCCTTTTAACACAGAGGCATCCACCAAGCTTTATTTTATCATATTGATTTCATGATCACAAATTAAAATCTGATTTTATTCTTAGTTAAATTCCTTATTCCCCTAGTCTTGTCAGACAAGTTTTTTAATGAATTTTTCATAATATTCAATCAACCCTAAAACTAATGCCATTTCTCCTTTGTGGGTGCTTTATCTTATCCACCACCTCAATAGCTGTCATGACCCTCCTTGGGGTCCGGAAGCACTGACTGCCACTCAATGCATGCAACAGAGGGACAGCGGCCCCAACTGTGCGGGGACTTTTCCCCTGAGAGCACAGCCTGCGAGGTACAGTATGAAATTTGACAGGACAAGAGCTCGGGTGAAAGACAGAAGCACAGAACACACCAACAGCAATGGGTGTAGATGAAGAGTCCGGGCAAACCTACAGGTACATGCTCCTGCCAGTCGACGAAGTCCATAGACCAGGAAAACACCACCCGATGTCAGTTGCCTAGGGAACCAAAAAGTCCAGGGTAAACGCAAGGGACCTGACCCGAATGGCACGAGGAAGGAAAACTAAAGTAAAATCCAGCAAAGCAGAAACCAAGCAGCACAGTTCAGGGTTATCAAGGGGAATCCTGGAAGCAGGCAAGGTAAACAAATCCATGAAAAACACAAAGACCAACAACACAACAGTTCAGGGCAATCCAAAAAGCAATCCAACAAGCCAGCAGAATAAAGTCCACGTAAAACACAAGGTCAGCAACACATCAGTTCAGGGCAAAAAAAAAACAGGAAAACAGAGCCAAAGAAGATATAAGAGCAGAATCAAGAAAAACCACAGGGCACTTGGAAAGGAAGCACGACTCACTTTGCTGCAGCAAGACAATTCAGGAGCACTGGTTCCTTCCTGCTATGCTGATTTAACTGCAACGCTTGCAGGAAGGTGGGCTGCACAGCCTATGTCCTTGATCATGTGCTGCAGCACTCAGCCTTGTGCGGGATGCAGTACACTCAATGCCGCATAGAACGCTGAAGACAGCCACATCAACACTGTGACTGGAGCAGCCAATGAGCAAGGTAACCAAGGAGTGCACCAGCGATTCCACACCCGGACCCATGCCCTGGACCCCTGCATCATCGTGACGGCTGGTGAGTCCTGACATAGCATCATGCCTTAGTCGAACGCCTTGCTCTGATAACTCATGCCCTAGAGTCCACTTTGCTCCTGCAGAACTTACATTTTTTCAATCTATATCGTTAGCCCTGACTCACATAAATTCTTTAAGACTGCTTTGATCCAAGTTCCTGCAAATCGCTTCCCCACACAAACATGTCATCTTGGTAACACTTGATACCTGGTAGCTCACATATGACCTTATCCATCATCCTTTGGAAAAACTCTTGAGGCAGAAATCAGACCAAAAGGCATCCACTTATATCTGTACAAACCAAACAACATTATAGAATAGTCAAAGCCACACAAATAGCATGCAACTTGATCTAACATTAAGCTGAGTTGAGGTCCAACAAGAAGAACACCCCTGCCCATGAGTCTTCCGAAATCAGGCCATTTATCATGGGAAGAGGAAATCTATTGGGTATCACATTTTTATTAAGTGCCCTTGAATCCATACATTGGGCCTCATTACAGGTCGGGCGGTCTGGAATTAACAGTGGCAGTATACCCGTCGCCATTGTTAATTTCGGACCGTCCGATCCTGAATCCTGCAGGCGGGAGGTGATCTTCCCACCAGGTCTGACCTGGCGGGTTGAACACCTCCCGCCTGCAGGCGGACCTGGAAACACCAGCACAATCACGTGATGGTGCCGGTGTTTCCACTTCCCCATTCCCGTTGAGTAACGGGAAGGGGGATTTAGCGAATTCCGCCTCCGGAATTCCCGGGACACCAGGGCTGTAATGCCCTGGTAATTCCGGGAGTCACGGAGGTAGAATGGTAATACGAGTCCGGCGGTAACAGGCGGTTTTACCGCCACGGTTACCACCGGACTCGTAATGAGGCCCATTGTCTTGCTACCCCACTACTCCTTCTAACCACCACAATGGGGCTCATCCCCTCTCTGCTGCTTCAGTCTCCTCTATTATTCATTCCCTCTCCATTCTTTTAATTGTGTCCTTTATCTCTGCCCTCAGTACCACCGGTATAGTACGTACTTTGGCCCTAATCGACATGGCATTGCTCCTCAACCTTATTCTATGAACAAACCTTTTGAGACAACCTGTATCTTTCTTGAACACATTTGGGTACCATAACTTAATCTCTTCACTGTTGTCCCTTGCTTCCACCGCTTATACTTTTTTTTTGGGATGTTTAGGGTCAGCTTTATACCCAAATCAGCTTGGACATCCCAAGATAACAAATCATCCCCTTTCTTCGTAATGTGTACACATTCCACAGCCTCTTACCTTCCTATCTTTAAACTGCAATGTAGCCTCAAACACACACGCAATTTCTATAGGTGCCTCCCCATAGGCATGAAAGGACACTGTGGGTTCTTGAAAAGAGCAGCTATTCATTTTCTCTCTCCATGTGTCCACACGCATCAGTGTGTAATCAGCCCCACTGGCAATGAACATTTTGACACCCACACCACTCACAATTATTGCAGACAGAGGCTTGGATCTCTTGGGGCGAGCATCCACAGCATCAGCCAAATTCATTTCTTCTGGATGCCTTGCTCCTACACCACTCAGCGAAGAAGTTACTTCCTGGATTGACTTTTGAGAGTTCGACCAGTGCTTACAACATCTAGAAATGTGACTTTTTCTGATGCATTCTGCATGCAATATGAAATGCAAAACACAGCTTATCGCTCGCCACGTGTTCTGTGCTACCATAACAAAAACATCTCCTTGCTGTGTTGAATCTCATGTCCTGCTGCTTCGATCTTTGCTCAATCTTCCTTCCAGATGGGGGCTTACTACTATCCTTCACTCCTTTAGCTCTTTCATTTCTCTCCAATGCATTCATGCTGCCGCCAGGAATACCTCCAAGCTCATGATCCGATGCCTTGATGCACGTTTCTGTGTGTTCTATAATTTTTTCCACCTCAATTGTCCTCTCCAGAGTTATGTCGCATTTTCTCCACAATGACTACCTGGTATCGCGAACCAAGTTGTGCGTGCAGATCGGTATATATGAAGGAGATGTGCAAATACATTACACAGATTCTGGCATATGTGCTGGATTGCTATAAGTGAGATGAATCTGATGTGAGGACCAAGTGAATGACCAGAATTATTTTTAATAATACTACTAACAATAATAGTATAGAAATAACAATAATTAAATTGTTTATGCAGTGTTTCCTTCTGATTCTACATTATTAAAATTGCTTTTATTATTACCCAATGTAATGGTACTCAGTTTATTGACCTGGGAAGGATGTTAGGCTGAGTTGTCATTACAGGAATCCTACTCTACTTAACTCTGTGCCCCGGCCCCACTCTGGTCATGGGCAGACACTGGTGGGCTTGAGTTTGATATGCTTACAGAATGCTGCAATATGCAGCCATGGCATGAATATTTAAATACCCTTCAATCTATCAGTGACCATTCCAAGAGGGCAGCTTAAATTAGAAATGAAAGAGTGACTCGGAGTAAGTGATGCCATACGACATGCTCCCCCATTACAATCTCAACCAGACTAAAATATGTTCTGGTCATAGTAAGCCCCAAACATTTAAAAGAAAGGAGATTAAATCCAAAAATACAATAATACTGGCCTTGACACTCTTGCACTGTCCATAACCACATAAGTGAATGTTAGACTTTCTCCAGACAATCTTATCTGCTGAGTACCTCAGGTTCTGCCGAGAAGAATCATTTGTGACAGTAGTGACCTTTTAATTTGATAAATGTAGGGCGTTATTATGACATGCCTCCCATTACCCACACTGATGTGGCTGCAGCAATCGAATTAAAATTTTGCTTAAATATAAAAACAAACTAAGCCTAACCAGTGTAGAGCTCTTCTGCGTTAGGAAGTTAGTCTCTGAGCATTCTGAACATTTGATCACTATGGATGCAGTGTTATACAGTTGCTCAGGCATGGGCCTTGGGTTTCCCAAAATCCAGTATTCTGGAGAGGCAATTTACTTTCTGAATCCAAGAATATTTGGTAACATTCCAGCACTATTCATGGGCAATTTTGAGGAAGTTCTCATAATATCCATTACACCTCCTTATCTTCTGTTTTTTTTTATTTCCCATGCATTGTCTATAAGTGTATCAATGGCCTCCCTTCATCTTACCTTTCTTCCATCGCCACTTTATACTGTAGTCCATGTTCTCTTCGGTCCCAATCCCAGCATTTACTACCTGCTCCTAAACCTCCCTGTACGTTTTCTCTCGCTTTCCTTTTTTCTCTCTTCTAGTTCCAAAACTTTGAAGCTCCCTTCCCTTTCCCTCTCTTTCTTCCCCGTCTTTACACATCTTTTGTTCCCATCTCCTCTTTGTTCCTCATAACAATTGATTTACTGTACAGAGTCTCCATTTTTGAGCTAATTTATATGTAGCGATCTTTTGAAATCTTTTCTTTGCTTCTCTGTGCTGGTTGTATTAATATATGTAATACAAAAACAAATACAAGTGCACATGTATGTAAAGGCTTACATTTTCCACAACCACATCTGGCTACAGCAAAAGATATATAAACAGCATCTGTGTCATACCTCCAAATTCAAGGTTTCCTCAAAACTCATAACATTCGGAGCCCCCAGCAATCTGGCATCCGCCCCCAGACATGGAACTGAAGCAGCCCTCTTACCTGAAGACCTAACTTGATGCGAATGAAACCGGAAATCTCTCTCTCTCTTTACTCCTCAACCTTTCTTCTGCCTTCAACCTAGTGGACCACCAGACTCTTTGCCACCACCTCATGTCCTCCGCTCACTTCTCCCCTGACGCTGCCAAATGGATTTCATCCTTCCTGGCCAACAGGACCTCCAGAGTCTTCGCCAGGGATGCTGTGACCCCCGCCCCCCACACGGTGTCCCTCAAGGCTCCTCTATCTCACTCACCATCTACAATGTTTACACAGAGCCCCTAATTGATCACCTTCACTCTCTTGTCATCTCTTACACAAATGATGCCGATGACACCCAAATACTCATCCCCCTCTCTGGTGACTACCCACAGGTCACCCTCAAAGTGAACACCATCTACAAAACGATCCCAACCTTTATGGTCTCGCTCAGCCTTTGCCTGAATGATGAGAAAACAGAGTTGCTTCTAAATGGATTTCCAGCCCTCCTTGCCAAACTTGACAATGCCTTCATTCACTTCATCATCGATGGCCACACGATTCCTGTCGCCTCAGCTGTAAAAACCTTGGGTGTATACTTACACGCCACAATCAACATGTCAAAGTAAGTTGATCACATCACCTCCTCTTCAGCCTACACCACGAAGCTCATCCTTTCCACCGAGAATCGCCTCGCTGTCGCACAGGCTCTCATTGGATCAGAACTGGACTATTGCAACACATTACTTTGTGACACTACTGAAAAAACCTAAACAAACTCCAAGTAATACAAAACAATGCTCTCCGTGCCACACAGGACTTGGGAAAACACAACCACATCTCTGAAGCCAGAAGATCTGTTCACTGGCTCCCTGTCAGAGAAAGAATCCCATTTAAAATGTGTTCAATCACCCACCAATGTCTGTGGACCCATTCACCCTCATACCTTCCTCAGAGACTCAACAGACATACCCCTGTGAGGGCCCTATGATCAGCTCACAGCCACTGCCTCATCATACTAAGATTCAACCAAAAAAGGGCAGGTGGTGCTAGCTCCCCGGTATTCCACCCTTTGGAACAACACCACCCTTTCCCCTGCGGGCTGAATCCTCCTTCCGCCTGTTCAGGAAAAAAACTCAAGTCACCTAACTAGCGCCTAGATGCCCATGGCTTTGTGTGCCTTTATACATGCACAAATACATTAAAAAAAATAATATTGACTTTCACTGTACAGCGTAACTTATAATTCAAGAGGAACAAAGTGCCCACATAATATTTACAATGACTGATGGTTCACAGCCTTTGGCATTTGTTGTTCTGACAATAAGGAAAGGTGTCAGGTTTGATTACATCTTTGTCCACTTAAAAGGACACAAAATCATTCCCTTGCTCAGAATCCCACTTCCTGTTTGCAGATAAAAACTTGAACCATGCCTCCTACACCTGAGGAATTGTATCAGGGGCAGCATTTCAGATTTCATAGAGCAAGCCTCATTTCTCACCTACAGATAATACTGAGAAAAGCCTGGCTCATCTGGTTTGGTTATTCCACAGGGATTCTTTGGGATATGCTGCCCAAGGACTGTACATACACATACAATGATCCTCAGGAAGGAATTCTGGACATGGATCCCTCCCAAGGGTCACTGCATATGTCTCAACAATGCCCATATTCTTCCTGCCATGTGTAATGACTAGTGAATGCGCATGGCAGTGAGAAACAATGGCGGATGCCAGTGGTGCATCTACTCCTGTGCTTTGTGCCCAACCCAACACTCTAACACCCTAAAATTACCTTTATTGAAACTCAATAAAGACTCACAAATTAAAGTTTTAGTGGATAGCGCCAGATATGAGCTAGCATATCAAATATCCAGGTAGACTGCTCATACATTGCACGTCTTCTCAGGGTAGCTACAATGCTGATCCAGCCATTTGAAATATGTCTTTACATTACCCTCTAATTAGTTTTGAGCTAATCCCAAATACCATGTAATTGCAGGATTAAAATTATTCTGTCTATGGCCAGCTTTTCTATTTTGGTTGTGATTCCTTTGAAGAAGAAGATGTTTATTTACAGAGCCACGCGTTATTTAAAAATGTGGAGGATCCTGGGGTTTATCTCTGCTGTTGATACTTTTTAACATGTACCTAAAGCTCTATAATGTGCTTTTGATCATTCACTGTGTAGATTTTCATACCTATGACACAGCTGTTTTTTAGTGAATTTGTATGCATGTTTAAAAATGGTTTTAAGAAAGAGCTTATAATTAGTGTAAGCACGCGTAGACATGCTTAATAAGAATGGGTGCGATAATCATTGCACATAGTACAACGTAATCAGATGGAGTAATGGGTGGGCAATCTGCTTCCTCTTGGAAGCCCTGCCTGCATCTGAAATTGGGTAGAAACTGCCCAATCAGAGAAGTAGAAAGTGAACCGGAGTACAACATTCTTTCCAATCGGAAGGCACTCTCCTTGGCTAAAAGTCCTGAAAAATTGGTCATGCAATAGTGCAACCTCTTGATTGACTGATATGTTTGTGCTTGGTAGGCTTCTACTGAAGCTGATATTAGTGGGGTGAGCACTGGGCGTTCCGTGAATTAGTGGGCTGAATTTGAATCTTTCTGTTCTGCTTTCTCTACAGATATTTCTGCTATCTTGATTGCTTATGATGTAACTGTTAACACCAGACTCGCCCCCTCACTCCTACTTTTCGGGAAGGAGCTCAAGACTCACCTCTCCAAGAAATGGCTCCTCACTAACAAATAGGCCCACACACTCTGCACTCCCTAACTAACCATTCTTTAGCAGGGTGGCGAGGGTAGGAACCCCCACTCGCCAGCCACCTTGGAGGAGCCGACCGGCGTGACCGCTGCTCCGAGTTACCCTCGTGGAGCATCATCCCCCTGCCACCGAGAGCACATCCGCTGTCTTTCAAGATTATTTTATTAATCCACTAATTTTCCATGAGTAATTGCCCCTGCCAGCATCCAATTTCACCCACAGCAGCCTGGGTCCGCACCTGCACAAGTGCCAACATTTTTTCAACAAAATAAAATGTTGGGCGTTTCGCGGCACCCCATCAAGGCTAAGCGTTGCCTAGTTGCTAAGGAACGCTTTGTTTGAAATTTGACTGCATCCGCCGGCAGGCGGAAGAGCTGGCCTCTTCAAAGGCCTTCTAAGGCCCTGTTTGTCCCATAGTGCCTCATTCGTTAGCAGGGTGGCGAGGGCAGGAGCCCCCACTCGCCAGCCACTTTGGAGGAGCCGACCGATGTGACCGCCGCTCCGAGTTACCCTCGTGGAGAATCATCCCCTGCCGCCGAGAGCACATCCGCTTGTCTTTCGAGATTATTTTATTAATCCACTCACTTTCTGTGAGTAATTGCCCCTGCCAGCATCCAATTTCACCCACAGCAGCCTGGGTCCGCACCCGCGCTTTTTAACATTTTGTTTGAAATTTGCCTGCATCTGCTGGCAGGCGGAAGAGCCGGCCCTTCAAAGGCCTTCTAAGGTCCTGTTTGTCCCTGTGGTGGCCGTGAGGACGTGTCGAGTAGCCGTAAGTACTGTAATCCTCTCTCCCCCTCTAAACTCTACGCATTGAGTTTATAAGTACGAAGCACATGTACTCATATAGACATTCCGTTGTTACGAGTTTGCAAGCTATTACCACTACTATTTGTACGGGCGATTGAGCACCATTTACTATATACTGACGTGATGCCTATTATGTTACTAGCACCAGCCTGTTTTATCTGGATCTAGTTACTGGTCGATTGGAACTTGCCAAAGGCAGTTAAACAATTTTGCCGTGCGGTGAAAACCTGACCTTGCCTCACATGTGTTGATCCATACTGTGTAAACAATAACTTGTGTAATTCTGCATCAGCGCACTCCATGCAGCTACGCATCAGTGTATTCTGTTTAGATAGAATTCAGCCATTGCCGCCTAAACCTGAATTAGCTTATCACCTGCCGCAAACTCAAATTGGCCAACGTTGCACACATCTGAACTAGCCCATTCTGCATATTTCTTAATCCGCCCATTCCATGTAAATCTGAATGAGTGCATCATGTATAGTTTTGAACTAGCCTATTCTGCACACTCCTGAATCTGGCCATCCCTTGCAGACCAGATTTAACCTATTGAATATAGACCTGAATTAACCTAAATGCACACTCATGAATAGGCCCATCAGGTGTGGAATTGAACTAGCCTACTTTGCACAATTGTGTGTCTTTTTGGTCTATACCTTCTTAGATCTTAGACTTAAAAATGCGCACATTAAGGAGTCCTATGTTCTCTTTTACAATATTAATAGCAACTGCTTATATATATTTGACATTTTTAGCTCCCGACTACGACACCACTCCTAAACTTAAAATGGCTACCACTCATACAAATAGTCTAACCCACACTCAATCGGACAAACCTATCTGGGCACTACAGGAGCCCTTAATGTATGACACCCAACCTAGCAACACCATCTCTAGAAATGAAAGACTCCGTTCAAGGTTAACCACATTATATGAACCTTTAGCAAGAAATCTAACCCCTACTAATAATAGGAAAAAAAATAACTTACACTCTGAAACTCCTAATAACAAAGAAAAACACCAACACAATTCTCTGTCGGCATATGCGTCATTCAACCATACTACTTCAAAGACCCAAGTAAAAACGTCTCACCATCACTAGTTGCCTTCAACCCTAACCCCCAAGGTGACATTATCCAGTCAGAACATTTTGACTTTCTGGCGATCACCGAATCATGGCTACATGCCGCTGCTGGCCTAGCCCTCTCACTGGCTAGCCCCAATGGTTACACTATCCTAAGATCTGATAGAGATGAAGCACGAGGAGGAGGCATTGCCCTCATTGCTAAATCTAATCTCCCGATTAGACTTGCACCCTGCCTCGACATTAAGTCATGTGAGTAACTCACAGCTAAGCTTACCATCAACAACTCTCAGACCCTCACGATCCATCTGCTATACAGACCCCCAGGCCATATCGATACTTTCGAGGAAGATATCTCTAACATCTTATCCAACAACTTAAAAAACTCTTCTCAAGTCCTACTACTGGGAGATATGAACCTAGGATTCAACTATCCCAATGACACATCTGCCACTAGCGTGACCAAAACTGTAATTGAACTAGGCCTCACCCAGAGAGTGCTTTATTCCACCCATAAAAAAGGAAGAACACTTGATTGGGTGGCAGACTACAATTGCAATGCCTAAATTACGTCCATATCACCTCAGATTTGGACAGACCACTACCTAGTGACCTTCTCCGTAGCTACTGAAAAACCTATTTCCATGCCTATGTCGCCCATGCCTATGTCGCTAGCTCTACCTATTCCTACTAGAAACAAAAAGAACATCACCTATGATAACTTACTCCCGCTAACTATCCCTACTCTCAATGCACTCCCTGATACCTTAGAGCCTGATGCATTGGCCAAGGAATATAATCAAGTTATGTCCACGTCACTAGATGTAATAGCGCCACTCAAAATGAGACAAAGTAAACCAAAAGCCCATCTTAATTCATGGTACACTCCACAACTTAAAGCATTACGTACAAAAAAAGACAGTATGAAGAATCCTGGCGATCACTACCTTCTGAGGAAAACAAGTCCAACCTTAGTACTATAACTGCCCTCTACAAAAATGAAATACTTCTAGCTAAACGTGAATCCTATAATTCCAGAATTTCACAAGCCAAATCTAGCATGAAGGAGCTCTGGATAATTGCACTAAAGATAAACCGTACAGCAAGCACTAGCTAATAAAGTTATGACCCTACAAACAAAAATCACCAAGAAAAAAGCCTTACTAATTAGTACCGCTCCTACCACAACTGATCATGCACAACTAAATAACTTTGCTGAACCCTCTGCTTTAAGTTCTCTAAAGACACTCAAATTGAAACTGAAAAAATCATTCTATCTCTTAAACCCTCTAACTGTCAGGGTGATCAATGCCCTGCCCAACTCATAAAGGATACAGCCAGAGACTTGTCCCCATTCATCAGGAAACTCATTAATGCCTCTTTTTCAACAGGCATTATCCCATCCAACCTTAAAGAATCTTGGGTACCCCCATTACTTAAAAAACAGACATTAGACCCATCCATACATACAAACTACCGCCCGATTACTACAGTGCCTTTTCTTCTGAAAATCATAGACAAAATGGCCTACTCACAAATACAAAAACATTTGGAATCCAACCGTCTATTAGGATCACGTCAATCTGGCTTTCCGTCTCAGCATGGGACTGAAACAGCCTTAATAGATTTAAAGGCCCAGGTAGATGAACTTAGGGACAAGGGGAAATCAGCCCTCCTTCTCTTCCTGGATTTATCGGCTGCATTCGACCTCGTAGACCATGGGGTCCTATGCAGACACTTGGACATGGCCGCTCACTTCTCTGCTGAAGTGAGCTGGATACAATCATTTCTAAGTAATCGGACTATGAGAGTCTTCTCTCACATTGCAGCTGCAGACCCCATCCCCATTACTTGTGGAGTGCCTCAGGGATCATGTGTCTCACCTACCTTATATAACATTTCATGATGCCCCTTTGCCATGATCTGGATCATCTTGGCATCACCTACACTAACTATGCAGATGATACTCAGATCCTCCTCACACTTACTGGGGATTATGACAAGGATTTGGCCTTGGTGAAAAGGGTATATCTCATCATCCAGGCATGGATGGCCACCAATGGACTTTGCCTGAATGATGATAAGACTGAGATCATTATTCTGGGCACAACATCAACCCACAAAAAACTGAGCCCTAAATACTCGGCCTTTCACATTGACAACAATATCATCGCCCGTCTACTTGGACTCTACCCTCTCCTTCAACAAGCATGTCAATGCCATGGCCTCGGCATATACTTGTAAACTGATAAGAGCAGGCAAACCCTTTCTGTCTAACAACAGTTGTATTACCTTGGCTAGGGCACCATTCTTGTCAAAATTAGACTATTGCAATGCGTTGTACATAGGGGCTAATAAACAAACCATTAAGAAAATCTAAGTCCTCCAGAACAATGCCCTTAGAGCAGCACTGGATATTGCCAGGAGAGGCCACATCTCTGACATTAGAAGATCTAATAATTGGCTCACCACACATGACAAAATTAAATTAAAAGTTGGCTCACTTACATACAAATGCTTGAATAACGCGGCACCCCGTTACCTAACAGAAAGACTCACTAGGAAAGCCTTGTCCAGAACCACCAGATTATCCAATACTAACTGCCTCTTAGTCCCATGATTCAAGATAGCAAGAGTCGGAGGTAACAGCTTCCCGGTCAAGGCTACTCAATTTCGGAACTCCTTGCCCCCCACATTTAGAGCAGATCAATCTTACCCAAAGTTCCACCAGAATATAACAAAATGGCTCAAAGACTTAGACAACTAGGCCTGTTCCTGACACCTATCCATCTGTGTTGCTTTGTTACTTAGCCAGTAGTTATCTTATTACCTTCTTTGTATTTACCCCCTCTTGGGATTATGTCATGCCTATGCCTCTAATGCCATGCCTATGACTTTAATCTACTTCCATGTATCCACTTGTTCTATGTCCTTTATAATATCATACGTAATGTATCCGCTTGCTCTATATCTTTTATAATATCATATGTAATACACTACCTTCTGATGTAACTAAGCTGTACATTATCTTATGCTCTGCGCCCTGATACCCACGGGTCTGGTGCGCAATACACGTAATAAAACAAAACAAACAAACAAACAAACAAACCTGAGATTGGGTGATGTGCCCCCCCTGTGTCCTCCCCTGGTTGCTTGTAGAGTAATGTCTGCCAAACTGCCTGCACTCTCGTGCTATTAGATTGCCCTGCCCTGTATTGCTGCTTTCCTCAGTGCGTCGTTCCCCCGGAGGCTTCCAGAAGCCAGGCCTGCACTCAATAAATACCCTAATAATAAAACATAATTAAAAAAGGCGTCCCCAACAAAACCTTGACATAGTTAAAAAGACTGGGAGTGACTTTACTTCAAGCATTAACATTGGGAAACACATTAATCTAGTACCCTGACCTTTCTAATTGTAGTTCAGAGTACTACAAACGTTTCAACCATTTGTGAAAGAAACTATAATGATCCCAAATACAGCAGCCCATGCTGATGCTAAAATACACGTTAATATTATGCTTCTCTACCCAGCCGCAGGCTGCGTTTGTTGTATGTGGAAGTCACATGCCTTAGGCCCGTGCTAGAGCGTGAATGGAACCCTGCATGTAAGGAAAGATATTTTACTAGGGCCTTTGTGTAACAGCCATGTGCTACAGTAGGCAGAGAAGGCCAGGATTTTCAGAATCTCCCTCCTACTCTATGCACCCTCACTGGGCTTAAAGACACTAGCCTGTTTGTTCTCTCTAAATTGACCGTTTTCTACTGTGACCAGGCCACCTGTGTTGTGGCTTCTTGCTCCTACCCACATCCCGCTTGGGCTACGTTTTGGTAACATTGAGCCTCCACCACAGCCTGTTAGATATCCCCCCTGTACTACCCTGCCTTCTGATCATATTGTCTGTTTTCCCTCCCGTCTGTATATATGTATACACTGACAAATTGCCATCTGCCCGTATACACCACTTGCCTACTACTTAGCCCGAAATTGTAGCGTATTTTATCATTGCTCCTCTGCCCTGAAATGCATTTTGTTTGACCATTGTGCCCTAGCCTAAAACAGCATCTTGCTTGATCATTGCACCGTAGCCCTGAAAGGCATCTTGTTTGAGCATTTTGCCCTAGCTTAAAACTGCAAACTAGCCCTGAAGTTGAGCCAAGTGACTCTCACTGCTGTGCCCGTTGCACTCCCACCGGCATTCTATCTACAGTTATGTCATTGTGATTTTGTATTATTCCCACATCCAATTTCTCTATGCTACCATTACCATCATGTGTCTTCCCTGCCATAATGTGATTTTGCGTTTTGCCTGATTACCAATTATTGCTTATTTAAGCTCACACAGTAACAGAGCAAACCCTTGCATGCCACTCAAGCTCACTGCCACTATCTTACATGCTAAATGCACAGCAGCTCCACTATTTAGAGCCTTAGCGACACTACTCGATGCATCTGCGCATACTCCCTAATGGAGCCTTGAAATGTTTCACTGCATATATGTGCAACTGCCAGAACACTGCCTATTACTATTCTAAACGCTCTATTACTATTAGTTCCCAGGAGTCTCGATTACTCTGCTGCTACTGCTAATTTCGTTTTTTTGCGTTTGTGCTCATACGGATTCTACTAATAACTGCCTATCCAACTCTGGGTGGCCTGTTTGCAACCGTAGTCACTCATGAAGACTCATTGCCTCTAACCAACATTGCTAATTACTAGATAATAATCACTATCGCTCCACACAACACCCTGCCTGTTATTTATGTACACTTAAATGTGCACCTATATTCAGTCATAACTACGTACCCCGCACCCTTATTTGGTCATCACTGCCTTACATGAACCAGTCTTCTTAAAGTGACTCACTCACCAAGTTTCAGCATGCTCACTAAAGCCATTAGACAAATTATTTGCTTCTCATTACTTATATTGAATCTCATACTTTGCCTTGCTAGACGCCACACGCAGGCCCTTGGGGACTTACCCACAACGACACCCCACGACATGCCCAACAATACGACAACTAAACAGCCTCTAGCTATGGATGACTCTATACACCGAATTCCGGGTAACCCCTGTTCAACGGAATCTGGGAATAATCGTCTTAGAGCTAGACTAGCCAAAATATATGAGCCACCTAGAAGTTCGCTCACCATCTCTAAAGGAAAAAGGATTCCTAAAACTTTGCCGGGGCGAATGCCCGCAAGTGCCGAGTTAGCAAATAACCGCCCCCCTAATTGAAAAAGTTGCGCAGTCCAGCACTTGAATCCTAAAGACCAACTAGCTCCTCACACAGCAACTACAGCTCCCACTAGCCCACCTATCAAAGGAGCTCTAATAAATTCTAGATCCCTATTAGCTCATGCCACAGAGATTGCTGAGCTGATCCTGAGGGATAACCTAGACTTCTTCACCATCACCGAGACATGGTTACACGCCGCAGGCCCTATGGTTATGCTAGCAGTCCCAGATGACTATACTATCTTGTGACAAGACAGACAAGGAACTAGAGGAGGTATTGCCATTATCTGCAAATGCAGTCTCGCTATGAGACTAGCCCCCCCTTATGATATTGAATCGTGTGAAGCACTGTCAGTCAAAGTACCTTTGATTAACTCTTAAACCCTCAACATACACTTGATATATCACCTCCCCGGGCCCAATTGGGACATTTGAGGATGACATTAACACGATCCTAGCTAATAATCTCAAAAGCTCAATGCAAGTATTACTATTTGGTGATCTTAATCTGGGTTTCAATGACCCCTCGGATCTGCCTGCCCTGGCAACAGCAAATACTCTAGTAGAATTAGGCTTCACTGAAAGAAGCACAACCCCCACCCACAACAAAGGTAGAATATTAGATTGGGTGGCAGACCACAACTGCCATGCCAACATCCTTTCCATTTCACCGCTAGCCTGTACCGACCACTACCTACTCTCATTTACACTCTCCACCAATAGACCTCTGCCCACTTCTGCCCCTATGGCTCCACCCACACTTACCAGAAATAAAGAGTATCACAGCGGATAGGCTTGTCCCTGCCTTACTCCCTAACCTCAATGCACTTCCTGACAGTGTTGACCCAGAAAGTTTGGTTGAGGAGTTCAACAAAATTATGGCCCCTTCATTGGACCAGATCGCTCCCCTTAAACTCAGACCAAGTAAGCCAAAACACCATCTGAAAAAATGGTTCACACCCTTCCTAAAAAACCTAAGGCAACAAAAAAGAAATTGCGAGGCTGTCTGGAAACTACTACCCTTGGAAACCAACAAATTAAAGCTCACCAAACTCTCATCCCTCTACAAAAAAGAAATCTGCCTAGCTAAGCGGGCATCCTACGACACTCGGATCTCCCAAGCTAACTCCAATATGAAAGAATTATTTACTATTCTCAAAGAAATAGTGACCCCCATCGCTATACCAGACACATGTAACAAAGATCAAAAATGGTGCTCAGACATCCAACATGCACTTGCTAATAAAGTATCTACTTTACAAAATAAAATATCCCAAAAAAAAAACTATTTAAAGAAGCCACCATCTCCCAAAATAACTGGGAACACAGCCGAAGCCCAACCCAACCGATTCAATTTCTCCAAACTATCTATCCTCGTGGTGGAAAGAATTATTCTGTCCCTCAAACCATCCAATTTTCAGGGCAATCTTTGACCCACACAGCTCATTAAGGATGCAGCTCGAGACCTTTCACCCTTCATATCCAAGTTTATCAATGCTTCCGTTACCACCGGCACTATACCTACTAACCTCAAACAATCACGGGTACTTCCACTCTTAAAAAAAACAATGTTAGATCCCACAACACCTACCAACTACAGGCCAAGCACAACAGTCCATTTTCTTCAAAAAATATTAGATAAGGTGGCCTACACGCACATACAAAAATATTTGGAATTACACCACTTACTAGGAGCTAGAGCCTAGAACATGGAACGGAGACTGCCCTCATTGATCTCAAGACCCAAGTCGATGAGTTCAGAGACAGTGGCAAATCAGCCTTGCTCCTCCTCCTGGACATTTCAGCTGTGTTTGATCTGGTGGATCATACAATATTATGTAACCATCTCCACACAGCAGCACACTTCTCTAAGGACGCTATAACTTGGATTAGATCTTTCTTAAGTGGCAGAACTATGAAGGTCTTCTCGCCCTCTGCTGCTGCATACCCCATACCCATCACTTGCAGTGTTCCACAAGGATGCTGCATTTCGCCCACACTGTACAACATATTCACCAAGCCCCTTTTCGATGATCTGGACCATCTTGGTATCACCTACACTAACTATGCAGGTGATACCCAGATCCTGCTCCCACTTTCAGGGGATTATGACAAGGATTTGGCTTTGGTGAACAGAGTGTACATCATCATCCAGGCATGGATGGCCACGCACAGTCTATGCCTGAATGATGATAAAACAGAACTCATCATCCTGGGTACCTGTACTAACTTAAAAAAACTGGGACCTGACTACTCCTCATTCATAATCGACAGCAACCGCATTAAGGTAGCACAGGAGATAAAAACATTAGGTTTTTATCTTGATTCTATTGCTCCCATACTTCAAACAGGCCAACACGCTAGCTTCCGCTACAGCCTATACGTGCAAACTTATAATAACAGGTAAGCCATTTCTCGCCAGTAACAGCTGTACCATCCTGGCCAGAGCACACATCCTGTCCTGCTTGGATTATTACAACGCCCTGTACATAGGCTCCAACAAATCCATCATTAGAAGAATCCCAACCCTGCAAAACAATGCCCTTAGAGTGGCACTAGGCATCTCCAAAAGAAACCACATCTCTGAGAGTAGACGACAGAATAACTGGCTCCGAACCAATGACAAAATCCTTCTAAAAACGTTGTCGCTAACCCATAAATCTCTTAATAACGCCACCCCTATCTACATCTCTGAGAGAGTCCACAAACAGACATCCTTAAGACCCCAAAGATTAGCAAACGGGGACAGCTTGTCCATCCCTAAATTTAAACTAATCACGATTGGAGGTAATAGTTTCCGTGTTAAAGCAGCTAAACTATGGAACTCCCTGCCTCCTACACTGAGAATAGACCAGTCCTATCTTAACTTCAGAACCAACACCATCCTGTGGCTGAAAGCCAATGACCATTAACTCACATGATGTCAACTGAATTGTAACTAACAATGCCCATCCCAAGTTTGCAACCCCTACTTGGTGTTCCTTGTATATAACATTTGTAAATATTTGTACATTTTGCCATTGTAAGAAATGTATTTCACTTCATGACTTCACATATGTTACCCCATGGGGATAACTATGACATTGTACATAATGCATGTAATATCTGTAAATATCAATTTATCCTGCTCTGTAATTTATATTTCACACTTTTGACTCCC
Source organism: Ambystoma mexicanum (assembly GCF_040938575.1). NCBI lineage: Eukaryota > Metazoa > Chordata > Amphibia > Caudata > Ambystomatidae > Ambystoma > Ambystoma mexicanum. The sequence continues at coordinate 423,768,705 of NC_090923.1, forward strand.
TGTAACTAAGCTTTGCATTGTCTTTTAACAGTTGCGCCCTGATACCTCTGGGTCTGGAGCGCATTATAAATAATAAACAAACAAACAAACAAACAAACAAACATAGCCCTTGAATACCTGGGCTGTTGTAATACATACCTTCCCTTTAACTTAAAACCTATTTGACACTAATACATGAGGGCGGGGGCAAGGGCCACTTGTATTAATAATGAGACTTAGGTTGTGAGTCAGCAGGACACAAAAGCGACTGGGGATTATCATACCATTTTCAACCCTGACCTAGGACCCCGTATGGCCGTTGGGATCCTTGCAGAGCCTTAATAACAAAGACCCAGGGGTGCTGCCAAGAAACAATGCGGATCACCATCAGATGCCATGGAATCCAGTACGCTAGATGGACAATCTCAAAGATCCACTTCCACTGCCAATGAAGGATGTTGCGTACCATTTTTACCTACAGGTTCATGTATGCCAGATAAGATTCTTCCAGATACTCACTGCCGTTGAGGAAGGACCGAGTGCATTAAAAGCACTGGAGTTGCAACAGCAGCAGTCAGTGCTGCGGAGGAGCTTTTGGCAGTGAATTCAAACCAAGAGCTGAAGTGGGACTTATGCCTGATCTCAAGATGGCCACCAGGTTTATTGAAGCCTTGTAGGGCCACATGCCTACAACATTTGAGGCTGTTTACTCGAGTAAGTATGGGAGCACATAAGGAGGGCCAGATCAGGCATAGCAGGAAAAAGGGCCATGAGAGACTAGCTGCTGAATGTGGACTCCTATATGGTGCATGGGAAAGGCTCAAGGCAGCACTAATTCAAAACATAGGGGGACACAAGGGTGGCAAAACCGCCAGCCAGGACTGCTCTCAGAAGGTGTGGAGTGCAGACCTGGTTAGACTCTGCAGGTTGGCATGTGTGAATGAGCTAATAGCACTTAGAGGACTTAGGGGACTGACAAAGCCACTGGGCCTTAAAGAGCTAGGAAATCTGAGACACAGTAAGGACTGAAAGAAGCTGAGACCCACAACTGCTAAAATGTGCCTGAAGATGGGCGCAATGTTCCTGAAGAGCCAACTGAGAATAAATGCCTCAAAGATGAGCTGGGAACTATATTCCCAAAGAGTGAACAGGGCATTATATCACTAGAGAATGAGCTTGCAACAATATGTCTGGAGAGTGGGGTGGACACTATATCCTTAAGAAGTTAGCAGGGCACTATATGCCTGAAGAGTGAGGTGGGCACTGTATTCCTGAGCAGAGAGCTGGGCAGTGTATCCATAGGAGCTGAAAGAAGTGAGTCAAGTACTCTATGCCTGGAAGGATTACAAATAGAGAGCTGGATGCAATATCGCAGAGATTGGGTTTCTCAGAGGAAAGAGGTTTGCTTGGTGCTATGTCTCTGAGACTGTGTTTGTGGAGCATGAGTGATGCTACAACCCTCAGACTGTACTGAGATGCAAGCCGGGCGCTACATAAAAGAACAATTATTATGCAATCATACAAAGCCAATAGTTTGGGATTTTGTGTAGGCATGGAGAAGTCGTTTTCGAGACACTGCCATAACAGTACTACCTACCCTAAAACGGCATCCGCTGGCACAGTGTATGATTACCTGGGCACATGATAGCAGTGTCTGGCAAATGCCTATCTGTAACCTATACTTAAGCCAACATTGGCTTTGTCAATGCTTGTATTTAACAGGACTTCAATGCAAGGAACAGATGCAAATCAAGTGGCCGAAGGCACACTTGGTTAATACATTTGAATTACAACAGTAGAAAATTTACAGAGGCATTTAAGCCATTAACTTCAAGCAGACTGCTTAGAAGCAACACTGGCAGGACAAACGTTGACATTACTGTCTGAGATAGCTAGCTCAAATAGATTCCTGGAGGATGTGTCTTGTGTAGGGACAGGCAGGTAAGAGGTGGCAATAGCCATAGGGATTAGCATGGCCATGGGCAGTCAATGGGTGGGCAAATATCCAAACAACACCCACAAGCTGTGTGCACCTCCTAACTTGTTATCTCCCTCTCCACTGCACACCAGTGCAATAGTTTTGGCTTATAGGTGACGCTCAAGTGCCACCTAGTAGCCCAAACTAAATGTTAGCCTGTCACTCAGGTAAAGTAGCTTCATAACTCAGTTGACCCCACTGTTAAGAAAATGGTCAAAAGATATTGATTATATCTGACATGCCCTTGCCACCAGAAAGCATATGTGCTTCACTGACAATGCAAAGGGTGTATGGATGGACAGATACTACCAGCATCTAACATCTCTTTAAATCCTTAAAGCGGAGGACTATTCTAATTTGCATTTGTATTTCATTACATTTGTAGATTTATTGGCTTAGCAGTGCCAGTTATCCAGTGTTTTGTTTCATGATATAAGAATAACTGCTCCATACCTTGACTTTCCTTTTCCTGGGGCCAGCCTTTGAACTAGCATGAAACATTTGGCAGTCATTTAACTTGTTATCTTGTTTACTTAGCTTTGAAGTGGTTTGGTAGGTGTGGAGTGATTCAATTTCAATTTAGTTTTGATAGGGATTGTATTTGCACAACCAGGAGCGAGGGGGGTTGTTATTTCTTATTCCTCCCCTCTACACCCTTTGTGAACTGTCCCGATTGTCTGCGTGATATTTCATTTACATTCTTGTTTTTGATGAGGTTCTATCTATCTTTACTCTTGTGACTGTATTGTTCGATGTATACTCACTTTCAGTGAAGTTTAGACAGTTTAAACAGACAACGCAAAATCACATTTTCAGGAAAATGTGTTTGGCATCCACAATTCGGGGAGTGCAACTTTCGGCCATAACACAGATGCTTGTGGGGAAATGTTACTTCGATGGAGATCTTGAATTGCACACTTTGTAATGTAATTTTCAGAATGCTCCTTAGCACCTTAAGCCATGTGATAAATTCCCTGTGTGTTTATCCACTTCGTGTTTTATGTGTATTGCCAGTTAATCCTTTCCTGCAGCAGTATCAATGCATGTTTAATAATTAATCCCAGCGCTCGTTACTGAAATATTTATTGCACCTGTTTTTTCTGTGTGTTTATGCATGTTTTGTACGCTTCTTAAATTGACCATTGTACCATAAAAAAAAGCAATAACACGCTTTAAAAAAAGGTGATCCAAAGAGTGTGACTAAATTCCATGTTGGAGGCTGGGTGAAGCGTTAGGAGTGAACCCTCCTTTTCAAGGAATGGCTCTGCCCCAGCACCTATTTCTACACACCCTTCACTCCCCACCCTACCTGAGACTGGGTGACCTGATCTCCATCGTTTCCTCCCCTGGTTGCCTGTATTGCTGGCAAATTGCCTGCCTCCTTCACCTGTGCCCTTCCCCCTATGATTTGTAAAGTGCTTTGTTGCTTCCCGAAGCTAGATCCACACTCAATAAACAACCCTAGTCATAATAAAACCGAGGGACTAGGTGCCAGAGGCAGCCCGTGATGCAGGTCTCGAAGCATGTCAACAGGGGATCTACAGTCCACGACCAGGCTAAGAGTTTCACTCAGTGACAGGACCCCTAGTGCCTCCAAGCTTAAGACACCCAAGGCCATCCAGCTGGTCAGGACAGCAAACCCTTGCTTATAATCCAAGGGGAAAAATAAGTTAAGAAAATGACAGGGAACTAGCACCCAGCACAAACAAAAGGAATCCATGCAGGAGGAAAGTGGACATGCAATTGTGGAGGCTTGCACAGACCCCTAGTGGCAGGGACCAACCCCCCACCTGCACTTTTGGAAAGTAACTGTCAGCCTGGCAGAGGAACATGGTAGATCTGTCAAGCAGTCCATCTCCTTCAACTCTCTCCGGAGGATAGCTCAGGGGCAACATGCTCGGATGACACAGAGCACCACAGGTTCGATCCCCAGGCCCCTGCTTAGAAACCTTTGGGTATTAAGCACATCATAAATAACCTATCATATATCATATCATAACCTGCCATATGAGGCAAGTAGAGAATCTGTGCAGCCACCACGAGGTCTCGTTTAGGCCGAGGAAGAGACATGCCCTCTCAGAAATGGAAAGCCTTTGTAGGAACCTTCCACTGAGATCTCGGCTGCAAATCCATGTGGAGAGACTGTGATGTGTTTAACTAATGATTATTTTCAAGGAAGCGTCTGGGGCAGTCACTCACTCATGCTTTCACTTGTGAGGCTGTTCAAGGAAGCATCTGGGGCAGTCACCCACTCATGCTTTCACTCATGAGGCTGAACATCTGTTCCTCATGGGCACCTGCATGTGGTCGCCAAGCAGCACCCCTCTCACTGCAAGGGTTTGCAGTGCCAGGGAATGAACAAGGCCATGCAACAGAACAAATGGAATCCTAGATGGCAGAACACTTTAATCTTTGCTCAATTGGTGGAGCTATGCTAGAGTTTGTTTACTTATAGGGCGCCGGCAAACCCTTGGGTAGCTGGGCGCACAGAGTAACAAGAATGCTTAGAACTTGGTTACAGGTTGCATATTACAGGTTGTTGGAAACATAAATTGTATACAGTAATTACATTATGTACATTCTTTACATGTAAGGGTGGAAAGGTAACAAATTATATACAGTAAATACATTATGTACATTTTACATGTAAGAGTGGAGGGGTACGTGTGTCATCAGATCACAATGCTCAGGGTCACCGGATACAGAGGTCGTTGCGTCGAAGCCAGGTGCGGGTATGGTGCCTGAAGCTGTTGTAGGGCTGGTCCCTTATTAGTTCAACTGGTAGGGTGTTCCAGTACTGGGCTGCTTGCACAGGGAAGCTATTACCTCCTGTTTTTTTTGTCCGCTAGGGGTTTGGAGACAGAAAGTGTTGGCTGTTCTGGTTGGTCGTGCAGTGGTTTTTCTTATTATTCTATTCCTAAGGTATGGGAGGGCTGTATTGTTCAGACATTTGAATGTTAGTGTGACAATTTTGAAGGTGATCCTATCGCACATTTTTAGCCATTCAAGATGTGCTCTCTAGCTGGGAGGTTCAGGGCCATTCTGAGCACGTTCTTTTGTAGGGTTGGAAGTTTATTGATGATGTATTTATTTGTGCCTGCATAAAGTGCATTGCAGTAATCCAGTTTTGAGAGGATTAGTGCATTGGCTAGGATAATGCAGCTAGCTGGTGAGAGGAAGGGTCTGCATTCTTTAATAAGTTTACCGGTATAGGCTGTGGATGAGGCCAGGGAGTACACTTGTTTCTTTAGGGACAAAGTGGAGTCCAAATAGAAACCGAGGGATTTCACCTCTTTGGCGACAGGGATTATATTGCCATCGATATTGAAGGAGCTGTAGTTGGAATCGAGTTTTTTTAGGTTGTTGGGTGAGCTTAGAATGAGGATCTCTGTTTTTTCGTCATTCAGGCAGAAGCCATGGGTTGCCATCCATGCCTGAATGAGGGTGCACAGTTTCTTTACTAAAGCTGTATCCATAGTGAAATTGCCCGAAAGAGGGATGAGGATCTGGGTGTCGTCTGCATAATTTGTGTAGGTGACACCCAGTCTGTCCAATTTGTTGAATAGAGGTTTAGTAAAGATATTATATATTGTTGGCGAGACATAAGACCCCTTTGGGACTCCACATGTTGTCTGGATAGGGTCTGCAGAGTCTAAGGTGGAGAAGACTCGCATGCTTCTTTTGTCGAGAAAGGATTGGATCCAGGCTATGGCTTCACTTGAGAAGTGGGCGGCTGACGCTAGGTGTTTGCAGAGTACTGCGTGGTCCACTAGGTCAAAAGCCGCTGACAGATCAAGGAGGAGTAGCATAGCTGTCTTTCCTTTATCGTTGAGCTCGTCAATTTGGGCTTTGAGATCTATAAGGGCGGTCTCAGTGCTGTGTTGCGGTCTGAAGCCCGATTGACGAGTGCCAAGGAGTTGGTTGGTCTCCAGGTATTTTTGGATTTGGAGATAGGCCACTCTGTCAATTATCTTCAGGAGGAAAGGGACGGTAGTTATGGGCCTATAGTTGGTGGGGATGGAGGGGTCTAAGGTTTGTTTTTTAAGCAGGGGGAGAACCCAGGACTATTTTAAGCTACTTGGGACAGTGCTAGATAAGAAGGAGGCATTGATGAGTTTAGTGACGAAGGGGGCAAGGTCTCTAGCGGCATCCTTGATTATCTGGGCCGGGAAGCAATCACCTTTGCAATTGGATGGTTTTAGTGAGGCAATGATTTTTCAGTTTCCTGAGTGGAAACTTTAGAGAATTTGAAGGGTGTTAGGCTAGGTTTGAGTGTGGGCATGCTGGGAATTTCACTAAGAGGGAGAGAGGCTTTTTTATAGCAATTTTTGATTATAGTGCTTTTATTTTATTTGCGAGGGCATTTTGGATATTGGTACACCATTGCTTGTCTTTGGGTACGTTATCAGGTGGCAATATGGGGGATTCGAGTTCTCGCAAGATTGCGAATAGTTCCTTTGTATTGGAGCATGCTTTGGAAATTCGGTCGTTATAGACTTCGTTTCTAGCTTGGATGATTGCTTTCCTATAATTCGTAGCGCACAGTTTGAGTTTAAGTTTATTTTCAGCTGTAGGGGAGTGTTGCCATACAGTTTCAAGCTTCCTTTTTTCCAGTCTCAGTTCTTTTAGATGGGGGGTGAACCAAGTATTAAGGTGGGATTGTTGTTTACTTTTACAGTTTTTCAGTGGGGCGATGGTGTCCATGGCTATGGCCATGGTGTCGTCGTATATTTTAACCATGGTGTCTGGGTCAGAATCAAATGGCAAGGGAAGGATATTGTCTGGTGTAATGTTTTTTCTGGATCTAGTAGGAATAGATGGTGCCATTGTTTTTTCAATTCTGGACATCTTGTTAAGTGTTAAGTAGAAATTGATGAGGAAGTGGTCAGTCCAAGGCTGGGATGTAATTTTAGTGATAGTGGTAGGGCAATTGGAAGTGGCTACCCAGTCTAGTATTCTACCTTTGTTGTGGGTGGGGGTGAGGACTTTTTGGGTGAGGCCATGCCCTTTAAGCATGGTAGCGATAGCTTGCGCTTGTTTGTCATTTGGGTCGTTACTTTTTTGTGTTGCCCTCTAAAAGGCTGGATAATTCCTCTTCGAAAAGGCCTAAGGGCCCTGGTGGCCTGTAAATGAGATAAATAGTTAGGGTTCGGCATGGGGATATCGGTAATTTAGCAGCCAGGAGTTCACAGGATTTTAAGGTGGGCAGTGTTAACCTTACATTCAGGTTGGATTTGGCAATGATTTGGCAATGATGGCTAAGCCACCACCTCTGGCGTTAGGGCGGTCTAGTCTTAGTAGTTGGTACTCTTTGGGTATTGCTAGGGAGAGGGCTGGACCTGCTGCGTCATGTAGCCAGGTTTCTGTGACTGCTAGGAGGTCAAGGTTATCTAAGGTAAGGAGGTTGGCTATTTCAGTGGCGTGGGCCACGACTGACCTAGCATTGATCACTGCTCATGTTATGGAGGCTGTTTTAGGTAGACAGTTGGTGTTAGAAGTAACCGGGATGGGTTCTTTCATTAAGGTGCTAGCAGGTAATTGTGGTTTAGGTTGTGTTGAGCTCCTAGTCTGGTTTTTGGGGATGGTGCGGCGGTTCAAATAGGCGTTGCTAGGTAATTGCGGGGTTCGTAGAGGGTGGAGAGTCTAGCGCGAAGCCTAGAGTTTCTGTGGAGAGTAGGGCAGGGTGCATGTTTAAATTGGTCCATAGTTGCCAGTATAAACTGTAATACCAGCAGTGGGGCGTATGTTAATAGGGTTGTGCTAAAATGCATTCTGCTAGAGTTGAGGATATAGTACTATATAATGTGTTGTATAGATAAGTGGGTTGAGAGCACAGGATCCTAAGGCTGGCACAGTAGGCGGTCACTCGATTAGGGCACAGTGGACTAGGATAAGGGTAAAACAAATATTCAGAGGTTCTAACTTCCCTACTGGGCTAGTCAATAGTCTAGGCAATGGGCTAGTCAATAGTCTAGGCAATAGGCAAGGCAATAGTCAGAGTCAAGTGCTGTAGTCACAGATCGTAGTGGGCAATACAATGTGCTAACACGCATATGTTCACAATACTGGGAGGCAGTTCTAGCAGAAGGGCTAAATTCGGTTTGCCAAATGTTCAACAACATACAGTTTCATCACGTGTATACAAGGTAGGCATAATATGCAATTAGGTTACAGTGAATATTATGATGAGAAACCTTACTCGGATAGGCTAGGTGGGAGGCAGTGCTAGGCTAGATGCAGATTATAATAGAGAGGCATTGCGCTTTGCTCGAGCTACAATCATGGTGGCCAATATTGTGGCTCGCAGACAATAAGTTACACCTTTACAGTTCTTTCTAATGAACGGATATGTGGACAAGCATAAGGTGCAGAGCAAACCTAAACTCTACTGGAGCATAGATACTACTAATATACTAATAGATAGCACAGGTAGATACTGGAGCAAAGGTAAAACAAGGCAGTGTAGCGCAAGTAATCAATAATAGAATTACTAGACTTATGGCGACATGTTTGTAACAAAGAGTCAGTGGCAGTTAGTCTTGGCGAGGGCTCAGTACACGGTGCTGATGGTCACAGGGGTAGTGGACCAGAAAAAGGGCAGAGGTTCTGGGCGAACGGCGAGGAAGGCTGAGGAGAGGCTAGGACAGGTATAGGCCTTGTTTCCCTGGGCCTGGGTAGGAGTGGGCTGGCTTCGCCTACCGGCTCACGATAGGTGGCTAAGATCAGATCAATAGCCAATCGGTGCTCAGCATACTCTGCTGGGCTCAGTTAGGCACTGGAGGTTGGTGAAAGATTGTGGGCTGCCATCTTTGAAGGTGCAAAACTCCTCATGGTGGGTAATGGTGGCAATGGGTCTCAGGCAGCTGTTGGAATCTAGATCACAGCATAGAGGCTGCAAGTATTTTCTTGCAGCAGGGCATCTCAATAGGCAGAATTAGCAGCGGGAGTGTGGAAGAATAATGGAAGCAGCAGGACGAATTAGTAGTTTGATCATGAGCATACAATCCCCATGCTTGTGTAGGCAGGATAGCCAGTTGAAGTTCATTCCAAAATCATTGATCACGTTGGTGAGCCAGCCAGTGTAAAAAATAACAATTTCACCTGGGGATGAGTGGGAGTCAGGAGCTGAAGGTGAAAGGAGTTGGACATTGGGTAGGGCTATGACAGGGATGTTGGAGGTGTTAAGGACGTGACAGAGTATACAAGCAGAAAAAGGTGCTGTAGGAGTAGAGGAGTAAAGCGGAGGAGGGGGAGAAAGGTAATTACAGGAAGGGGAGAGTAACAGCTAAAGACAAATATGAGAAAGGGGAGATTGGGAGGGGAGAAGAGGTGAAGCAGGAGAGAGATCATCAAAAAGAGGAGAAGGATTAATTAATATGTGCTGAAATAAACAGGAGAGGGGAAGAGCTGGTGATAGAGGAGAACCTTCATTGAGGAGCAGTGGATGAGGTAACATCAAAGAGAGAGGAGATGGGAGAACATATGAAGAGGGGAAAGGTGGCAGCAAAGGTAGCAACATCCAAGGAAGAGGAGGAGGGAGATAAAACCCCCAATCAACAAGCACCAGTCTAGGATATAAAGGCAGTGAAAGAGAGCAATGAAGAAGCATTGATACAGAGATTGAAAAAGAAGAGAGGAGTAGTATAAACAGTGGCAATCGGAGGAGCAAAGACAAGACGGGAGGTGGCGAGGAGCTGCTAATTTTCAAGGAATTTATGAAGGAAGATAACTCAGTAGAAGGAAAGGAGGAATGTGATACATTCAGGAAGGAGGATTTGTTGCCTGAGGTAAGGGGCAAGAATGTGCTGGCTACCCTGAGACCCTGATTATACAGGAGAGTGTGGCATGGTTTTGCTAGACAATTCCTGGACCTACCTAGATTTTGGCTAAAATCCCAGAGTCTGACAGTTTGTTGCAAACCCAATTACTTTGTAATCCAGAGGTAGCTGAAACAGCTACAGGGGAACGACATCCTGACAAGTTTGATGAAACACAAAGCCTCCAACTGCAAGACCTCACATAGAGGTGCCGGGGCACATCACTTAAACCCCAAAGCCTGTGAGTGACATTTTGACTGCCAGGTGACAGAGCCTAAGAGAGAGTGAGCGCCAGATGCACTACGGTCCTTTAGAAAACTTCAGTGATTCATCAGGCTTTCAGTTCTCCATTTCCTTGTTTACATTTCTACCTAATGCCTTAGCATATTTGTTTATATAATAAAGATTATTGAACTATATAACCTGGGCATTGAGTTGTCTTTTGATTCATCCCCTGTGACAAAATCCATTGATAGACCACATATTGCATTAATTTCACACACGTCTATTCACAGGCCATGTGTCACAAACTCTTTGAGTACCCTCCCCAGGGCCATTACACGTATCTGAGTCCCCTAGTAATGGCACTCATAGAACAATTACCTGCAGTCAATGTGAACATCAAAGGACTATTAAAGTGATGTAGGCCTCATCCTCATATTTCAACATTGTAGACACAAAGGGCCGATTTTCAAATCATTTTGGTGTGAAATGTGCCAGAAACATGGTAGCACATTTCCCATTTCGAAAGAGATAGATGTGCAGTATTCACAAGTGTATGCCAGTTTTTGATTGATTGATATTTTATTACTATCGCGCTCGTACACAAGTGTTTCAGAGACACACACAGAAAGAGTGCAAAGGTTCTGGCAAAGAAAGTACACAAAGTGTGCAAAAAGATGGGGGAAAGTATAGCAAGCAGCAGAATTATGTATACAAGCAACGTGTTGCAATGCTAAATGTGTTACTGTTGTAACCAAACCCCTGTGGTGATATGAAGGACAAAAGAAAAAGACCTGTAACTTCTGCAGAAATGCAAAACAAAAGAGTTGATGGCTGGAAGGTTTAGAATAAATCTTAACCCCTGACATTGCTCTGAGCAACTATCCAGACCATTGTTCTTCACCTGCCAAGCCATTACAAAAGTTAAAGGTTTGTATACCGCGCACTGTTGCCACCTGCATGGTCTCATTGCACTCTGGCCGATCTGTAAAGCAAGAAGGGGGTTGGGAAGGTTAGTGGGTGGAGCGTGAAAAGAGCTCTAGAGCTGTGCTGTTGGCAGCTTTAGTTCGGAAACACTGTTCGTTCGCTGAGCATCGGTGTGTGAAGTTTGGAGAGTAACCATCATGTGGTGTTGTGCACGATTGCGTGTGTTTTGTTTGTGTGGTTTCCGGTGCTGTAGCGGTTTGGTTGCATTTAGTGCAGAATGTGAGGGGTGCATGCGGAAAGTTGAGTTTTATTATGCTTTGCTAGTGGCAGTCGTATTCTTGCTTCTACTTGTTCCATAGATTAGTTGTACCTTCTCTCCTTCTGTAAACCCTTTCTGAATTTAGTGATGGTGGCCCCCAGGAGTGGTTTCCAGTGCTTCTCAGTCATTCAGTGGGCTAACTGATCTCTGAGTGTGAGTCCTATTTATGTCTGGGTAACATGTTGCCTGCTCCAAAGGGTCAGAATGGGAGGGATAGTGTTTCCTTACTTCTTTGTCTATTGTTTTGTCATGGAGGGGTTCTGGTGTTTACTCCTATTCTCATGTTGGCCTTCTCTGGAGTGCTTTCCCTCCCCTGATTTTGCTACCCAGGATCCCCTTAGGTCACCTTCTCTGGTCTAATTGTGTAGGGCCTACCACCTTCTCCTGATTTTCAGTAATCCCCTTATTTGGGGGAGGATCAGTTAAGGCTTCTCTTTCCAGTCCCATCCCTCCTTCATGCTACTTTCTTAGGGGGTGGTGGGGCTTGCTTTATGGCTTCTTTTCCCACTACAACCCCTACTGTTTCTGGGTTGCTTGACCTTTTCCATAACTTGGTCGGTTACGGGGAGTGAGGGCGCTGTTCAGTCAGCTTCATTGTGCTTGGAGCTGAAGAGCCAGGTTTTAAGAAGTTTCCTGAATTTTGTATGGTCCTCCATCATTCATATTTTTCTGGGGAGTGAGTCCCATTATTTCATGGCTAAATGGGAGAATGCTGAACCACCCAGCTTTTTCTTCGTGTATGTTTTGGGTTCTAGTAAGATGTTGTTGCAGGATCTCAGGTTTCTGCAGGGTTTCCATATGGTAATTTCTTTTGGATAAAATCTGCTCCTTGGCCGTGGATTGCTTTGTATGTAATGCGCATTGTTTTGAAGGTGATTATTTTCTTGACTAGGAGCCAATGCATCATCCTGAGAGCTGGTGTGATGTGATCTCTTCTGTTGATTTTAAGGAGAAGTCTTGCTGCCGCGTCTTGTATTTGCTGCAGTTTCCACAGTAGGTTCTCTGGCATTCCAAGGTATATGCTGTTTGCATAGTCTATTCTGTACAAGATGAGAGATATGATGGCTAATATTTTGTGCGTGAAGGAGTGGAATGGTAGGACATTTTAATCGTGTGTAGGTGAAAGAAACATTTCTGGATTATCGCATTCAATTGGGGTTCTAGGGTCAACTCGTTGGCCATGAGGATTCAAAGGTGTTTTACAGGTTTGGCCGGTGTGGGTGGGTTTCCATTTCTGTGGGCCAAGAGATGTGCTGGTTGTTTCCTCTGTCGTCAGGAGTAATCATGATCTCTGTCTCGTCTGGGTTGATTTTGAGGTTGTGAACGTTCATCCATTGGTAAGCTCCTTGAGACACTCTATTAGGGATGTGTTTTCCTCTTGAATATCACTGAATTTTTGTGTCATCTGCTCAGTGGTAGCACGTTAATCCATGTCTTTTGATGAGGTTGATTAGCAGAGTCATGTAGATGTTGAAGAGTAGCTGGGATAGCGACGAGCCTTGGGGTGTTCCTGAGGTGGTGTCCCGTGGTGCCGTTTTGAAAGTCTTTAGCCAGACTGTTTCTGTTCTCTCTGACAGGAAAGACTTGATCCAGAGGAGCGCTGCGTCAGTGAGCCCTATTTCTTCCAATCTTTTCAGTAGGATGTTGTGGTTGACTGTGTCAAAGACTGCTGAGAGATCGAGTAATATCAGTGCAGATTTGGTGTTGGAGTCTGCATTCATCTTAAGGTCGTCCCATATTGAGACTAGTGCTGTCTCCAGTTCTCTTTAAGGTCTGAAGCCTACTTGTCCAGTAGTTGGTTATTTTCGACGTGCTCCAGTAGTTGTTTGTAGACATAGGTCTCCAATAGTTTTGCCGGGTATGGAATGTTTGAGATTGGTCTATAGTTTGAGAGATCATCCACATTGCTGTTGTATCCTTGAGTAGAGATTTGATGTAGGCTGTTTTTGATGCTCTTGGTACTCTCCCTGTTGATAGTGATTGATTGAAGAGATTTAAGTGGTATTCCTATGTGGGGATGGATTTGTAGATGTCTAGAGGGCAGGAGTCGATTGGGGAGCTTGTCTTGTTGCTCCTTTTCACCAAACTTAAATTCGTTTTTCTCTCAACATTTGTCTGAAGCAGCACATTTTGTTTGGTGGTCTTGGGTTTGGTGGGGTATGGTGCAATGCCTGGTCGATTGGTCTGCTTCGAATGACTCAATGCATGTTGGTGATTTTATTATTGAAGTGATCTGCGAGAACATCGCATAGTTTTTGGGAGGGCACTGGTGAGTTGTTGCATCCGGGTGGATTTCTCATTTCCCATACAAAGTTGAATATCTCTCTTTTTGAGTGTTGGTGGCTTTTGTTATTCGGTTGTCATAGTTATTCTTTATTGCATTGAGAATTTCTGATTTGTATGATTGAATTTGTAATAGATATTTTAATCTTTTATTTTGGTCCTAGTTTTTCCGCCATTCTTGTTCTAGTTTCTGGTTAGTTCATTTCATTGCTTTTAGGGGGGGCGTGAACCACCTGGCCAGCTCTTTCTTTCTTGATGATGTGAGGCGTTTTTCCGGGAAGATGGCATCTATTGTTTCTGCAATCCATTTCTGGATCAGGTTTGCTTTTCCATCTATGTCTGTTGCATCCAATGATGTGGCCTTTGGCTTTGAGGGCTCTAATTGTTCTTCTAATACAGACTATCCATCCACTCGAAGAAGAAGGCTTATATCCAAGCCTGCATCTCTGGGGCCACTAACTATATGGCCAAACTTTTCAAAATCTGCAAGGAACTCGCCAATCCTGCTGCAGTCTCCATTTCTCCTCTGCCTTTCCTGACCCTCTGCAATGCGCTGGCCTCTAACTTCATGACTAAAACTAAGGACATCCTGTCCTCACTCACAGGTTCGATCCCCGGGTCCGCGCTTAGAAACCGCTGAGTATTAAGCGCGTTATAAATGACCTATCATATCATATCATATCATCGACACCATTCCCTTCTCCCTCACCTACTCGCAGGCCTTCCTTGGCCCCCCTCCCCTTACCTCCTATTCTCCTGTTTCTCTCCCATTTTACCTGATGAGGTCTCTAGACAAACCTGCTCTATGAAAGTCTCATCCAGACAGATGCTCCCCTGCTCCTCCAGAACTATCAAGGGCAACACTGGCTGCCGTGATCCAGCCTTTGCTGAATTCTGCAATCAATCCTTTGCCACTGTCTCCTTCCCACTATTCCTCAAGCCCTCCCTTATGCACCCTCTCCTCAAAAAACCTTCTGCCAACCCCTCCTTTCTGGCTAACTACTGCCCTATCATTACCCCTTTCCTGGGCATACTCTTGGAGAAGTTGGCCATCTTCCAGCTGGTCTACCACACTGAATCTGTTGGTTGTCTCCACAACCAACAGTCTGGCTTTAAAGCAGCCAGAGGCACGGAAACTGCATTCCTGTACACCAGTGAAGACTTGCTCTCTAATCTCTATTCAAACCCTCCCTCCATACTCATCCTTCTTGACCTTTCCTCTGCCTTTGGTATGGTAAATCATGCCACCCTTATAAATCAGCTCTGTGATACCCTTGGCATCATGGACCTGGCTCTGAACTGGTTGACCTCGTTCCTATCTGACTGACCTTCCCAGGTTCAACTGGGCCCTTTTCTCTCCTCCAACACACTCTCCACATGTGGGGTCCCATCGGCTCTATTCTCTCACTGTGCCTCTTCAACATTTACCTTGCCCCTCTAGCCCACTTGGTCTCTGCCTTCTCTTCTAATTTCCAGTGTTATGCGAATGCCACATAGCTCTCCTTCAAGCTTCCCTCCACTGCCTCCACTTCATCCTCTCTCATTCCTGACTGTTTGTCTGCTATTCAGGCATGGTGCACTGCCAACGATCTTTGCCTTAATGCCAGTAAGACTGAGATCCTTCTCATTCGGACCCAAACTTCCTCCTTCCTTCATACTCTCTGGCTGCCCTCCATGGGCCCTCTCCCTTCAACCTCCTGTGAGGCAAAAAACCTTGGTGTCATCCTCGACTCCTCTCTCTCCTTCTCTCCTCACATCACATCACATCACGGACCTTGCCAAGAAGGCCCACTTTCAGCTGCACCTCCTCAGAGGCATTCTTCCTTTCCTCTCCTTCCTCCAGAAACTCAATGTCTCCAGAGCTCTGGTCCTCTCCAGGATGGACTACTGCAACAGCCTCTTCCTCAATCTGCCTAATTCCTTCCTTTGCCCCCTTCAACTAATACAGAATAGGACTGGACTGCAAGACGTTTCCTTGGCCCCAAGCCCAGGGACAGCATCTCTCCAGTACTAAAATCTTTCCACTGGTTCCTGGTTGCTGCGAGGATCAAGTTCAAGACCCTCTGCATCATCCACAAGGCTTTCTGTGGACTGGGACCCTGCTTCATCCAACTCTCTCTCTCCCTAAATACCTCTCTGCTAGAACCCTTCGGTCTTCTAGCTCCAACTCTGCAGATCAGACGCTTCTCCAAGCAGAGAGTGGCGGATAGATCTGTCTCCTCCGCAGGTGCCTCCCTCTGAAATGGCCTCCCTGACCCTCTCAGACTTGAGCTGGAAGCTCTGGAAGCTTCTCAAGAACCTCCTTTTTTCTTCCTCCTTCCCTCTTCCCCTCCCCTGCTAATGTCCCCCTGTTTTGTTTTTCGGACACGTGCAATGGCCTCAGAACTACTCACCTTATTACACAGGCCAAAGGTTCTTGTACTCAGGAAGGCAATAAAACACTCCTAGACCAATGATTGGAATATAATTGTCTCTTTATAGGCCCTTTATTAAAAAACAATGATACGCATACAGATAACTATTGGAATAAATGCAAGTGGTTATACATAGACAAACAAATAAGAATAGTTACAAAAGGGTCTACATCACTGTTAGTGCATTTGTAGGAGAAAACCTAATGTCAGCCACGAGGACACTACCCAATCCTGAGGCAAGTAGGCAGAGAGATCACACGTACTAATGGGGTCTGGAGCGGAGCGTCCTCCCTCTCAGCGAGACTTCATCACCCGGGGTCCCAATTCTCGGTCTACCATCAGGATACCTCTCTTCTTATGGGGGACAAATCCCAGCACCTCATGGCTTGCAAACTGTCTCTGGCTGAAGGACAGAGAGCATGCATGGGAGATAAAGGGCAGAAAAATCCAGACAGTAGTGGAAAACCCCAGCTTGTATCCCGCACGCTCATTCCCAGCACCCCTCATCAATGCACCTGCACATCTCTGACTCCCTTCTCGGCTCGTCCTTGAGTTAACAATACAACAACTATCCTTCATATGAGCGCCTCTGTTTCACACAATAATATTGTCACTGTTGCAGATTTCATGTCTGCCTTCTAACTGAGCTCACAGAAATGTAGACTTTCATTGCGGTTTGGAAGTGCATGTTTTCGCTCATTTTCACAGACGCATTACAGCCGCTCTGTCTCTTTTTGACTGGCTGCCTGGTTTCTTCTGCTTCGTACGGGCACCAGGCTGTCCTTGACCATTCTACCCCTGCACTCTGTCTCTTCTGACCACCCCAACTTAACCCTCCCCATGCACTAGCCTGACTGGGCCTGCACCCCTCTGAGCCCTCCCAGCCCTGTCCCTCGCCACTGTGAAGCATATTCGAAGGAATGGTAATTAGGTGGAGGCGCCGACCCATGTCCTACAGGTAGCTATACAGATAAACATGGCACCTACTATACCCTATGAACAGTCACCGTCTCCCAAAATGGTCAGCGCATGTGTTGCACACTCTTATTCAGTAGAGAAGTGGCAATAGTGTGAATAGGACGCCTATGCACAAGCGCACAACATATTCCACCCAAAATGCGTCCTGCAAACAGCCGTCCCAAATGAGAACAGTGGCGACTTCACCATGGGAGACTCACCCACGATGCGGACGGGCCCTTACTGGGGGGGACATAATCCGAACCGTCAGACAGCGGCAAAGTACAGTGTTAAGCAATGTACAACGTTTTTTTCAGAAAGTACAGCACAATGTGTTGTTGCACATGTATGTATGTTTTTGAACAATGTAGGCCTGTTTTCCGGTGCAAGTTCTCCACAGGAACCCTACCAAAGGCCACACCCCAGAGCTGCTCTGCTATCTGTGTGCAGCTTTTCAGAACAGAGTAGCAGACCGCATAGGTTTGCCCTGTAAGTAGTGGTGCGCTAAATCTGCTGTGCTACAGTGCATCTGCAACTAATAGCAACCATGTCAGTCCGGCTGAGTACGCACAGTAATGGAGAAAATTATGAACGGGCCTTGCTGTGACCCACATCTGCAGCTGCGATAGTCCCCATTGGCCCAATCTCATGGATGGCTAGCGGCAAAGGGGAGTATGCGCATGTGCATTTCCCCAATGATTGCGAAGGCCGTGTCCCAATGAAGCAGAAACATTCCTTCTTCCCTTTCCAGTTTCTTCTTTGCAGCACGCCGTCATTGCGTACTGTTAAAAGGTTCCACACGCTTCCACCAATGACATTGAAGAGCTCGCCATGTAACAGTATCAGCTCTGACAACAGTCCTCTGCATACACACCACACGCAGAAACATTGTTGCGCAATCCCTGTGGCCCCACAGTCCCATTTCCATGGGTGCCATCTTGAAAAATCCCAATGTGGCTTTCGTGCTGAGTGCGAGCGTGGGGGAATAACCAGCCAGGGTAGGGGGAGTTCGCTGTAAGGGGCGGCTCTGAAAAGAGCTTTTTTTTCTAGAGAAACACCTTTTTTCACTTTTTATTTGATTTTGTGTTTTTTTGTGCAGACATTGTTACAGTAAACTCTTCACCACATCTTGTAGATGGGCAAACAAAACAGACTTACCAATGGGTGACAAAGAAATGCCATTTGCTTTGAAAAATTCTGCATTTCCACAACTAATGTGGTCATTGTTGCAGAAGAACATCCCGGCACCGGACAAAATAGTATACATGCTTCTGTTGATGAGGCACCTTCCTGCCTTTGGCTCGGAACAACTTCCAGCAGCAATGTCCCATACTCTTTGTGGTGTTATGGATGAGAAAAGTACCTTGGCAGTGGGAAAAAGCCTCTTCACTAGATTTAGCAACCTCTTCAGTCGACATAACAAGCCTAAACAAGATACATACCCATATGCATGCCACCAAAGTGGATAACGATAACATCAGCTCTAGCAAAAGTGGCCAGGTCTTTGCAAAGTGCATGCATGTCGGTGAAACTGCGCTCGTAGACACCGTTCCACAATGCGACCACTCCTTCCAACACAAAATTGTCATCAAAGTTTCTTTCCAGGGTATACTTGTGTAGATCTAGTAGAAAGGCATCACCTATAGGCAACACAATGCGTTTCGCCATGTCAGCCAGCCTCACTACGCAGAGTGTAATGTACAGCAGTTTGAGCACCCCTTCCTGTGAACCACACCTACAGTGCCTGATTGGATAATCTCAAAAGTCCCATGTCCATTGGCCAGCAAGGTAACAAGCACAGATTGTGGCACGTGTGGTGCCCAAAGTACTGCGAGGGCCGCACCCCAGTAAAGCACGAGCAGCCCTTCCCTTTCCACTACCTTTTGTCCAGCACAACCTCATTGGGTATGGGTAAATGGGCACACACGATTCCACCAATGCCATCCAAGACATTACCCTCTAACACTGTCAGTTCTGCACAACACTTCATAGGTTCTGTTACAAATTCAGCCTGCTAGTGTGCTGTCACTGGACAGCACGTCCAGTAGAACGTTCAGTGAAATATTGCAAAATTTGTGCATCCACATTCATCCACTTGGGCGCCCATCACCACAAAAAGGAGGTACTGAAACCTTTTTCTGCATTATGTGTATGACTGTGTTATAAGCGCCTCTGCACCCGGTATCTGCCACTGAGCGGCCAGTACATTCTTTAAAAGCATACTGTTTTTTTCCCATCCCCTACCATGAAGTGGCACTTCAGTGATATGTGCTTGCAACATTCTCATTTAGCCATATCATACAGTGTAATATCGAAACAAGTACTCTCTGCTTTCCTTCCGACAATGCTACGAAATGTTTACCCCACTAATCCGTCTCATACATAAATCATACAAAAATGCCACCAATTGCAGCATTGAATGTATGGTACCAAGCGAAAGCAACTTTCCAAAATATCACTGTCTGCACAGCTGTACTTCTGTCTATGTTGCACTATTGCAGCAGGCTCCTTTTAAATCTGCCCCCTTCTACTCTCTGCCCTCTGGAACACATCCAGAAGAGGAGTGCGCAACTTGGGATGGTATCTTTCCTACACTGAAATGTTGCCAATAGCTCCCAGTGGCTGCAAGGAATAAAGTGAGAAGACTGCATTATGCGGAAGGCCTTCTGGCCCCTGAGACCTCAATACCTTCAACTGTAACTCCCTATATATTCACGTGCACAGGCTCTTCCCTCATCTGCCTTCAACACCCTCAGGGTCAGGTGCTTCTGCAAAAAAACAGTTGGTGGTAGTTGTTTTTTTTCGCCTGCAGCCTCCGTCTGCAACAGCCTCCCTGGCTCCCTGACACTTGAGGGGTACCATCGCCAATTCCAGAAGCACCTCAAAGCCTTTCTCTTAGCGTCTGCTGTTTCTGCTCCTCTCCCCGGCTAAATGCCTGATGTAAACTGATTCTGCACTACTTACCTGGTGACTCTGTGATGTCGGGCCCATGTCACCTCCCCCTGCCAGGCAAACCCCTGCACTGGCTTTCTAGCAAACCTTGCCCTTGAGGACTGTTTTCTGTATGCCTAACAGTGCATCCACCACCTGTTGTATGCACTTATCCATGAACTTGGCACAATTGGCCCTTATTTTTACTTATTGTCATTTGTTCTTTTTCCCATGTACGGTACCTTCCCCTCCCTCCACCCATGAACTTGGGCGCTCTAAGTCACACCTGGTCTAGTAGGGTCGTTGTCTCTGTCTCCCCTCTGTTTCCCCTCCCTTGCCTCTATGCGCTTTGGTAGACATGTGTGTAGGCGCATTACGAATGTCATAGCATACAATTGCACCTCATATGATATCATACACACAATGCATGCACAATTCGATCCACAATTTCCTTTCCAGGGCTCCCATCCAGAAAATGGCTGGATGTGGCACGTGGAAGCATGAAAGTATAGCATAATCCACTGAGTTTTCATGCTATGGAGGGACGGGGGAGTTGAGGGGGTGGGGGCTTAAATGTAAAACAGGGTATGGGTTTGGGTCTGTAGTACTGTCTCAGAAAACAAACGTTTATTTATTTATTTATTTTTTTGTCCTGATTTTGTTATGTACGTGCTTGCATACAATTTATTTTTTAATCTCTTTCGATTATTTTCTGTTTGCTACTCCTGCTCACATTTGACCGGACTGAACGTCAACGCTTCTTTTACAGTTCTACAGGATTGTCTGCAGTGCTGCGTGCAGAGTGGCAAACAAAACAGCATTGCCAATGGAGGTAATAAAAATGCCATTTCCTTGCAACCACTGCAAATCTTGCTTGTTAATGCTGTCATAGTCGGTGCAGAACATCCCAGCAATGCACATAAAGTCACACATGCTTCTGTTTATGAAACACCTCCCGACCTCTGGCTGTGGGCAAATTACACTGGCATGGTCCCATGCACCTCTTGGTGGTATGGAGGATAAAATCACCTTGGCAGTGGGAAAAATCGGCATCACTGCTGTCATCAACTTCTTGAGGTGACGGCGCAAACGTGAGCACGACATGTACCCCAAATGTAGTGCTCCATAATGCACAACCACAACATCTATACTGCCGACAGAGGCCACTCATGTACAAAGGAGAACCATGGCACCGAAACCCCACTCATACACAGTGGACATACTTTTCTGTGCTAGGGCTGAAGCCATGCACCGATGGTGCTACGGACTTACCTCGCACAGCACACCGTAGTACATGCTATGTTTAAATCCTCATGTCTTGTGGAATGCACTCCCCTTCTGCAAATGCCTTGCCACACATACCACAACACTATCCTCCGATACACCATTGCGGCGTTTCCCATAACCTTTGACGCACAGCACGCTTCCCTCCAGCCAAACACCGGCTGCGTCCAATGTTCGCCGACAGCACGGCGTATTGCAGGCCAATGAGACTTCAGTCCGTGGAGCGAACAGGGAAATGGGTCAGTGGAGCAGACCCAGATATCACTCATTTTTTGGGACGTACATTTCAGTTCTTTTCATCAAAAGTACTGGTCCGATTTCTTTTTTTAACAGACCATACAGACATTAAACATAATATACCAAGAGAGACGTTAGAAGATCCTCTGCAACAAATGGAGCAAAAAATGGATCTGTTAATGAAAAATGTCATTCTTTTAAAAAACTTTGTGGAGGACTGTAAAAGAGAAAAAATTAAATATCACTGTCCTACATGTACCTGTACTCCCTCGCCATGTCCCACCCAACTATCCTCAAAAACTCCCCAGCGAGACTTCACTCCCTTCCTCCCCTACCATCCATCATGTCCAATCCCCTAATTCCCCTTTTTTTGTATCCGTTTCTGCTTCCCCCTCACTTACATAATTGTTTTTACTTTTATACAATAATAAAATATTAAGTGTGTTCTTAGTATATTCCTCTGTGTTTTATTTTTTTAAAAAGGCAGTTAGGGTGTCCGCGGACAGTGCCACTGTCCGGGATTTCCTCAATTAACCCAAATAGGGGTGTCCTGAGGACACTATACCTGTTTGTATTGATGGCAATCAAAATGGAGGTGTCCTTAGGACACACAAGATGTTGCCTGTCTGTAATTAACCAAAATGGGGGTGTCCTAAGGACACTATACCTGTTCAAATTGGACGTAGTCAAAATGGGGGTGTCTGCAGAACACTAAAGACGTCTGCATGTTCGTAGCTATGCAAAATGAAGTGTCCTAAGAACATTCCCCCTGTTCGCATTGTCTGTAACCAGAGTTAGTATGTTCATAGAACACATAGCCTGTCTGCCTGTCTGCAAAGTTGTGACGCACATTTATTTTGTTCGGGGGGTCTGAACACTGTCCGTAGAACACCCACACACATGCGTACCACACCCTTGCCCCTACAAACATTGTGCCTGTGCGCAACTGTCCGCCGCACGTGTGTCGCACTTTTAATTAGTTCGGGGACTTGAACACTGTCCGGGTCCCTGGACCCATTCGCCAACGTGTCCTCGACGTCATTATGTGACCGCACCGTTTCCTTTTCCAATCGCTGTGTCCACGATCAAAGTTTGACATATCCTTATTCTTATCAAGGCTTAAGTGTGCCTCAGTCCAAAGTTAATACACCTTTCTCACTTTTCTTGTTATCAAGGCTTTAGGCATGCCTCAGTCCAAAGTCAATAACCTACTGTGGCTTTCGTGAATGCAGATCTTCTTTTATTATGCAACTAGGATGCACAGAGTATTCGAATGTGACCTTTTACCCTTTTATTTATGGCTGAAGAAGGGAGAGTCCAATTTAAGCCACAGTCCACTAAAAGTTCTTCAAGCTTTCCACTTGTCGGTTTATCTGTCATTCTTCCTCGTGCTGTGGTTCTACCCCGATGTTTGTAGTTTCTTCGCGGTGGGGTGCAAGCAGAGGCGTCTCTCTGGCTTAGATCTTTGTGTTGCCCAGGAAGATCCAAGCTCGTCTACCCTGCACTTTGACAGCAGATGGCGTGACGTCCTCGACAATGAAAAGACTGTGAAAGCAGGGCTTGTCCCACCTTTTCCTTGTGTGATTATGAATCAGGATCTTGTCTCCTGGGTAGATTCTTGGACATAGAAATTCAGGAGTTTGGATTGTTGAGGCATCTCCTTCTGTGTTCTGTACTGCTTTACATCCTCGTCTCTGCAACTGTCCTGAAATCACAGAAAAACTAGACGTTAAACAGTTCAAGTAATTTTGCAATTCAAGTCCTAACACTTCTAATGTAAGCTGAGCATCACTTCTAACTTGGGATGTAGGCATTAAAGGCGTTCTCATTCTCCTGCCTGTAACAATCTCGTGCGGCGTAAGATGGTGGTCAGAACCTGGTTGGTTCCTCAATGCATACAATGCCAGTGGTAGGCAGTGCAACCACCATGTTTTCAAATTAAGCTTCAATTTAGCTATTTGTTCTTTTAACAGGCCGTTGTGCTTTTTGCAGATACCATTTCCTTGCAGATGATAAGCTGAAGAAAACTTGTGTTTTATTCCGAGCAGCGAGGGGATCTGCACAAAAACATTGTTAACAAAGTGAGGTCCATTATCTGATCTCATTACTTCACATACTCCCTATCTAGGAAACACTTCACGCACCAAGAACTTGGCTGCACAGGTAGAGTCTGGGTGCGTACATTGAACTGCCTCTATCCATCTGGAGAAAGACATACTACAACTAAAAGTTATCTGTATCCATTACGAACTTGTATCATGTCAACATATTTGATATGCAAGTGCTGAAAAGGGCCACTGGGCCTTGGGATGACCCCCCTCACTATGCGCAGTGTATGCCAAGCTATGAATTGCTGGCAAATAATACAAATTACCATACAAAATGCAACATGTTCCATTAGGCTCATTACAAATCAATCCTCAGCAATGGTTACAGCAAGATTCTCCCTAGTTGTATGTGCTGGGTAGTGTAGCTGTTCTTGCGCTACCCTTAATAAGGCTATATGCATTACTGGTTTACCAGTGCTGTCTTGTCACCACAATGCTTCAGAGGGGTTTAAAGAACACCCTCTTCGCTGCCACAAGTTCTTTTCCTCTTGCGGTGCCTCCCGTTGGAGCTCTACTATCTATGTTTTAGGCATATGATTGTATCCCTCGCCACACTTGTTATTACAGTCATTCTTTCATTCACATCAATGGTTTGAACATTCATCATTCCTATATCTGTATTTGCTATGTGCTTGGCTTCAGTTTCTGCTGCTTGATTTTCGCATGGGATCAAATCTGTCCCTTTTGTGTGAGCTGCGCATTTAACGACTGCTATTCCCACCAGGAGTTCTATTGCCTTAATGAGCCTATCCAATAAGGCTGCATGCTGTACTGGCATGCCGTCCGCTCAGAGGTAGCCCCTCCTTTTCCAGCGCGCTAATCCTGCGTGCACCGTCAACGTCACATAGGCGGAGTCGCTGTACACTGTCACTTCCTGGTCTGCATGATTCTCGACTGCGTGATTCTCGACTGTGAGTATCAATGCCAATAATTCTGCAGCTTGTGCTGAATAATGTGATGGCACTCAAAATTGTCTATTTGCCAAATGTTTCACTACCACATCACCTGTTCTGCTCACCTGGTCTCTGTGGAGGCGTTGGGGCACGGTTGCAGCCCTCCCTGGTGTTAGATCTCCCCTTTCTGGTTTCGTCCCCTGCGGATCAGCTATGGGCGTCGACAATTGGTGGCACTGCTCCTTCGTGGATATGGGAAAACGTGAATGCGGTGGTAGATCTCCCAACCTCTTCGACCCAAGGTGTGATTTGTGTGGGCACATACCGGCCCATAAGGATCACGGCTGTGGAGGCGTGGAACGCAGCTGAGCGGAAGATCGATGCGACCGCAATGTACAGCAGTAGGTGAGTGATGGCTTTAGGGAAGGCGCAAGGTTTTAATGACAGCGAGCCCTTAACGTAATGTCTGTTAAGTGTCTAACCTTGTCTTTTGCCTTTTCTTTGCAGGTGCTGTGAGCTCGAATGGAGTGCGTCGTGCGGCGGCCTGGATGATGCTGTCTGCGTTCCGGGGTGTTCGCCGGTGAGCCGCGTTGTCAGGAAGGAGATGTCTGTGCTCCGAGATGTTTGCAGGTGAGCTGGGGTGCCAGCAGGAAGATGCATGCGCTCTAAGATGTTTGCAGGGGAGCCGCGATGCCAGGAGGAAGATGTCTGCTATCCGAGATGTTTGCAGGTGAACTGCGGTGCCAGGAGGAAGATGTCTGTGCTCCAAGATGTTTGCAGGTGAGTCACGGTGCCAAGAGGAAGCGTTCAGGTTAGAGCAGGATTCTCCAGTGACAAGCACAAATGCAGATGGCAGGATACCTCCAGGTAAGATGAATTCCAGGCGACGGTGAGCGTTATGCTGCACGGAGGTGCAGAATAACGTGAAGCATGTGCCTTGGGGTTGGGCTGGCTTTTATAGCTGAGCTCTTAAGGCCACGCCCCTTAGCAAAGTTCTGCATGCCACACCCTGCCACTCCTAGAAGTTAGATGATGCGTGTGCAGATGCACATGAAGATGGAGACCACACCCAGACTAGTTACACATTCTAAGCATTTCTGCCCATAATGGAAATATCCTGCTTAAATCCTTCCATGAGCCTGGCACAAGAGGCGCCAGGACTGTGTCCAACCAGGCCCCCCATGTATAAATGTCCCAAAGGGACGTGCGTGACCCATGATGCCCCCTGCTCCCTCCACTTGATGGTACCACTCTTGTGATCCTGGGCAAGTGGCGATGACAGCGTCTGTATATCTTTGCCCATCATTTTGATCGATCATCAAAGAACCGTCAATGAAGGCAATCTCTCCCTCTGCGAGTGCATTCTATTTTACTCCAGGGAGCTCATTACAGAACTCTTCATAGTTTGCACAATCATGTATAGGTTCTCCTTCGGTAATAGGCTCAGCTATAAACATAGCTGGATTCACTATTTTACATCAGACTATTTTAATCGCTGGAGTTGATATGATTACCTCATAGGCAGAACCTCTTTGAGTAGTCAACGTGCCTTTTGGTTTCTTTAAAATTGCAAATAATTAATGTTCAACAAATAATGGCATGGAGCATCCCATAACTATGCTTGTAGCCTTCTCCATGGCGAATGCGGCGGCTGATAAACATTGTTCGCATTGGAAAATGACCTCTCGTTACAGGGTCCAAAATTCCTCTGTAATATGCAAGGGGTTTGTACCCCAATGTGGTTCTTTGTGTGAGTACTGCTGTCACAAAGGTACCATCTGTGTGTGAGAATTAAAAATAATTCCTCTGCATAACTGGTAATCCCTAAAACTAGAGCTGTGCAAATGGCCTTGTTCAATTCATCAAACCCTTCTTCCATTGCCTCAGTCCACACGGTTTTCTCTTTTCTTGCCTGTGCTTTCTTTAATGCCTTTAAGAGCAGCCTAGTGTACGAACTGTAGTCAAAACCCATGCTCTGACATAATTGCATAATCCTAGAAAACTCTGCATTTGTTTTATCGTGTGTGGCTTAGCTGTTTTTAGAATGGCCTCAGCTCTTTCGGGAGTAACTTTCTTTCCTTCATGTGAAATCAATTGGCCTATGTACAACACTCCTTGTTGACAATATTGTAACTTTTCCTTGTCAACCTTATATCCTTTGTCAGCAAGTATAATCATTAGCTAAACAGAATCGCATCTGCACTCTTCCTCTATGGTGCTGCAAACTAAAATGTCATCTATGTATTGCAGCACAACACTTTCTAAAGCAATATTGCTCAAGCCAATTTGGAGGACTCTGTTAAAAAACGATGGGGACTCACAGTCCCCTTGGGGCAGCCTCATGCTTTTTAATCACACTGAGTCTTTGTGCAATGGGATTGAGAAAAATGCATTTTTCAAGTCAATTACCGTGAAATATCGTGCCTTAACAGGTATATTACATAGAATCGTGGATGTGTTAGGGACTAGACGGAACTCGGCCTCTACAATCTTGTTTATTGGGCGTAAATCTTGAATTAAGGTTTTACAAGAACTTGGCTATGTTGGTCAGGTCTAGCATGGCGACATATTTCTTCTGGTAATTATTGAGAATGTTATTTTCTCTCTGTTGAATTCAACCTTCGGTCGCATCCCCTTGGGTAGTGGTTTAGCCGAGCGAAGACCACATGAAAAATGTTTAAAGCAAGAAAGAAATTCCAGGTTGAGACTGCGCCCAATTTTTCAGAACATGGTTTATTATATGAATGCCCTTTCTGATGACACGTGTTTCGGTCCCTTATAGAACCTTTTTCAAATCAGGGCTTATTTTCACCTACTGCCCCTTGATGGGTTAAAGCAAATAGTAGTCGCTCATCAAGTCTCGGGTTAGATCCCTGCCAACACGGTTCTCGCGTCTAATCGCGTACTGCTGAATATCCTGGATGGCCTGGAGGGGCCAGTGGTCCGTAATGAAATTGGCACTTTCACCATATCTTCAACCAAAATATTCAGGACGCTTCTTTGCTAGCATCATTCTCTGCAGGACTTCTCTCTTAATCGCTTTGACCCAATAAGTAATGCACATTTCAAATATCACAAAATCATCAGATCTGTCATCTCCAAACAAATCTTCATCAGTGACGTCAGTCACTCTGCAGCCTTCCTCAATGGCAATTACTGTGCTCCATCGTCTACCCTTATCATCAGTTGCATCAAGCAAAGCCATATTTCCCCGGACTATAGCTGCTTCTAAGGCTAAGGGGAAAATTTGCCCCTCTTCTTCATCTATAGGTATCTGTGGTCTAAATAAAAACTCATCTGGTATTCTCATGGTTCTGCCCACTAGACCTGGCAGCCACGTTAACAAAATGCATATCCCATAATGGAACACTTCAGGTTCCAATGGTATTGCTCTCGGCGCTACTTGTCCGGCGTATGCTCTGATCATTTCGCACATTTATATAATACATTCCCGGTGTTGAGCATACTATGCCATCTTCTGTAAACAAAATGGTCATATTCATTTTTGTCATTAAATATAGTCCTAATATGTTAACAGGTGTTTGCCTTGATTAAAGCAGTGGTACCTTCATATCACATTCTCCTATAGAGACTGGTAATTCTTCTGTAAAAGGAACATGACTTGTTACTTCTGTAAAGCCCTGAGTATTCATTCAAAATGTTGCCCTCACATATACACGAGCGTGTTGCACCCATGTCCACTAAGAAGGAATAAGCTTTGCCGCCTATACTTACGTCTATCCTTGGCTCCTCACAAGGATTTGGCATAACAGATAGGACTGAACACATCAGGTCTCCCAGTGAGCTGTCCTATTGTGGGTACAGCCTCACCACACCACATGTGAATGGAATTCCTCCATCAACAGTGACACCTCCTATTCTACGCGTCATAGGTTGCTTTGTGTTTGTGTTCTGCTTAAGTTGCATAAGAGATTGCTGCGATTGTCCTTGCGGTTGATTACCTGTCACTTGCTGTAGTTGCCAGCCTTGCTGTACTCTTGGCGCTTGCTGCTGCACTGTTTCATCTTGCGCAACTCCATTTCCGCTCTGCTGCAAATATGCAGGTGGATTTGGCATTCCTTGTCTTGAAAACTGAGCATTCTGTACCATCCCTTGGCACCTACACATACGAGCTGTGTGCCCTGTCATTCCACACCTCCAACATACAAGCGGTTGTCTTCCCATCTGCCCATTTTCCATGTTTTGATTACCATTTTGCATAGTCCAAAACCCTTGTTGGTTATTCTGAAAACTTCCTTGATTATTCTGCCAATACCCATGATTACCTTGCCAACCTCTCCCTCGATATCCCATTCCTATGTCTGATCAAACTGTCTTTGGTTATTTACTAACAGCATAGGGGCTGCTTGCTGTGGGTTTGACCAGCCCACGTTAGTTAACATTGCCCTTTCAATGCATACTTGGAAAACTTTGATTCTTCGCCTTTACGTGCATCGTCCTTTCTGCGATTCTTATCCTGCAGGAGTCTGCAATAATGTGTGATGGTCAACTGAATTTCTGACCATGGTTTTGCTTCTATTCCCACTAATTTCTTGAGCTGTTTCTGCACTTGCTCTGACAGCCCTTGGAATAAAATATGATAAAATACAGGTATAGACTCCCCACAAGCCTCACGTGTTTCAAGCATCCATGCGTCTTGGAAACTTTGAATATAAAGCAACGGATCCTCTCCTTCATTTTTCTTGTCATTATACCTCCCATGTCGGACGTGTCCGGATATAGCACTCGAAGTGCTTACCAAATCGCTGTTCTACAGTTATTAAATGGCGCTCCATCATGCGCAGTGTTGCCTGTAGTCACACCAGGGTAACCTGCCCGTGTCCATACTTCATCAGCTCTTTCACCAAGCATGGCGATTACTGACCTTTAATATCCCCTATAGCTAGTGTATCCCCCCTCATCATTTCTTCTAACTCATGCATCTAGCTTTTTTCCTGTGTATGCGGCATGAAAATATGTCGTCATATGCTGTAAAACTGTTCTCGATAATGACCCGCCTCGGGGCCATGGCATAAACATTTTGTCTGCGGTCCCTTTAACCCATTCTGCACTGTACTGTTTAAGTTTAAGCGCATGCTTTGGTAGCTGTTTGTAAAGATGTACTAATGGCGTAACTTCTTCCATTTCTAACTTTTACTTCTCCTTTTAGTACCACTTTGCTTATGCTGTAGTTAGAGTTTTAAATTTTGCATTTCAATCAACATACACTTATGAGCAAGCACCAATCTTCACAAGCTCCAATCCCCTCATAATGTATTTTTTTACTTTAATCTTGCAAAAAAAACAAGCATCAAAGTTTAATCTTAAAATGATCACTTTTCGTGTCTTAACTTCACCTTTCTGTATCACTTAAAACATTTATTTTTTAAATTCTGACATCATCTCACTTTTCAACCACATAAAACAAAACAGATAGACTTGACCGGTCACATGTACGTGCACCTCACGATCCTTTCCTCAGGACTCGTCTTATCCTTTAAATTCTTGTTCCGATTGGAACTTAAGCTAATTCACTTAAGAAAGTCTTTAAACTTATCTCGTCTTCTATATGTCCCTCATAAACGGGGCTCTGAATTAAAGCTTCTGCTAGCACTCTTTAAAGCCTAGGAACAGGGTGTATCCTTATAGCGTGGCTACACCTCACAACTATTTTCCTTGTATATTACTTGGCAACGCTCAAGTCAATGGGGGTCATTACGGGTTTGGAGGTAGCCATGGCTGCCTCCAACCCCGGGTCCGGGTCCGGTCTGGCTGAATGGGGACTTACCGGGACATTCCGACCTATGCGGACTCGGTAAGTCCCCATTCAGTTGACCATTCCCCATTCCCACTTGAGCCCCCATAGGGCTCAATGGGAATGGGGAAGGCGCTAATAACGGGCCCGCAAGTTGCGGGCCCGTTATTAGCTCTAAGGTCCCTTAATGGGACCTGCAGAAAACGGCTGGTCAGACCAGCCGTTCCTGCTAGGACCCGCTAAGGGACCTCGGAATAGGGCGGTAAGGGTTTACCGGCACCGGCATCATTATCGGTGACTGTTAACCCTTACCGCCCAACTCGTAATGACCTCCAATATCTTTTTCCCACATACATCTATATTACGCACTTACTCTTGCATTATATTTTATTCTGCTTCCCTCTGTTACTCTCTGTTATTTACTATGCATGCATCCCTTTACCACTCTCTTTGGTCTTATTCACTCACCGTTCGCATATTTTTGTCTTCGGACCCTCAGGATCACTGCCTTCGTTACCGGCTCTTTGAGCTACTTTTCGATCCTCTTCGCATAGATGTGGGAGGGGTTCCTATATTAAAATGGGGGTCCCGCCACACCCTCCTTGCAAGGTTTTGTCCTATTCTAAGCACGATCTACAGGGAGCTGTACGTCCTGTCAGCCAAATGGCAAAGGTTGTGCGATATTGCCGAGACCCTAAAGTTACTTATGTCGACGGCCAACGGTATTTTATCTAACCATCAATCTCTGCTACCAGGTGAACTGGAGACTTCCAGCTCTTTAAGATGAATAGCAATACCGTTGAGATGGATGAGGATGCAGATTTTAATCAAACATCAATAATTCAGACGACACAAATAGCTTGGCAAAAGTGCGTCTGTTTTAATGCAAGTAACTAAAACAGGGAGTACAACAAACATCCCCAATGGCTCGATACTCAACTCTGAATTATTTCATAAAAAAGCTGTGTTCTTAAACCAAAATTGGTCATAGCTGACGTGTTGACCTGCGTCATTACCAACGTCATCCTACGTGGCAAATTTCTGAAACCTATCGGGAAGCAGGATTGGTTCTAAGAGTAACAAAGAGAAATAATTGGATATTTCACATCAGGTGGGGCAACTAAGCCTTCCCTTCAAAATGGCTACTATGAACATCACTAATTGTACAAAGTCCCATTGGCTACACAAACCATAGGACCCCCAACTATGTGGTCCTCTACAATTGGTTGGCTACTAACCCCCCTTCAGTAACTTTCCACCTACATGAGCAGCACGCAGACTGAACAACCAGGTGCGGGTGGGCTTGTCTTGATACTAGCTTCCCACCAATTAAAAGTACACTCCATCAATACCTCAATGGTTCAGTGTCAATTAGTTTTTGAAGTTGGCCTTGTGTCTGTACTGTTCTGAGATTTTTTAAGGGATATGTGTACTGTCTGGCTTCTGTGCGTAGGTGTGATCTCCTCATGCGTCCAACTTTCTTCCATCATATGACTGGATACCACAATTTGAGCCTTTTTCGTGTATTTAATTTTATTCTCTAATAGTCCTCTAACGTCTTTTGTTTTCACTTGACCTTCTTGAACAGGAGCTTCTGTTCTTTCACGTTAATTGTATCTAATGTCAACCAATTCTAGTTCTGATAAGACCTTGGCTCTCTTGGCTCATCCAACTCCTTAGCTAAAATATATTCTGTTTCATCCAATTGCTTTTGTAACTGCAACACTGAATTGAGGCCTTTCTTGTTGCTCAAGACTGCTATTTACGTAGTGGAAACATTCATTCTTTATTCAATCCATATTTATCTATGAGGTATATATTTATATGTTGGCGCATGCCGCAATTTAACTATTTAAAAGCATTTGGCTAGCTTCATGATTACTTTGCTGCTTCCGTTTCATTGCATCTGTACACGTTTAAACTAACTGAATATCTTTATCATGCTTATGGCATAAGTCTCTTCATATTGTTCCCAAGATGTCACTTATCCTTGGTACTTCTTTATTCTTCATAAATCAACTACCTCTCTGGTCTGGTTATTTTCTATATGGGGTTGATTCAGTTTCGAATGACATCACCATTCATCCTTGTCATCAGTCATTCACCATAGACGGTAACATCATACGAGTCTCGAAAGATACCAAAACGTTAGGTTTTTACCTTGACGCCACCCTATCCTTATCCCATCAAATAAATGCAGTCAGATCTGCTTCTGCATACACATGCAAACTTATTGCAGCTTGCAGACCGTTTCTCACCACCCTTAACAGTGTCACACTAGCTAGAACCCTCATTATGGCCAAAATTGATTATTGTAGTGCTCTCTACTTAGGTACCAGCCAAGAGAACCTGAATAAACTCCAAACTACCCAGAACAATGCCATTCGTGCTGACCTAAACATCCCTCGCAACCACCACATTTCAGAATCTAGAACCAACCTAAAGTGGCTACCTGTCAAGCAGATAATTTCACTAAAAACACTTGCCCTCACGCACAAATGCTTGGCGAACAAGGCCCCTATCTACCTCTGTAGTCGGCTGTCTCGCCACTCGACCTCCTGACCTCTAAGAACTACCCAGACCCACTGTCTATCGATCCCTAGGTTTAAACTTCAAAAAGCAAGGGGCTCTAGCTTCCCTGTCTTAGCCTCTAAGCTATGGAACTCCCTCCCCACTACAATCAGAGCCGAAGACTCATTCAACACATTTAAGGCCAAAACCAAATCCTGGCTCTTTGACCAGCACTAAGACATGCTATGTGCCTTTGTCTTACATACTCTGGCCTGCTGACCTCCGTTACGATTTTTTATGTACACCCTACGGGCATAGCCACTGTTAAGCCTCAGCGGCACTGAAATCACTGTACTATCTGTAAATAGAAACTCTGTTAATATTTCTGTTAATGTGATTTTTATGTCTGTACATATGCATTTCTGTAACTTTGTACAAATTGCGCCCTGATGCCTGATGGCTTGCGCGTCACAAATAAACAAATACAAATACAAATACAAATCGCGTTCAAATGGCCATCGTATTGTCTTGAATGTAGGTATGGTTTCCTCAATGGGTACTTTACTTCCCATATTCTCTTAGGTATAGGGATTCTTATGGGTACGGCACAGAGTCGTTGCTCTTCCACTTGCTTTCTGATTTGGTGTAGTATACGTCACATACTTTGGTTCATACTTCTCAGGTAATGTAGGTGGGATAGGTGGCGTGGAGGTACTTGGCTCCTCCTCTACACCACCATGGGATTAAAAGGTGAGATGGCTTAAGTGGTGCTAAGCGAATCATATTTAACTCTTGCACGGAGCTGTCAATATCATTGGATGTCTTCTAGTACTTCCATTGTCGGGAATGCTGCGAATGGCCCAATTAGTTACAGGTAATCATCATTACTCTGGGTCTGGATCTTTCTCGTCAAAGTCCCTCCTACCCAACCTTGCGAAACAAGCTTGATATGAACAAGGCCCTTGGAAGTGAAGGAGTGATCTTTCACCCACCTCATCAAGGAGTCTCTCCTCCTCACTAAATACCTTAATAATAATAATAAAAGGGCATTAAAAAAAGGCTACAAAAATACATCAACATGGAGGTACGACTTTGGTTTTACAGAGCCTCTGTTTTGGTGAGGAAAAGGGTAGTATGGGGAGGCTGTTGTGGGAGAACGTTCTTGAATTAAGTAATTACAGTGACGAGGAAGCCGGATGAAGAGTAAATGTTTCTGGAAGCTTTTCATGATAATACAACATTCTCCCTGAAATGGTTGTATTCCTGCCGCACGCCCCCTCTGCACACCCCATTCCTTCCCCTGGCACCATAAAACAGCATGTTCAACTATGGGAGCATGAGAAGGGGATGCAGACGGGATTGTGTGAGGGAGAGGGACCGCAAACAAAGGTCGGCTCCGATATCGCCCCGCAATTATCCGATGAAGAAAAGTAAAAAGGGACGTTATAGGACGACATTCCCAGAGGCCACCTTCGCTTCCCAGTATGCACTCGGATGGTCTATGATTTATTTGCTTTTCCTTCCTTCATCCGTTCACGTTTCAGTCAGAATTTAAAATACAATGCAGCCAGTAAAAGTGACATTTATTATATATATATTGATATAAACATTTTGCAAACTCCCCATATGCTTTTTGATTTAAAGGTATCCGTTTGCTTGAGGGTAGCTGGTGCTGCGAAACTGTGCACACGTTAAGTTATTTTAATGTACACACACCGCGTTTTGGTTTATGATATTCAACCTCCAAGGGCGACAGTTGCCCTTGGCAGCATTTTACATTAAAACAAAAGGCCAGTGCGGGGGCTTTTGAGGAGCCGTGTGGGGGTGGGGCGGGATTGACATTGCCTTAATGCTGCTTTGGCCTTTATTCTGCAAGCTTTCTCCTAAACACGATGAAAGCCGCAAGCGGCAGCCTTCAATTGCTTTATGGCGCTCATAAACATTCACTCCAGCAGGGCTTTTGTCACCAGCAGGTGTTCACACGAGAGGAAAAACGGTGTCTGTTTTCTTCCAGACTTCCCCCTCCCGGTCATCTTTCCCGGAGATGTCCACTCGAACCCCAGAAGACTCAGAACGAGTCCAACATTTCCCTGCAAAAATCCGATATTTCCTAGCGGGGGAGTACCGAGCTATATGAAATGCAAACAACACTGTTTCGATTTAAAGTTCGCATGCTAGTAAAATCCAGAACTGGAAGGGATATAGGGATCAGCAACATGGAAGTTGGAGCAAGCAGCCAATGGGACAGCAGTAAGTATTTCAGTCCCCACTCCCATGTGAATGCACTGGCCAAAAGCATGCGTCCCCCAGCATAGATGAGCACAATGGGCAGGGGAATGGGAAACCACATGCCTATCAGTACAAAGGCACAGTGACTACATGCATGTGCCAGGGAAGGTGGGATGATGCTGTAATGTACATGCACTGCAGGGGAAATGTGCATGTGAAGCCATGGAACCATGTGAAGCACCCATGTGTGCCTTGACAGTCGATGTTGCCAAGTGAACCTGCGCCACCACAACAACAAGCAATTTTGGCAGGCCAACAGGCAACATGCACATTCATGCGCTGCATACACCCTCAGCAGACACTACTGCCACCTAGCAGTAGCTGTACTCATTGGCCTGAAGCCAACCACGCCCACCATAAATAATGTGTATAGGAAGATCAAACTTCATGTTGCATGAGTGTCTTGCTAGCCCAATTACATGTTTGCATGATGGCTGGCTGCATGCCATTATCCACCCAACAGGTACACCGTTGACTGAGGCTGAAGAGGCAGGGTTCTCCACTGCCCAGGAAACATCCACTGCTGGCAGTGCACCCAACTCCACCCCTGCAAAAGCTGGTTATGGGAGTAGAGGATGGAAGGGTATGAGGGAGGCACAAAGGCCACAGGAGACCAGCACAGTGTCAGCTGTGCTAAGAGTGGAGACACCCACTGTTACCACATCTTTGCCCAGTGGCCCCCTCCACCAGCCATGCAGATGGCACGGGAGGCACAGCACAGCACATGATTGGTATGCTGCTGCAGGTGCTGTGACAATCACACCACATCCGCCCCCTGTGGATATCCCCAAGGGTCAACATGGTGATATCGACACACCTGCAACCACCCATCTGCCACCTGACACACCTTCGTCACCTGTGTCAGACAGACATCACCAGCACCAGGATGGACAGGAATCAATGGCCCTCCAGATGAGGAGGAGGAGGAAGACATGGGCTTCAGGTCCCCCTGGTTTAGCGCAGGCCCTCTCCAGAGCCCACAGCCAGTGCCACAGCACTCACTGGCAGCGATATGGGTGAGGCTGGATGGTGTCCAGAAAACTCCTTGCAGGGCAGCAGGTGCAGCACCTGCAGGCAATCAGGACACTGTCCAGGGATCATCCAGGAGGATTTCACAGCCCCTGAACCGCCAGTGCTGGCAGCCCTCCCAATTTACTGCTGCCATCATCACTGTTGGGCAGAGGATGAAGGAGTACACCAAGGGCATGTTGGCCTTTGCCAAGTCTCTCCATTCCTGCATGCTCTTGTAATTGCAGCACTTCAGGGGCAAGGAGTCTGAGCCCCCTATAACCATCACCCACACAGAGGGATCATTGCCTAGCACCCCAAGTCAGTGCTCCATCTGACCCCAAAAGTGCAGAGCAGGCTGGCAGGGGCAAGAGGCAGCGGAAGTGACATGTCATTGCACTCTATACATGGGCACAATGGAGGTGAGAGGGGTTTTGGGGAAGGTGTGTTGGGGATGGGAAGGCAGGTGGAGAGGGGTGTTGGGGATGTCTGTTTTCACACTTAACTATGAAATACTAGTTCACTTGAAGCAATTTCTCGGACATGTCTTATGTAAATGTGATGTATTCAAAACATGACTATATACAAAGGTGAGCAGCAGGTGATTATCGTTGCGTTTACCAATAATTGTCTTTTAGTTCTTGCCACACTGGACAACCATCCCTTTCCTCCTCCTGCTCACTGGTTGGTAGCACTGCGAACCCGTAGACCGGGTCCTTTAAGACGAGATAACAGTATCGTAGATGGATGGGGATGCAGATCTTACTCATACATCAATAACCAGACCGACTCAGGAAGTTTGGCAAAAGTCAAAACTGTTTTAATAACAAGTTTTTAAAATAGGAAGTACAATGGACATCAACGGACACCGCACAGAATTATCTCAACATATTTCATAAAAACAGTGCCTTTATACTAAATATTCATCATACGTGATGTCACACTACTTGGCAAATAAGAAAACCTACTGAGATTGTGGTTGGTCAATGGGGAGCATCTACATATACTTTCGATGGGGTACAGGGACGTGATTGGGTCCCTAAGATCAGGTGGACGATTAAGCCCATCTGAAGTGCAAGTCATCTTCCGTGTCAGTCTAATATTCAACATACTATTGGTTTCTTAAACTAGAGGGCTCCTTAATACGTGGCCCTCTATGATTGGTTGGCATGTTTGTACCCTTCTGGAATATTCCACTTGCTAGCAGCATGCAAGCTGGTACCCCAGGTGCCAGTGGGTGGACTTGACTGTGTCTCTGTCAGGGTTCATGGGGTTTGGTTGAATGTGGTGGAATGAGTGTATGATTAACATAAATTATGGTTTGGGCCTTAACTTTTAGTGCAGAGTGTGGAGAGCTTCCCAAGCCAAAATAGAGACTTCCAAAAGGATCAGTGATTGGTCAGAAGTAAAAGAAACACATTGTTAGAACATTCTAAACTGCCTTTTATTGTCAGCAGCCCAGCAGGAAGGTCTTATGTTTGAAGCTCTGAAGATTTAGAAACTTTAGCTAGGCCCTTGTGCCTAGGATTTGTTATTTGGATCAGGAAAGTGTTGGAGAATTTAAGAAGAAAGTCAGAAACGTTCCGGTAAAAGAAAGAAGCAAGTTAAGTGACTTTATAATTTTTAACTGAACTTTGTGAAATTCAAGAAGGAGTTATATTTCTAAACAATTTATTAACCAGTTCCTGATTTCTTATTCTTTGTTTAAAGAGTAGTTAGTTTTGTTCTTTTAACACTTTATTTTTGGATTTCTTGAACAGTACTCTTATTTAATGAACTGCGCAACATATTTAGCGCGTGGCAAGTTGGTGTGTGGAAGCCTGTTCATCTTTTCAGCGTTGTGTGTTTTTTCGGCCGTCTAAAAATTATTGAGCACTGTTCCTTCTTACGGTAACAGTGCTTTCTTTTAACGTCGGGCTAGCGCTAGAAATCTTACACTGTCTGCGCAAGTGACAGTGTTATAGATACGCGTTGATTTATTTACTAACATTCTAACCTGGCGTGCGTACCTCATTAAGCTGCCTCTTCAAGGATCAGTGCCCGGAGCTCAGTAATTTCCTCTTTTCTACTTGAACAAATATAATTAAGGAGGGAGAAATACTGATACATACATACATATGATACATACGCATGCGCATATGCCATTTTTGAACTCTATTTTCTGTTACTATGCGCACACCATTTTAGAAGGAAAAGGAATATCTTCACGCATGCGCATAACTCTGGTCAAGTGAACGCTTCCTTGAAGAGCGATATTTTTACGCAAGCAAAAGATCCAATTAGGGAACACTCCTTTCTTTCCACATGCACAAACAATTCTAAAAGGAAGAAGCAAGAGTGTCATATTTGGAATTTGTGTGAAAGCTAGAGATTCACACAAAAGACGGACCTAGCATTTCTAGATGGGCGGGGGTGTGTTTTGGAATTTGAACTGCTAGAAGATTAATTCATGGAACTGAGAGAGTGAGCAAAAGATAGCAGTTTTCCAATTCTGAATTGAAGAAGTTAGTAAGAGAATCAGAGACTCTATTTTTTCTTCAGTAAGAAAACAAACACTTCCTCTAAGTTATCAATAGAGGATATTCAGGTATCGTGGCATGTTTATTTACTCAATTCGATAAAGAGAAGTCAGAGCCTAGGAAAAGAAAGGTTAGTGACTAAAGTTTATTTGTTGTTATTTTATCTACAGGTTAAGAGATATAAAGAAGCTGAGCAAAACCTGAAGTTTATTATTTTGTCCCATTTTCCCCCTTTCCCTTGGGGATGCTCTCAACTGAACTTTTTGTTACCAGTTAAGAGGTTAGCATCCAAAGGGGACTGCGGGGGTTCAGCAGCTTCCGCGGACAACATCCTGATTGAAGATAAAGCCTGACAGTCTCCCTACAATTAGACCAGCATCTATCATCACTCCTGTGGTCTGCCATTCAATTAACTCCTTTTAACTCGGCCTTGCAGAGGCTCACCATGGCTGAGAATAAAAGGCAGTGTGGCATGGCCTTATCTTCTGGTCTTGGTGTAGCTCTCCCCAAAGTCTATTTTCATCTGAGCATGTGACTGGAGACCACGGTAATGAGCTCTTCGTTGTATTAAAACACTATTAAATGAAGAAATCTTGGCACCCTCAGCGACTTCCGTTCCACCTCAAACAGGAGTTTAGCTTGCTTCTCACATTATTATATCTTCTTGAGTACATGTCAAGGCTCTTGGAGGCCCCAACTGTTGACATTGGGCCAGGCAAGACTTTCTCGAATCTTCCTTGACTGCCAACTATCCTATTCTGTTGCGCCACACTTCAATTCACAGGGTCGAAGTTTGCAAAAGTGCGCCGTGGAACATCCAGATTCTATTAATTTCTATATATATATACATTGACGCATCCCCGCAATCTATTCACTACGTAGCCAGACTCATAATTACTTTGTCTACTTGCATTACTACATCTGTACAATTGTAACATGGTTTTGCATTTTCTTCAGTGCTTCGCTGCACGTGTAATCTTCATTTCACTCCTCAAATGTTGCTTACTTTACTACTTTGTCATCAGCTTCTATAAGGTCTATATTTTTTTTTAAATATGTTTATTTTAAACCAAGGCAGGACAATTTACATATTACATTGCATAAGGATTTCACACTGATAACCATTCCCTTTCGCTCGAGTTCTCCCTCCCTCCCCCCACCCCTCGGACCCCACCGCCCACACCCCCCGCTCTCGCACTCCGCGGGGCCGACCGTCACCCTGTCCCTTAGGTGGGCTTTTGATCACCCAGAGTCCATGGAGTGCTGAGAGGTTTAAATGTTAAGGCAGGGAAACGTTGGTCGTATTCCAGCACTAGGGCCCATAGATTCTGGAAGCGATGCAAGACTCCCGCCCTTGCCGCGGTCACTTTTTACGTGATCAGGATGTCCCAAAGTTTACCCCATCAGTGGGCCATGCATGGGCCGTCCGGGGACTTCCAGAAGCGGGCTAGCACGGTTTTGCCAGCCGAAAGGCATTGCGTCACTAGTTTCGCTCTGTTTCCGGAGCGGGGGTAGACCCCCAGCAGGACCGTCTAGGGCTCAAGGGGGAGAGATATCCCCGTAATTTGGTTGATCGTCGCCAGGCACTGTTCCCAGAATCGTTGGATCTTTGGGCAAGCCCACCACATATGAAAAAGGAACCAGACTGGGAGCACCCCCTCCAGCAAGAGGGATCCACCCGCGGGTTCATGTGGTGTAGTCTAAGGGGTGGGGGAGTACCATCGAAGCATCAGCTTATATGCGCATTCCTTGTTGGTCACACAAGTAGATGAGGAGTGGGTGCGGGTCCAGATGTCTACCCAGGATTGGTCCTCAATCGGGTGACCCAGGTCGGCCTCCCATTGGGCCATTCATTGCGTTCTTGTGCTTCAAAAGTCTCTCAAGAAGCGTCGGTACAGGGTTGAGATCCTACTCCGGGATGGCAGGTCCTTCAGGGTTAGTTCCAGAGAGGTGAGGAGGGTCTGGGGGTGTGAGCACCAGTGACGGAGTTGGCAGTACGTAAATCTATCCCCTTCCTGTAGCTGAAACATCACCTTACATTTTTCAAAGGTGCGTGGCGTGTTTCCGGCGTATAGCTGCTCCAGGGTCTCGAGGCCTCCATCGATCCAGTTCTGGAAGTTCCGGGGGTTTGATCCCGGCGAAAAGTTTGGTTTGTGGAAAATGGGGGAGAGTGGGCTTTGTCCCCTTGGGATTCCTTTTGGTTTTAGGACCCAATCCCATGAGCTCAGCGTATGTTTGGTAGTTAGCAGAAGCGTATTCCAGTGTTCTCTCAGGGGGGGCTGGATGTTTGGGAGGAACCGCAGGGGGAGCGGCAGCTGGGCTTGCTCTAGTTCTACCCATCTAGGGCGGTCTGTAACGATCTGCCAGGCATGGATGTGTGCTAGCTGTGCTGCCGCCCTATAGGCCTGAAGATCGGGGGCCCCCAGGCCCCCCAGTCTAGCATTGCCAAGCAAGGTTTTGTGGGGGATCCTCACTTTCTTGCCTCTCCAAATGAACTTCAGCATTTTCTTCTGCAGATCCTGGAGTGCCTGCCTTGGGATGGCCACTGCAAGGGAGGAGCAGGTATAGAGAAATTGCGGAAGCAAGTTCATTTTTGTGGCCGTGATCAGCCCCATTAAAGAGATTTCCTGGGTGGCCCAGCGCCTCAGGTCTCCCTCCAATTCACTGAATAATCTGGGGAAAATCACCTGATATGTGTTCTTTGGGTCTGCTGGGATGTGGACTCCCAAGTAGGGGATAGCTTGTTTCTTCCATCTGATCGGGCATAACCTGGTTAATGCCTCTTGTTCCTCCTGGTGGAGGCCAATGCCCAGGCCCACTGACTTAGAGAAATTAACAGCAAAGCTGGTGACCTTTCCGAAGTTGGCTATTTCCACCAGGGCGTGTTTAGCTGAGTAATTGGGATTTGAGAGTATCAGAAGAACATCGTCGGCGTACTGTGCAATTTTGTGTTGAGATGACCCTATTTGGGGTCCCTTAATGAGCTCATTCCATCTAACTCTTTGGGCAAATGGCTCCATCGTTAGTGCGAAGAGGAGAGGAGATAGAGGGCAGCCCTGTCTTGTCCCACAGGTCATGGGGATCGGAGAGGATAAGGAGCCATTGATCTTCAGGTGGGTCTTGGGAGATGCGTAGTTGGCCATTACCATAGATTGGAAGGTTGGGCCAAAGCCAAAGGCCCCCAGAGTAATCTTCATGAATGACTAGTCTACTCTATCAAAGGCTTTGGTGGCATCTAGGGCCATCAGTGCGAGTCCCTGGGCGGTACGGTGGGCGATGTCAACCAAGTTCAGGGTTCTTCTGATGTTGTCCCCTACCGCTGTGTTCAGAATAAAGCCCGTTTGGTCGGGATGGATTAGGGTCGGGAGTATCTGCGACAGCCGGTTGGCCAGAATCTTGGAATAGAGGCTTGCGTCTATGTTCAACAGGGCAATCGGCCTGTACGAGGCCGGGTCCCTCGGGTCTTTCCCGGGCTTAGGGAGGAGGATGGTTGTGGACTCCTGCATCGATGGAGTCACCGGTCCAGTTTCCTTGAATGAGTTAAAGAGTGTTACCATAGGGGGGAATCAGCTGGGATTTAAATATCTTGTAGAATCTCGAGGAGAAGCTGTCTGGGCCCGGGGCCTGAGTTTTGAGAGCTTTAATGGCTTCATCGACCTCCTCGACCGTGATTGGAGCTTCTAGGCTCTCCCTCGTTGCAGTGGGCAAGCGTGGTAGAGCCGCCCCCGTAGGTACTCCTCCTGTTTGGATTGGTCCTGTGGGGGCGCCGTCATTACTTCAGTTAGGTGGTCCACTGCCAACCGTTGTTTTTCTCGTTCGGAGTAGTGCGTCCTCCCCTGCGGGTCACGGAGCCCCGTGATGGTGTTGACTCATCTCGTTTTGGCCAGTTTGGCTACTAGAAGCTTATTGGCTCTGTTGTTCTTGGCATAGTAAAATTGCCTAGTCTTGGCCATCAGCTGTGCGGAGTGTTCAGCGTAGTGGGCCTCCAATTTCTTTCTTGCTATGCGGATGGCTCGGTGAGTCTTGGGAGACCACCCCTTCTTTTTCTGGACCTCCTCTGCCATTTGCAAGTCCTCTTCGAGGGCTTGCCGGGTTTGTCGGCGATTGCGGTGGAATGCCACCCCTTGGGCTATCAGGGCTCCCCTGATCACTGCTTTTAATTGCATCCCAATTATTTGCGAGGGAAGTGTCCGTAGCAGGGTTAACCTCAAGGAAGTTTTTAATCGAGGTTGCGATTCTGTCCCTAACCAACATGTAATTAAGGTTTGGGTCGTAGAGTGACCATCTGCGTGTGGAGTCGGCTCTGGGGTCTTGGGTTCGGAGCTCCATGACTATTGGTGCGTGGTCTGACACGATTATTGAGCCGATTGAGACTTTGTTGGCGAAGGAGAGGGTCTGGGGCGAGGTTAGGAGGAGGTCTATCCTCGAGAAGGTTCGGTGGACGTGGGAGAAAAAGGAGAAGTCCCTCTCGGTAGGGTGTAGCACCCGCCACGCGTCCTCCACCTCCAAGGTTCTGAACAGGCGTAAGAGGCTGAGGGCTAGCGCGAAATCGCCTGGGGAAGGTGGATGAGATTTATCTTTGGTGGGGTCCGGCACTCCGTTAAACCCCCCCCCATTATCGTCTGGCCTTCCGTGACCCCGAGAGGGCGGAGCCCAGGGAATCGTAGAAGCTTGCTTGTCCCGAGTTGGGTCGTAAACTGAGATAAAGGTGTACAGATCCCCCATCAAGAGGCATTTAACTGC
Organism: Ambystoma mexicanum; assembly: GCF_040938575.1. Classification (NCBI taxonomy): domain Eukaryota; kingdom Metazoa; phylum Chordata; class Amphibia; order Caudata; family Ambystomatidae; genus Ambystoma; species Ambystoma mexicanum. The sequence goes on from NC_090923.1 coordinate 423,811,879, forward strand.
TACGAAGCGTCCCTCTGGGCACAATATAGAGTCCAGGATCTGGGGATTAAGGCCTTTTCTGAAGAGAATCGCTGTGCCCCACTTCTTGGATCACCCCGAGGCGAGGAATTGAAGTGGGTATAGACGTGAGCGAAGGCGCCCAAAGTCCGCTGGGAGGAGGTGAGTTTCTTGAAGCATCGCCACCGCGGCTTCCTCGTCCTGCAGTTTCTTAAGATCGATTTGCATTTAGCAGGGGAGTTCAGCCCGTTAACGTTTAGTGAAAGGCACTGTAGTGTCTGAGTTTCTCGGGTTGGGGACCCAGCCGAGCCAAGTTCCGGTGGGAGGGGGCCAGAGGGAAGATGGTCAGACGTCATCATTAGTGTAGGTTAAGACTGAGTTGTCCTGCTCTTGGGGTTTTAACAGGGGCCCCCAACGGGGGGCTAACTTTTTAACTGGCAGGGTGGTCGGCATTGTGAGTGCCGCCAAACCCCTGGCCAACAGGGCCAATTGAGTCATTAAAGTAACTTGGGTTTCCAAGGACATAAAGGTGGAACGTCCCTTGGAATGGGCATGGGCCGTGAGTCCGCCGCATTGAGCTGTAACAATCTTCGGCTGCGTCAGGATAGGCGAGTTGTTGTAAAGGGGGGGCAGGGCCCCTAGACTGACTGTGTGGCGTTGATTCCAGTTGTCAGGCCTATGTGCCCTTTACCTCTTCTTGTTGTTTTCGGAGGCTCTCGACCAGGCAGACGGTCTGGGCTGTGGGGTGGGGGTGGACTCCCGGTTTCCTGTCGCCTCTGAGGTCATCGGGCGGCCTCCATGGGGGAGGAAGGGTGCATAATCTTGCTGGCATCCTACAGATGGGCAATTCTCCCCAGAGTGCCGTTGTATGAGATTGCAGGGCTGTTGGGAAGAGCCATCTGTACCGGACCTGACGTTCTTGAAAGAAAAGGGCTAAGGGTTGCAGTGCTTTCCTCTCCTGAAGGGTTAGGAGCGAGAGATCTTGGAATATCTGGAGGCGCGAGCCCAGAAAAGTGAGCTCATTTTTTGAGCGACTGATGACGGATATGGCCTCTTTTGTGGAGTAAAGGTGGACCCTGGTGATGACATCTGAGGGGGTCTGATTCCACCCCCCAGTGTGGGTGCAGTCTGTGGGTGCGGTCCAGCAATAATAGGGGCTTGTCTAGGTCCGGGAGGAGGGCCTGGAAGAAATCTCCCACATATTCAGCCAGTTGTTTGTCCGAGACCGAGGTGGGAACGCCTCGGATCCGGAGATTATTGCGGCGGGTCCTATTCTCCAAGTCCTCCTGTTTGAACTCCAGAATTTCGCACCTATCCTGGAGGGCTCTGACTGATAGTTGGATTTCGACCCAGCATTGTTGCTTGGTCCTGCGTGTGGTCCTCGACCTCTCCCAGTCTCTGCTCCACCTCAGTGACTCTGTTATTGGTTTGTTCCAGGTTGGTGGAGAGTTCTGTCATGCAGGCTCTGAATTCGGCTTAATGTCCGCCATAAATGCTAGTAAATCGCCTCTGGTGGCAGGGAGGTTCGCCCTCTTTTTGATGGTCCTGCACGGTGGGTCCGGCAAGTTCGGGTTTCTTCCCCCTGTCTGAGGCCGTCAACATGGTGGCTATGTCTGCATTTTTGGTCTATGGCAGCAAGTTTGTGGTCTGCCTTGTGTTCTGCCTTGTTCTGCCTTGTGTCCTGCCTTGGAGGCGCCGCTCCAAGCCGGGGAGGGCCGGGTCCGGAATCCGCCAGCGAGGGTCTCACAGGAGACAGCAAATAGAGTTGAGAGGGGAGGAGGTGGGCCGGGGCGCCCCAGGAAGAGAAGATTCACGGGAGGAGGAGGACCTCAGGAGCCCACTGTGACATCCCTGCTGCCTGGGTTAATGATTGTGAGCTCCATGGAGGGCCCGGGGTTGCCCGAAGGGCTGAGGCCACACCCTGGTGGCTCTGGGAGCATCTTGAGGAGGGTGGCCGTGGGTTCCCACCAAGGTAGGGGTGCTTGTTGGAGTGAGTCTGGTCCCTCCAGAGAGCGCCACAGGATCCCCGCTGACCCCCAGCTGGAGTCACCTGGGGTCGTGGTGGTGATGACGTGGGGCCCCCAAGTCCGCAGGCAGGTCCTCTGCTTCTTCTGGTCTTTGGTGGCGAGGCGCCAGGTGGGGGGTGGCGCTGGGCTCCCCCAATGCCGGAGGCGCAGGCCTTGTGTTGGGCCAGCCCCCACTGGCCAGCGAAGAGGGGGAGAGCTATGGTCCCAGGGGGGTGAAGCTGGGATGAAGATGGGCCGGTGCGCCCCTGGAGTTGGGCCCGCAGTTGGGCCTGCAGGCTATGTGGCCGGCGGCACTTCCCAGCATGGAGCAGTCCTTCGCAGTGTACGGGAGGAGGAGGGCGGAGCCGGATGGAGGCGGAATCAGTGCCCCCGCCCCGCCGCCGGGGGGAGACTGAAATCCCTGCCGGTGGGGGCTCAGGCAAGAGGTGCCACGGCTCCCACCCCCCACGGGACTCACCTGGATGGCCACTCTTCTCATACAGAGGGGCCGTGCCATGGGCCGCCTCCCGTGTCGGCGCCGGGCCGAAGCTTGATCTCCACTCCGGGGTGATGTGCGGGAGTCTCCCTCTCAGTGCTGGAGCACGTCAGGCGCTGCAGGTCCCCGGATCGGGCACGCTGGAGCTGGATGGCTGTCCGGGGGGGTCACCATGTGTTGGGGCCGCCCTCGAAACCCTCAGCGCACTCTCTGGGTCCGCTGGATGAGTGCGCCTGCCATTTTGGAATCTCATAGCCGTCCGGCGCTGCGAGGAGGCGGCGGTGTAGCCGGGTCCCTGAAGAGCGTTATGCTTTTATCTTTGGTCCTTCAGTGCCCCATGTGTTCTGACGGCCCCAGATGTTATTGGGGCCCCTGCAGGAACTTGGGAAGCTGCATTTTTATGGATAATACGGCGGGCTTCGTATGGCTGGCATCAGCGTAGCAGCCACATCGATGGCGCTCCAAGCCACGCCCTCAAGGTCTATATTTTTAATTAATTTGCATCTCTTCTGGGTGCATCACCTGTACTTTTCGGGATGTCATTTGTTTTCACACTTCTTCAGGAATTTCATTCAGAAGATTGTCATTTCTCTGCGGATACATATAGAGCTTTCTCAAATGATACCTTGTTTCCAGGACCTTTCTCGATATAGGCACCATTATTGGCTTTGCGCATGTTGCAATTTCCAGGTGCCAACATATAGGAACATAAGGGGCAGAACTTCCAGTAGAGGTACTTGTCTCCTCCTCTACACTGCCCCCCTCTGGGCAATTCATTGACCACTCTCTCACCAGTCTGCACATCCAGACATCCTCGTCCGAAGGAATGTTTCTTTGGAGTCCATATCTTTATTACTCCCTTCAATCATCCTGGTAATTTCACATGCTCATCATACTCCAGGTTATTAGACTGCACTGTCCATTCGGACTGCAGTAGATCCATCTTCCCACATACTTCTTATGGTTTCTCAGACACAGGAATTTCATTCCCTCAGGTGCATGAATACTGGCCTTTACATAGTCTCTAATTTCTTCATCTGTCAGCTCTTTGGGCTTGGACCCAGACTCAACATCAATCATGATTTTCATTCCTGTTGCTTTCTTTGCAGTCGTCTTGCATTGTGTGATCATTATTCTGACCACACAGAATCCAAACAAGATCATCACTAACAGGGCTCCAAGGAACTTGAAGATATCCACCATCCATTGTGGAACCCATGAGAAGATTGATGCAAACCAGCTGTCATCAGCAATGTCTTCCATGTCATCTTCTATCTTGACATGCAAGTTTGTCAACATTGTTATGGCCTCTGTCAAGGTAACAGTCTCGTCATCATGAGAAGGTATGAATGTGCAACATGATTCTCTGATTTTGGCACACACACCTCCATCTATAGCTGTAATCATGTCCAAGGCATATCTGTTCTGGAGTGTCATCAGTGTATGGCTCTCAGTTCTTCCTTGATAGTATTGAATACCTTTATGGTAGTGTTGATCGTCTGCAGGAGCTCCCATCTGGTTATTTGCAACCATTTTGCATTTTCCATAGTTTGGATCCCAGGCATAAAGATAACTGTAAAGACTGAGGCAGTTTTGCTGAACAGTCTGTGCTCACACGGAATAGCATCAATTGCTTCTATTAATTTAGCTGAGAAGTAATTCTCCCTCTTCATTCAATCAAGGAGCCCAACAGATCTCTTCTTTCTCTGGTGAGCATCTGCTTTTCGGAACACACCAATCTACAGGACACTATTCGGAATCACTAGTGCTGGAATGTGAACAATCACCATAGAACATAGTCCTCCCCAGTCTCTGGGCAGCTTCATGTATGCTCTGGATCTGCAGGCCCAGTAGTGGTCCATTATCACTACTGTCCCATCCTTTGTTCCTGGTATAACAAAGATTCACCCACAACTATTCTTGTGCCATTATTTCTAAAGCACAGTTCTGCACTAGCCAGAGGCACTATCTGCAACGGGCCTCCTTTATCTTTGACCCAAGTCAGCATCTTTGCAAGCCACGGCCAGCGAGGTTTGCATCCTTTTCTACACATTCTATAACGGGTTTATGATGTCCAGTTACTGTCACAGCTCTGTATACAACTATGCCTTCTTCCCAACCATCTGGAGAAAGTACTGTTCCCAGATATGCATTTGGCCTCTCTCCATACAACTTCGGATTTTTTCACCAGTCATTCCTTGGCAATTGAGGTTTTTATTTATTTCCCATCAATTTCCTGCTCCCTTCATGCCAGGCTATTTGTATCTTAGCACATGACCTCTGTTGTGTGGTCTCTCTCTTGTCTTTAAATCTTGCACACCATCGTCCTCTTCTGGAGCTGTCCATTCAGTTGCCCATAACAAAGATGCTGTTCGACCCTGGAATTGACCTCTTGTATGGCAGAGTGCAAGGTGAGCCAGGCAATGAGGCATTTGGATGTCTATCTCTATAGCTATACATATCTTAGACTTTCCCATAGCATAAGGTAGGGGAGCACAAACATAACAATCCTCCTCAGAGGTTCTCTTTCCTACCTCTTTCATGGGTTGATACCACATGTTGTTCCCCAAATGTGCTGTACTGTCTAGATAATCATTTAACTCATAATCATTTTCCCTTGCACTTCTGTTGGGTCTCTTTCTTTCCAAGTGCGCTTGCTTAAGAAACTCATGAAATACATCAGTATACATCCTCCGTACAGGGGCAATCATAGGAACACTTGTCAGAGAAATAGGTGACTTCACATGTGTCACTGGTGTAGGGACAATCACATATGGCCTTAGCCTTCTTACAACCCCTAACTCTGCATAGGTCACTGGAGTGGGGAGAATCAGAGGGACTGCAAATGGCATCAGGGTGTGTACATGGACTGCGTCGATCCATCGCGAAAAGGGAAACACCACCACTATCATATACCTGTATCCATTACATACTTGCAGCATGTCAACATAATCGATATCTAAATGCTGAAAAGGACCGTTCAGTTGAGGAACTACTCCTCTGATTGTTCGCAGTGTGTGCCCTGCAATAAACATTTGACATACAATGCAATTTACTACATAAAAAGCAATGTGTTCTAAGAAATTTGGTACAAACCAATGCTCCGCAATAGATGCTGCGAGGCTTTCCCTATTACATGCACAGGGTAGTGTAGCTGTTCTAACGCTACCCTCAATAAGTCTGCAGGCATCAGCGGTTTACCAGTGCTGTCCTGCCACTACAATGAACACTATAAAGAACACCCTCTCTGTGTCCATAGCTTTTTTTATTCCTGCGGAGCACTACTTTGAACTTCCATCAACTGCGTTCTAGACAAATGATTAAATCCTTAGTTTAGAATCATAATTGTGACCATTTTTTCCTTTAAATTAGGGGTATAAAAACTTGAAATATCAGGTGTATATGCAACCCTTTTGGCCTCTTCCTCTGCGGCTTCGTTCCAGCGTGAGATAAAGTCAGTTCTCTTAGTATGTGCTGCGCATTTAACTATTGCAATGGCTACTGGGAGTTGTAGTGCTTTAATAAGCCTGTCCAATAATGCAGTGTGTTGAACTGGAGTGTCGTCCGCTTGGAAGTAGCCCCTCCTTTAGCAGTGTGCTAGCCCTGCTGTTACGCTCACCTGGTCTCTGTGGGGATGTCGGGGCACGGTTGCAGCCCTCCCTGGAAGTGGATCACCCTTGTCTGACTTCTTCCCCTACACAAATGCTCCGGGCTGTGGTAATTGGTGGAACTGCTCCTGTTGATTAATGATGATGAGCTCACCGTCCTGCTTCTCACTGCAGGGGCACTTCTTGATAGGCCAAGTTCCTTCATTGGCCCATTGTATGTGGCAGCCCAGACTGGCTGTGGCTTAACCCCTTCTGATGGTAAGTGTCTTATGGCTTTTAATATTGTGATGTTGATTCCTGATTATTGTCCATATCGTTTAATGATGTCTTTCCTCTACTTTCTCCCAACAGATTAAATGCGCCCCTGCGGTAGCTGCGGAGGACAAAGTGAGGCCAAATTGGAAGAGAATGGAGTCCGCGATGCTCCAGCAGAAGGTGAGTGTTGATTTAAGGTTAAGCGTGAAGATTTGTCAAAAGCGCAACCTTAAACGTTATGTCTTTGCAAACTCTAACCTTGTCTTTATCTTTTTCCCTTGCAGACACCTTCTTCAGTTGAATGGCCCGCCGTACCACGATGTCAGAGTTGGAGCGCTTGTTTCCGGAGGTCTGGAGATGAATGAAGAATGCCAGAGACAACGATGATGCGTGCCGAAAAAAGCAGATTCCAAGGTAAGATGCTGATGGTAGTAGCTGGAAATGAAGGTAAGATGCTGAGGCTGGTAACTGGAACCGAAGGTAAGATGCTGAGGCTGGTAACTGGAAACAAGGTAAGATGCACTCAGGCGGCGGTGAGCGTTATGCTGCCATCAATGCAGAATAACGCAAAGCGCTTGTCTCAAGGCTGGACGGGCTTAAATAGTCTAGCTCTGGCCACGCCCATAGGCCTTGGCTCACCGGCCCCACCCAGTCATTCCTAAAGGATGCTACACGTGTAAACCAGCAGCCACACCCAAATAAATGCACGTGGAGGTTCTTGTTAGGAAAATAAACTATTTTGCACAAAATAAAGTGTGTGTGATATTTATATTTGTTCATGGCGCCAGGACTGAGTCCAGCTGGGCTTCCTATGCTGAATTGTCCCAAAGGGACAATTAAAAGTGGTGTCACCCCTTTTCCTCGTCCCCCGATGGTGCGGGGTCTGTGTTTCCGGGCCGGTGGCTATGACACCTGCGTACGCGGTTGACGTTACGTAGGCAGAGTCACTGTACACTGTTACTTCCCGCCCTGTGTGATTCTCGAGCTCGACAATAAGCACCACCAGTTCTGCAGCCTATGCTGAAAAGCGAGCCGGTAGTCCTGCACCTGCTACCATTCAAATTCCCCATTAGCTCTGTGCCTTACTACAGCTGAACCTGAATGCCTTTCTCCATTAGTTTGATCATTTTTTAACGACCTGTCAATAAAGAGAACCCCCCATGCTAGAGCATTCACCTTTACCCTTGGGATCTCATCATAGCAATTCAAGCTATCATGCACTTGCTCGTCCTCTGTCACAGGTTCAGCTCCAAACGTGGTAGGGTTCACTATTTTACACCTGACTATTTTGATTGCTGGATTCAATATAACTACTTCGTATGCAAAAGCCCTCTGAGATTTCTCTAAACAGATGTCCCCCTAGAGACTAGAGAGATTTCTCTAGGTTTCTCTAAAACAGCAAACAAAGCATGCTCAACAAATAAAGTCATGGAACAACCCATCACAATGCTTGCAGACTTCTCAATGGCGAACACAGCTGCAGCCAGCGATTGTTCGCATGGAAAATGTGTCCTCTCATAACTGGATCTAGAATCCCACTATAAAATGTCAAAGGTTTATACCCAAGTGTGGTTCTCTGTGTAAGTATTGCTGTCATGACTGTTCCCTTTGTGTGCGAAAACAGGAAGAACTCCTCAGAATAATTGGGAATCCCTAAAACTGGACCTGCACAAATTGCTTTTTTCAACTCCTCAAACCCTTCCTCCATTTCCTCAGTCCACTATATTTTCTCATTATTTACTTGGGCTTTCTTTGAAGCCTGCAAAAGGGGTCTCGTGTAGGAACTATAATCAAATACCAAGGCTCTAACATAGTTAAACAATCCCAAAAACTGCTGCATTTGCTTTACTGTGTGTGGTTTTGGTGTTTTCATGATTGCCTCAGCTCTTTCATGTGTAACCTTTTTTCCCTCATGTGAGATTAACTGATGTATGTACAATACCTCTTCCTGGCAATATTATAACTTCTCCTTCTCCACCTTGTATCCTTTGTCTGCTAAAATAGTCATTAGCTGATTTGAATCTTGTCTACACTCATCTTCTGTCATGCTACAGACTAAAACGTCATCTACATACTGCAGCACAATGCTTGGCAAATCAATATTGCTCAGGTCCATCTGCAGGACCCTATTAAAGATTGATGGAGGCTCACAATACCCTTGAGGCAAACAAGCACTTTTCAGCTAAGTCTGGAGGAATGTAAATGATGTCAAATCTTGAGACTCCTTATGCACAGGATTGAGAAAAAGGCATTTTCAAGTCAATCACCGTGAAAATATCATGCCTCAATAGGAATACTACATAAAATCGTTGCAGGATTTGGAACTAGAGGAAACTCTGCCTCTATAATCTGGTTAATTGGTCTCATGTCCTGAATTAAACCCCATGACCCCCTTTTGATTTTTTCACAGGGTACACATCAGTATGACATGGTGACTCTGACGTCACCAAGACGCCATGTTCCATCATAACTGATATAGGGCCTCATTACACGGATGGCGGTAAGGGTTTACCGGTACCGATATTTTACCGGTACCGGTAAATCCTTACCACCTTACTACGAGGTCCCTTTGCGGGTTGGGGAATTTAACGCCTGCTTTTTGCAGGCGTTAAAAACCAACCCGCAAAGGGACCAGGGAGCTAATTACGGTACCGCAATTTGCAGTACCATAATTAGCGCCTTCAGCCATTCCCATAGAGCCCTATGGGGCAAAAATGGGAATGGGGAAGGGCAATGGTGGAAGGAGGAATTACCGCCCGCCAACCTTGGAATAAGGCGGTAATTCCCCTTTCCACCAAGGTGGTGCCGGTATTTTACCGGCATGAACCATGGCACTAATAGCGCCATGGTTCACCGCCATCCGTGTAATGAGGCCCATAGTCTTAAAAATACTGTCATCTGCCTCTGGAGGCATTGGTTACTCTCTTGCTTGAGGTAATATTGCTCGTGGTTTCAGCTTAATCTTAACTTCTCCCACCCCTTCAACAGGCCTTTGTCATAAGGACCTGTAGACCATAAAGAGGATTTTACTTTTTCCATGTCTTCATTGAAAAATGCGGGGCGCTGCCGCACAATCGCCATTCGCTGTGGGATCTCCCTTCTCTTTATTCTGATCCAATATGTAATACTTATCTCGAATATTAGTTCATCGTCTGACAGATCTTCCTAAAAACAAACCCTCATCAGTGATGTCAGTCAATCTATACCCTTCCCCAATGGCAATTACCATTCTCCATGGCCTGTACTTATCATCAAATCCTTCAAGCATGGCCAATTCCCCTCGCACTATAGTTGCATGCAGCTATAAGGGAAAAGTCTGTAGCCCCTCTTTGTCCATAGATATCTGTGACCTGAACAAAAATTCATCAGGTTTTCATAATCTTACCTATTAGACGAGATAGCCATGTTAACAAAATGTGCACCCCATTAAGGAAAACCTCTGGTTCTAATTTATCTGCCCTGTAAAATCCATGATAAGTTTACCCACAATTAAATAATTAATCCCTGGTGCGGAACACACTATGCCTTTATCAGTGAAAGAAATCATCATATTTAGCTTCGTCATTAAGTCTCGGCCCAGAATATTAACCTGGTGTCTGCCTTGAATACAATAAAGGTACAGACATATCACACTCTCCTATCGAGACTGGCAATTCATCAGTAAAAGGAACTCTACTTGTAGCTCCAGAGAAGCCTTCTGCATTCATGGCATTTCCCGATAACGTTTCCCCAGTATCTACTAAAAAAGAAAAAGATTTGCCCCCTATGGTAACATCAGCCCTGGGTTCCTCTTGAGGATTTGGTGTACTGAACACATAAAGCCACCTTGTGAGCTGTCCTATTGTGGATACATGCTTATTCCCGTGCCCGTAAAAGAACTTCCTCCTGCAATAGTGACACCCCCTACTCTAGTAGTCAATAACTGTCCCGTGTTTGTACTCTGCTGTATCTGCATGGGTATATGTTTTGACTGCCCTTGTGGCTGATTCATTGGTGCTTGCTGTGTTTGCAAAGCCTGTTGCATTTGCGGCGCTTGTGCTTGATTCACTGTCTCATCATGGGCAAACCCGTCCCTACTTTGTGAGCTATATGCTGGAGGATAAGCTGTCCCCCCCTCTTGAGAATTGCCCATTCTGTACATACCCTTGACTCCCACATGTTCGTGCAATGTGCCCTGTGAAGCCATATGCCCAACATACAGGAGGGAGTCTCCTCAATTGTCCTCCGTGCCCATATTGATGATCATTCTGCACATTCTGAAACCCACCTTGACTATTTTTAAACCCACACTGATTATCCTGAAAGCCATCTCTTCCTCTCGGCATAAACCGATTTCCTCCTTGATCCAATTGGCATTGATTTGCACCTGTTGCACACCCGCTGTTTGCTGCGTTCCCAGTTCCTCTGCGCTTGTCAATACTGCTCCTTCTGTAGCATACTTCGATAATTTCTTCTGGACTATCTTAGCTTCCTCAAGTTTTCTAGCATCCTCCTTCTTCTTATTTTTCTCTTGTAGCAATTGGCAGTGATGCGCGATAGTCAATTGTATCTCTGCCCATGGCTTCGCTTCCATTCTCACTAGCTCCTTGAGCTGTCGCTGTACCTGTTCTGACAACCCATGACACAAAGTTTGGTCAAATACTGGCACCGATTTTCCCCAAGACTCTCGGGTTTCCAAAGTCCACCGTTCCTGAAAACTTTGAATATAAGCAACCGTATCTTCATTTTCTTGCATCTTACGTGCCATAATTGCACCCATATCTGACGTATCAGGATACTGTACTCTGAGCATTTTCCAAACTGCTGTGCTGCAATTAATTAATGAAGCTCCATCATGAGCTGTGTTCTGTGCTGTAACACTCGAATAACCTGCTCTCGTCCATATATAATCAGCTCTTTCCCCAAGAATAGCTGCTAGGAGGCCTTTAATGTCCCCTTTAGCTAACGTTTTTCCTCCTGTCATCTTTTCTAACTCATAAACCCATTTTCCTGCACCTGCCTTTAAGCTTGGGAGTTTACATCTTAAATTATCCTTGTCCATTTGGGGCCAAGGAATATACTGCGGTCTGGCCCCTCTTTTCTCTAGTAGGGGAAATTGCATAAGCCCAAATCCGCAATCCGCTCCCATTGTCTGCCTACTCATAGTTGGAACAATAGTTCCTGATTGTCTTCTACCTGGCAATGACCTCGACCTGCTCACATATGGTGGCGATTCTCCCCTCTCACTGTGCGACCGCCCTTTGGGTCGCTTTGGGTACGCCATAGGGTCTGGCGTCCTATCTTTAGGTTGGTCGTAATCCGACCATCTTACTTCCTTATCTGTCTGCAGACATCCCTCAGGACCGCATGCCCTTTCTCCCTCTTCCCCACAGGAGGTTTCTTTCTCTTCATCTGACATGTCCACTCCCCAACTGGTCTGGCATCTTTCTCATCTCTGTTTAATGTTAGCCTGTCCAAAGACAGTCCTCTGTGCTCGAGACTAAACAGGCTTCCTTCCTTGCCTTGTGACTGGGAACTTGTGAGTCGATCTTCCTTTCCTTTACTTCTGGACTCATTTTTCGTCCTCATCTATTGATAAGCTTTATCGATTCTATCTCCAATACTTCCTATTTCAAAATTCTCATCTAGGGTTATCTTAGATGGTCCTGGCATTGTTACTTGTGATGGGAGAAACTCCTCTATGTCGTCCCATAATATCACTGGACTTGGTTCCATCAGCTCTTTCACAATGCGATCAATCTCGCATGCTCTCTGTCTCTTTTTTCGTTCCATTTCTTCATCTAATTCCCTTTGTTTTCTCACTTCCCTTCTAACTCTATCTTCTTCCTGTCTTTACTGTTCCCTTCTTTTGTTTACTCTATGCACTTCTTCATCTCCTCATCTTTGAATTCTTTTATCTCATAATTCCTGTTCTTCCTCTTCTCCTCTCTTCTTTTCTAGCCTGTATCGTTTTTTGATTGCTCTCCGCCTGTTGTCATACTTTCTCTGTTCTACCTTTCTAAGTTGCTCATCCTGTGTCATGAGCATGGGTCATGCCCCTAGATTAGCCTCTAAGAATTCGTGGACCACGGCTTATCATGCTTGGTCTGTAACAAGGAAAAAACATGTCTAGGCTATATGGCAAAAGACACTTCCTCATTACCTAAGATGGCGGCCTAGTGGTCCTATGGGAAGTGATAGTGATGGTCTAGTGCTTCACACTCGCTGCATATATAAGCCCCTCCCCGCTGCTGCTCCGCGCTTCGCGTCGTCTGCTTCGCAGTGTACGCTTACCGCGGTGCCAGTTCCAGTCACAGTTTTCCTCAGCCCATTCTTGAAATCTCCTTACCGTAGTTTCCATAGTTTCCTCTGAAGTTAGCTGTGTACTTCCCAGTCATTTCCACAGTATTCCATTGTGTTCAGTTTTAGTCAGCATTCTCGGAAGTTGCCTTCACGTCTGCCTCAGCACTGTTGCCGCGCTCATTCCTGTCAGCGGAATATTTTCGTTGAATCTCCCTCAGCTGTTTGAAGCTCGTTGTCTTGTCAACCAACATTTATCGCACGTATTGGCGGTTAATGTTGTGTGCGCATTTGTTTTAGCGTGCATTTTCCAGTCAGTTGAGTTACCTTGTTTTTGTGGCAGCTGTAATGTAGTTCCCCTGTCAGTCAGCCTTTTACACACACTATGAAGTACTGCAATCCTGTGACAAAGTTTTGAGTCGTCATATATTGGGTGTTACAATTTCATCCAGTCAGCGGAACTAACTAGGGTCATATTGTTAACGGTTGGAAGTTGTCTCCACTAGTTAGCATACAGCACATTATGCATAAAGCTAGAGTTTCATGTAAATTAGGACAATACAGTTTCTCAGCAGTTAACATTGTCTGGCCAGTTGTTCACACGCACATATAGTCGTTCCTCAGTTGTTGGTTTTGGGAAGATTAGGTGTTCTTGCACGTCAATTGTTAATGGAACGGCTTTAATTGTGCTATTTTTGCCAGGGATAGTTTCTAACTCCTACCTTGTCCTAATAGCTCTCCCTCTCATATCACGCACACTAGTGGTCCTTACTCCCTTCAGAAAATTACATTTCATCTCCATTCTTCAGAACAAGCGCCCCTACGTAGAAGCAGGATGGAGAGCTCACCAACAAATAACAACAGGTAACGACCCCTGAAGAGTTAGAGAGTAATTCCTGAATTGGTGCATTAGACTAGCATATTGAGGATTGCTGAAGGTTCCTTCTAGATATCCAGACTACATAGATTAACAACGCACACTAAGAATAGTACAACCAGATTTTCCAGAGAAGTGCTCCCGCAGAGTTTATGAGGTAAGCATTACATCCTGATACATTTTCTGTCACCTCTGTCTATTCTTCCTTTTATGCTCATCCTTTTTCAATTGTTTCTCTCATTCCCTGTCTTTTCTATCGTGTTCCTCTTGATCTTCCCCTTCCCCGAGTCTAAGCAATATCTGTCCTCCCATCCATTTGTTCTGTACGAGCGTAACCTTGTCGGTTCTATCTCTTTCTCCTTTCCATATCTTAATCTCTCGTTCCATATCTATAGATACGCTTGGCTGTTCACTCTTCTCTTCTTTATCTTGCGGGACCTTAAAGATCACCTCCTTTCCTTTAGCCTTTTCTCTTTCTGGACTCTCATCACTGCTATAAGCAGGCAGTTAAGATGTTGCGTTACCATATCCTATTGCTGCTTTTAATTCCCTTAAGGGGTACAATCCATCATCTTTTGTACTATCACCTTTTAATTCAGGTGCTGTAGGGAGAACAGAAGGCTTGACACCCTCCTCCGTACACTGGTTAAGCATCCAATCCTCAGGAGGTGGATCCTCTTGTTCCTCCAGGTACATTTTCCAAAGCTCTGAACTAGTTAACCTTTTATCCAATTTCTTCCCTGTGTACGCAGTGTGCAAGTATGTGGTCATGTGTTGCAAAACTGCTTTTGACAGCGATCCCCCTTGTGGCCATGGCATAAACATTTTGCCTGCGGTACCCTTAACCCATTCCGCACTGTACTGTTTAAGCTTAGGTGCGTGCTTTGGCAGCTGCTTGCACGGATGCATTAGTGGAGTATGATCCCCCATTGTGACAAGTCTCAATTGACTGCCAATACTTACTGTTACTTTACACAAAATACGTTTCAGAAACATAATCAAATATGTGTGTGCACCAACAGTCACCACTCAAAGCCTATAGTTCACAATTTTACATCTACTTATTTCAATCAGCGCCAATGATAACTAAAACAAATACATTCATAACATTTTGATCTCTACTCAACACAGCCTGTCCTTGTTGCTCCTCGACATTTCACCTCTTATACATAAAATGCACAAACAGATAAACTAGTCGACTGTCCAACATATACTACCTCAGCGCTCTTCACTGCAATTACTTGCCCCTAATTACGCTGATAGGATTGTCAGTAGTCCCCTCTTATAGATCTATTTATTTGCAGCCTAGGTTTACCCACTTGTATTTTGAGACGACTCCTTCTAGATACTTCTTAAGTGTAGGACACTGGGATTTCCCTAACACGCTCTTTGTCTCTGACATTCCTTGTCACATATATATTTATTTACTCTCTCAAACCCCCGTTACTCTTCACTATTATTACAATACCCTATTCTCACATTCGTTTTGCCACATCCTTCAATCCACTCACCATTCGCCTTTCAGCTCTTAACACTCGGGATCGTCTCCTCCTCCAATCGGCCACTTTTGCCTTCGGTCCGTCTAGCTCCTGTAGAAACCAGGAGGGATTTTGTGAAAGAGGGACCCGTTCCACCTGTATCTTCTTTACTTGCAAGTTTGCATATGTTCGCCCGCTCTCCACATTAAACCTTGAGTTCTTCCAGCTAGATGGTGGAGGACACCCAATGTTCCGCAATCTCTAAAGGCTTACTAAGGTTGATGGGCCTAAACCATCCTCTCTCTGCTACCAAGTGAACCTGGAGAAGGGGTCCTTTAAGACGAGGTAACAGTATCTGAGATTGATGGGGATGCAGATCTTACTCAAATATCAATGGTCAGACCGACTCAACAAGTTGGCAAAAGGTAAAGCTGTTTTAATAACAAGTCCTTAAAACAGGGAGTCCAACGGACATCAACGGACGCCGCACAGACTTATCTTGAAGCATTTCATAAAAAACAACACTTTTATGGTAAAAACTCATTGTAAGTGACATCATACTACATGGCAAATAAGAAAAACCTATGGGGGTTTGAGGTTGGTGAATGGGGAAAATCTACATATACTTTCTATGAGGTACACGGATGTGATTGGATCTCTAAGGTCAGGTGGGCAACTAAGCCCATCCCAACTGCAAGTCATCTTCTGTGTCATGAAAATATACGACATACAATTGGCGTATCAAACTATGGTTGGCACTCCTGTACCCTTCTGGAAGCTTCCACATGCTAGCAGCACGCAACTGGGACTCCAGGTGCTGGAGGGTTTGACCTTGTCATGCCTCCCCACCCAATTAGCCCAGCATCCATCATCCCTCCTGTGGGCTGCCATTCAATTAATACCTTTGAACTTAGCCTTGCAGCGGCTCTCTGCGCCTGAGAATAAAAGGGAGTGAAGCATGGCCTTATATTCTAGTCTCGGTGTAGCTCGATACAAAGTCTATTCTCATACGATCTTTTGTGCTCTTCGTTGAATTTTAATACCATTAAATAAAGAAATCTTTGCACCATCGACGGTTTTCATTACACCTCAGACGGAAGCTGAGTTTGCTTCTCACGTGTTTGTATCTTCTCGAGTACATGGCAAGGTTCTCGGTGGCCCGACTCTTGACTCTGGGCCAGACAAGCCTTCCTTGAATCTTCCTTCACCGTCAGCTATTATTCTGCTTCGCCACACTTCCATTTCTTCCATTCATTGGGTCCAGGTTTGCTAAAGTGTTTTGTGGAACATCTAGATTCTATATATTCCTATCTATATACATTGGCGCATCGCCACAATCTATCCACTACATAGCCAGCCTTATCATTACTTTGTCTACTTGCGTTACTGCGTCTGTACAATTGTAAAATGATTTAGCTTTTTCTTCAGTGCCTCTCTGCACATGCAATCTTCCTCTCAGAGGCAAAATGTTATGTTCTTCCTTACGTTGCCACCAGGTTCTTTAGAGTCTATGGGCCTCATTACGAGTATGGAGGTAGCCATGCCGCTTTTAGCAGCATGGCTACCCCTAAACCGGGCTCCGGGTCCGGTTTCCTGGAATGGGGAATTACCGGGCCATTCCGACCTTGGAGGGCCCCGTAATTCCCTTTCCCGAGACCCAGACCCGGTACATCCCATTCCCATTTGAGCCCCCATAGGGCTCAACGGGAATGGGGAGGATGCTAACAATGGGCCCGTTAATGATGGGCCCATTGTTAGCATCCTGGTCTGCTAGCGGGTCCCGCTAAGGACGCCTGGTTTTACCAGACGTCCTTAGCGGGACCCGAGACCAGACCTCGTAATGAGGCGTAGAGGGTTAGCGGCGCCATGTTACACCAGGCAGTCAGCTCACAACCAGTACTGGTCACTTTCATGGTCTGTGATTGGCTATCATGCATGTGCCCTGATGGGTGATTAGTTGTACTTGTGCAGGTTTGCGGTGTCTGTATTCCTTTCATTATGGCTTCACATACATGGTTTCCAGAGTATACCGCATTACTTTCTGCAAGTGTTGCATTGTCTTTGTGCAGAGTTTAACTGTGACATTCAATGTGTAGGCATGTGTTCAATTGCATTGTGGTTCTTGTAGTCCTCTACGTGTGCATTGCTTACTTGTTGGGGCAATATGCATCGCTGACATACTATTGCATTGTTATGCACGTCCTAGTTCTGTGGGTTGGTGGTTGTCATGTGTGGGGTGAGGGGCAGGTCCTGCATGTACCGGGCCTTGACAGGGCATGCATTGATCCGTTGGGATAATATCTTCGTTGGGATAATATCTTCCTCCTTTCACATAGCATTTCACTGTGAGATTAGTATGTGTGATGGCACTTGTACTCACCCAGTATCGTTGTCCGTTGACCTCTGTCGCTCCCCATGTATGCATGCAGTGTGCTGTTCCATAGGACCATAGAATTGTGTGTGGAACCAGGGAAGCGGGCACAGCACTTTGTGATCAGCATCACAGGTGACCTGAACATTCATAGAGTTTACCACTTCCTGTTGCAGTTAACTTCCTCTGATGCCTGGGGGACGACCAATGCCACATGAGTGCAGGTCAGATGGGCAATTACGTTGGGCAGGTGTGTCGCTGCATAAAAACAAGTTTTTGTGGCATTTATCTGTGCCGGGGTGGTGTGCAGGGAGATGTGCCAGGAGGCATGATACAGGTGTGCTTGCAGCGACTGCACAAGCACATATGAAAATGTGGGCTGGGACATGCCATGTTGCAAAGAAATGTACGACCACACATGCTTCAATAGCAGGGGCAATGCCATTCTGGTGTTTATCCTGCTATGTATGTCGTCATGGATCAGGGAGAGTAGCTCTACAATGGTCTCCCTGTTTAGCCGGTAAAGGGTAATTATCTCGATGTCAGTTAATGTCCAGTGTAAGGGAGTGACCTGGAGAATGGGCCCTTGCCTTGCATGGTGTCTCCTCATCCACCTCTCTGAGCCCTGTGTCCTGTGCTCCTGTTCCTGCCTCTGCAGCTCTTTGTGTAGCAGGCAGAGTTGCATGTCACAGTTAGCGACAGCTAGCGGCAGCATGGTGTTGGAAAGTGTGTTTGGGTCAGGTGCAGGACTTTTGTAGTCATTCAGAGTGGATTGGGTACCCTTGTGACTTGTTCTTCATCACCTATGTGCATTTACCTCTATCTTTTAGGTGGAGGTAAATGCACTGTGTTTTCGGTGGAATAACCACCCATTTTCGGAAGTATTTAGCAGAACTTTGAGTTGTGAAAAAGGGAAAATGTTGTTTTCACTCTTGGCAGTAATTCCACAACGGAATTTGTGCTAGGGCTAATTCTGGCAGATGTTGCCGGTAATTCTGCCGGGGATAAATCTGCCAGCAGAGTTAGTGCCAACTCCTTATTCAGCGGTGTGGTAAAAGAGGCGATAATTATGTTACCGCCAGATTTACTGTATAACGCCTAACTCATGATGAGACAGATGGGCTTCGTTACGTGTTTGGTGGTAATTCTGCAGTAAATCCACTGAAATACTGCCAAATGCGCTTACCATTACCACCATATGTTACCACGGGATTACCACAGGATTACAAGTGGTCGTAAGGCAGTGTAAATGCCCATTTTTGGAGTCCATAGGACTCTATTGGGATTTCGGCAGAAATACTGCAAGCAGTAATTCTGCCATGGCAATTCTGCTGATTTTTTACCTTAAAATGGTAGACTTATCTCCAGCATGATGCTGTAAGAATATCCTCCAATTTAAGGTTAGACTGGTAGTTTGGTGGTGCAGGAAAACAGCAGTAGTTCCGTTACAATGAAAATAAGTGGCAGTAACTGAATTACCACCCTTTTTTCCCAGCCCGTCGAACTTGTAATGAAGCCCAATTGTCTTGTAAGGGGAACCTAAGCATTGACAAAGCCAATAGGCCTGGCTTTGTAAATCTCACATAACCTTGAGAGAGTTATGCAATTGGGGATGGTCTATGGGCACACTAAGGGGGTGACAGGCGTAGGCAGATAAGATGATACACTTACTATACACACACCCTTGTCCTGCCCCTTATGCGTGTCATTAACCCTTGCTCTTCCTGTAGTCTGAGAATTTCCTTCGGTCCAGCCGCATGGGAAGTAGAAGGTAGATCGGGTAGAAAAAGAAGGGAGCACGGAAATGGCCCCAGTCCCTTAAACAATAAAAAATACTATATTATCACATTATCAGAGTACTAAGTACTTAAACGTTGACACACAGATAACCTGATTATGTAAATGCTGGTGTATGATTCTTTTAGTATTGTTTAAGTTCTTACCCAGTCTCCCACTTTGCCCCCAAGTGAAAATAGGGCAAGGCCTTTCCAGTACAGCATTTTCCCAGTTTTTGTAAATAATATAACATCTATTAAAGCCATAACTATCCCAACTTTAAAAACAACCTTTTGTGCAGGCATCGGGGAGCCGGCATGTATCTTCTCCCCAAGTCGCCTTGCCGGAGTTCACCAGGGACTGACAACATGGGCAATGGAGGAAGAGGTGGCCCTAAAACAGAGAGATCTTGGAGGATTCTTTCCTACCCTGGAGTGGAGAAGAAGTGGGTGGGTTGCATCGCAGAGTTAAGAACATATCCAGAGCCGTGCTGCACTGCTGACACTCCTGTTATTATGGGGCACTGCAGGAAGATACCTCGGTATCCGAATCACAGCAGTGAGTGGGGCCCCCCTCCTGGCTTAGTGGTGATGCAGGAAGACAGTCACCCAGGCAGATTAAACTAGGTATTTCACCATAGGTACAGAGTGGGATACCAGCACAACCTTACTTAGGGCACCAACAATCATAAAAATTGGCAGAATTTTCACAGACGGAATTGATTCTATCAAGGGCCATAGTGCAAGTAGCAGTCGATCATGCCTTTTGATTTTGATAACAGAGGAATTTTGAGGTCTACCTATAAAAAGTCAAATCTTCCACGCAAAATGTACGAAAACATAATAAAAATGTTACTAATGTTGCTATCTGCAAGTTCAAAATCTGCTATGGTCAATTTTCAGAAAGCAGAAAGCGTGCAGATACATCTAGGTCATGGGTCTGCCACCTTTGGCTCTCTAGATGTTTTGGCCTACAACTTCCATCAGCCCCGGCCAGCATAGTCAATTGTCTAAGATCATGAGAGTTGTAGTCCAAGACAACTGGAGAGCCACAGGGTGCAGACCCCTGATCTAGGGGATGTTGTGGGCCATTTAATGTTGCAAACTAAAGAGAGAGCATGGGCAGAATAAGGGATGTTCAACCTTCCTACATGCAGTTCCTGAGTAGTGAAATTTCCACAGGAATCCATCTATCAGGGCACAGGGAATGGTAAGAGAAGCTGCTTCCCATTTGCAGGATGGGGTTTTGGGAATGGTGGGCAAGGTTGAAATGGAACTCTCAAACAAGAAGAAAGTCTGCTATACAATGTTGTGTGTCATGTTGCATTATTGGAGTTTAAAGCCCAAATATACTGTTTGTCCAAGTTCACAAGGCTACTCTGCGATAATAAATTAACTTATTTTGCTGGCTGATGATTGCTTCCCTTCCTCCTCTTGGTTGCAGTGCAACAGCTCTGGACGTACTGTTTGCCCAAGATGACAAGACTGAGCTCTCAGTAATCCCTCCAACCCGGCTGTTGGAGTTGGAACTGTACTGACTGCAGTGCTGTTTGATTTTTTATCCATAGGTGGAACAAAAGAATGCATTGCTTGCCAAAGATCATAAGACTGCATGGTTTTAAATTCCTTCTCCATGTGCTGAGTCATGTTCTTCTTCCCCATGGAAACAATACTTCCAAACTGCTTTACCATGATCACAATGTCGATCTGCCGATAGAACACATGAGCTCACAATATACTTGTTGCCAAAGATCACAAAGATACACTGTAATGGTTGTTTCCATGTTCCAGCACTAATATTTTTCCATTCCTCCACTCAAGGCTGCACTGAAACTAAACCCCTTCATACCCAAATAATGATTGCTTCCCCTTTGAACACAAGATCTCAGAATTCAAAATTTGCCCACGATCATAAGGCGCTACTTCCTACAGTTAAGAATACAACACCATGGTATCGTAGCCCCTGCAGGTTTAATCTTTAAATGCTATACTAAGTGTCATGTTTGCTGTAAAATCAGTAGTAAAATCTGAGGAGTAATATTC
Organism: Ambystoma mexicanum; assembly: GCF_040938575.1. Lineage (NCBI taxonomy): Eukaryota > Metazoa > Chordata > Amphibia > Caudata > Ambystomatidae > Ambystoma > Ambystoma mexicanum. The sequence goes on from NC_090923.1 coordinate 423,833,064, forward strand.
CCCTATCTGACTATACTGTAGTTGTAACTGATTGTTCATATTATTGTTAAGTTTATAAATCAATATTGCATTAAACTGAAGGACACTCAGTCAATCAGGTGACTGGAACAGCGGGCGTGAATACACAATCCCCACCTGCTGTCCCAGCCACCCGAGGCCCTTCCCCGGGTGGCGTTTTTCTTTTTTTTTCATTGCAGCGAGCCGCTTCCTCCCTGTTGCTTCATCGCCCCCCCACCACTTACCTGCAGGACCAGAGCATTGCGCTCCAATCCCGGCGCTCCCCCCATCTGGCTGCCATAGACATGGCAAAGGGACTTAGGGATGAACCCGGGGTGCGAACGGCTTTCATGCCCTTCCAGCCCAGTGGACATGGCCTTTAATGGCCCGCAGCGAGGTTGCCAGTTATATGGTCGAAAACAAAAGGATCAAATGCCTTTTGATCGATAGTAAAATGATCGAAAAAAAGGGTCGATTTTGTTTTTTTTTTATGGGGGGGAGTTCCCCCACCAACCCCCCGTTTTGTTTATTAGTAACATGTTTTTACCAACCCAAACGAAAAAATATATGAAAATAAATAAATAAACAAATTCGACCTTTTTTTCCGATCATTTGACTGTCGATGAAACGGTCATTCGATCCTCTGTTTTCGACCATCTGACTGGACACCCCGCAGCGATGCTCGGACTGCCTTAGCTAGGGCTGGCGTGCTGTTAAAGGCCATGTTCGCCCTCCTGGCAGGGAATGAAAGCCAAATTCTAACCTTCCAATACCATGTTCAATGACATCGTTCTGTTATTAAGTTTCATATCTGCAGCATAAAAAGTAATTTCTAAATTGAGTCTTATTTGTACGTAGGGTTGTGGTTTGTGTCTCCTAAATCCGTATTCACACACTGTTATTGTCCTTTATTAGACAATTGAAGGACTCTATTGCACGAGATCTGAGGTCCACGTAGATTAGTATACCTTCATCCCCAAGCAACAGTCAGAGAATTAGTAACCACTCGCTGACCGGTTATTGAGCCCACAGGTGGTGGTGGCTGGAACATAGAACACCGGATCCTGGATAGCTGCAAAGGAAAGCACGAGGTTAGGTTGCAATGCACAAGGTTTAGTGACAATAACGGAACATAATGAGACAAGAGCACCTACCCTTAGGATGACCTGTGACTGTGTGTTGCCTAAATGTTCCCCCTGTGGCTGATGGAAGGGCAGGACTAGAGGGGATGGAATACCTCAATATACACGGGGTCCACCTGAGGCACCACTTGAGTCCAAACAAGAAGGGACAGAAGACTTGGTTTCTGGTATCAAAATCATGAGGAAAGAGCAATCTGTGTACACAAAGTCCAAAGGGAGAATAGTTCCAAAAGGCAGTCCGCTATCAACAAGTCCAAAGGGTATCCAAAGACAATCCAAGGTCAGAAACAAGGTTAAAAAATCCAATGGTCGAAACAGGAGGGATCAGGATGCAGGAGTCGCTTGGCGCCGTGGGAACAGCTGAGAAGCAGTGAGTAAAGGATTCAGGCTTCTTTTATGCGTAACTTCCTGGTCACATGATTGTCGTTTCGGGTCACATGATCAGCCTACTTGCATCACGTGACCGATGTGCGAGCGCCTTCTACTCTGTAGTATGCTGCGCGAACAGTCACGTGAGCGCCCGGAATACCACCTTGCCAATAAGCACCATGGTTGCCCCCAGGATGCACGAGGACAGAGATGCCAGGGATGCCACCAAATGCGCGAACCCATGAAGCACCGCAGAGGCGCGGTGAGTATGGGCAAGCGCGTACTGCGGGCCGGCGCAGGGCCCAATGGCAGTGTCCTCCGTGGCTGTCGGACCGAATCCCCAGTAGGACGCTGGACCACAAGAGAGGTAGGGGAATGCGTGGCATGGTGTATGACAGAGCACCCCTTTAAGGGCCCATGTCCACGTGGGCTGTGAGGGTTTTCCCTGTGAAACCGAGATATCAAGAGTGGAGCATGAACCTTGCTAGCTGGCTCCCAGGACCTCTCTTCCGGACCGTATCTGTTCTAACTTGATGGGTCCGAATTGATGGTCGTGCAGTTATGTAATGCCTCCGTCCCCAAGTACCACTCGAGCAGAATGTAAAATACTGCCCTAGCAATCTTTGGGGCCACAGGTGGGAGTGTCGTAGTCAGCCTGGTACCGGGAACGACGGAAGGACCCCTGAGTGCTGTAAGGCAAAGGGTTATAATCAAGGAAACACCCAAAAGGCAATTGGCAGAGGGAGCAAACAAGATGCAGTGACACCAGCTTACCTAAAAGGGGTGGAGTATAGGTAAGAAACCTATGCAGACAGCAGGGGAACCCACAGCAAGCTGAGATGATGTACTGTGCACTCCTGAAAACACCTGGTGGAGCAAGAACTTGATCCGTGGCGAAACTTGAAGCAATCCGAGGTTTGCAGAAACAGAAGGGTAATCCAAAAGCAAGTCCAGAGTACAAACAGGTGTCAGGTGTCCGGGAGATCAGAGAGCACACCAGAGTCCAAAGGTAATCCGAGAGCAGGTCCAAATGAAGCGTTCCAAGGTCGAGGCAAGGAGAGTAACTAGAAGCAAAAGGTAACGCCTGGCAGTCCTCCGTAGAAGTAGCTGTGAAGCAAAGTGTCTTGTTTGCCGGCTTCTTTTGAAGCGGCGAGCGGTGTCACGTGACGCATCACGTGACCGCTCGCACGCGTTACGTGGAGCGCAACGCGGCCAGCGATTGGGGCTGCTGGTACTTCCTGGTATCCTGGCGTCGCCGGCTGTGCAGGAGGCGCCATGGCAACCGCCAACGCGGAAATTGGCGAAAAGAGGTGGGTCCACCCAACATGGTATCCCCCTGCCATGCTTCCCCTGCTGATGTGAATGGAGAACACAACGGCGAGAAGCGCCTGATGGGAGAGACAGGTGTGAGGGGGGAAGTGGGAGATGGGGTGTGTGAGAGGGCATGACAGTATCCCAACCAGTCCACTAGGTAGTAAAGACGTCTCTTGCAGACACGGGACCCCATTATCCCACTAACCTCGTATTCCACAGAGGAACCCTTCATCACAGGTGAGGGGGGTAGGATGATGCGCATGGAGGGAGGGCAAGGTTTCAAGAGGGAAGTGTGGAAGACAGGATGGATGTGCCATGCATTAGGTAGGGAGACACCATAGGTCACCGGATTGATGACCTTTGTCACTCGATACGGACCAAAAAAGCGAGGTAATAGTTTTCGGCAGCCTGGTATTGGTAAGTGTCTTGTAGAGAGCCATACTCTATCTCCCACAGTGTATACAGGGGCTGCAGTACGTTTCTTGTCCGCCTTCTGGCGCATGGTTTCCTGAGCCTATCTAAGGTGCATTAACATCTGATTGTGGATTTCTTTCATGTTCTTGATACAAGAGGTAAGGGCAGGCAGATGGTTGGGTGTGTTTTCCGGAAAGGGTAGGACACGGGGATGTTGACCATGTAGGGAGTAGAATGGTGAAGAACCCGTGGAGGAATGAGGAGCATTCTTATAAGAAAACGCGGATAGGTGTAATACTTGGTGCCATGACTGTTGATGTTGCAAAGAGAGACAGCACAGGTACTGATCCATGGTCTGCTTGACCCGTTCGGTCTGCTCGTCTGTTTCAGGATGATATGATGAGGAATAGCGGGAGTCAATGCCTAACACCTTAGTGAGTGACCGCCGGAAACGAGATGTAAACTGTGACCTCCGATTGGAAACCACAATAGAGGGCAATCTGAAAAGACAGAACACATGGCGTAAAAACAGATCCACCAAAACAGGTGTGGTGGGGATACCGGTACAAGGGACAAAACGTGCCATCTTAGTGAAAGAATCCACCACTACCCAGATAGTATCAAACCCCTTTACCCTGGTCATATCTGTTACAAAATCCATAGATATGGTGTGCCATGGTCTGGTTGAGAGTGGGAGGGGTTGCAGTAAACCAAGGGGTCGGCCTTTCCTGTTCTTGCACTACACGGAGCAATAAACAACATAAGATGTTGTGTCCGTATGCATGGAAGGCAACCAGCACCAGCGATGAAGTAGAGCTACAGTCCGAGCCTGACCGGGATGCCGGTTGACTACTGCATCATGGGACCAATCTAGAGCTATGGCACGTGTATCGGGTGTGGGCAGATAGAGCTTCTTATGTATGAACGGTAAACCATCGTGTATATTTATGTCCCACTCCCTTAATTGTTCGGGGTGAGTGGTGACCCATTGGCGTAACAGGGACAGGAGGTCAAGAGATGGCGTACATGAACAGATCACATGTTTGTTCCCCAGTATAGTTTCAGGATAGACAGGTAGGGATACCCCTCTGGGCATACGGGAAAGGGCGTCTGCTTTTCCGTGTGTGGCGCCCGAACGATGCTTCATGACAAAGTCGTAGGCCGAAAAAAACAGGTGCCATCGAACCTGTCGGCTGTTGGTACATTTAAACGTAGCCAAATCTTGAAGATTACGATGGTCTGTATACACTACCACTTGATGTTTAGCCCCAGGTAAATGATGCCTCCACACCTGAAAGGCGTCTTTCACCACCATGAGCTCCTTTTCAGTGACAGTGTAATGGGACTCTGTTGAAGTGAATTTACGTGAATGAAAAGCCACCGGATGCAACAAACCCGTAGATGGACAAGACTGTGACAAAACGGCCCCTAGAGCGTACGACGACGCATTAGCCTCAACCACATAGGGACGGTCAGGATTTGGGTGTTGCAAGATTGGGGCAGTGGAGAATGCCGTCTTGAGAGCCACAAAGGCTTCTTGTTGTGACGGTGTCCAAACAAACGGAACATGGGGACTCGTTAGTTGTGTCAAGGTTGCTGTTATGGCAGAAAACCCCTCTATAAATCGCCTGTAAAAACTGGCAAATCCCAAAGAGGATTCCTTTATGGTTTTGGGAACAGGCCAATCTAAAACGGCACGTACCTTGGTGTTATTCATCGTTAGACCCCCAGGAGGGATATGGAACCCTAGGAAGTCTACTTCCTGGGCATGAAACAGGCACTTCCCGGGTTTAGCGAAAAGATGATGAGCACGAAGCCGAGTAAGGACCTCTGTAACATGCATGATATGTTCCTGTAGCGTTTGCGAGAATACCAAGATGTCATCCGAGTATACCACAACAAAGGTGTCTATGATATCATGGAAGATGCCGTTCATGAACCATTGGAAAGTAGCCAGGGCGTTGCATAAGCCGAATGGCATGACAGTATATTCATAGAGGCCGTAACGGGTACAAAAGGCTGTTTTCCACTCATCACCCTTTCGAATGCGAATCAAATTATACGCAACTCTTAAATCAAGTTTGGTGAATATCGTGGCATGAGTTAGGCGATACAGTAAAGGCGTGATGAGTGGAATAGGGTAACGGTTCTTGATCGTAACCTGATTGAGCCGATGGTAGTCTATGCAAGGACGGAGATCCCCTTCCCTCTTAGGCACAAAAAATATTGGACTGGCACCGGGGGATTGAGATGATCTTATGTGACCCAGCTGGAGAGAGTGTTTCAGGTATTCTTTTACTATCAAGTCTTCCGATGGGGATAAAGAGTATATGCGCCTGCATGGTATTTCAGCCCCTGGGATTAAATCAATGGGGAAATCGTAGGGGCAGTGTGGTAGTAAGTGCTCTGCAGACCTCTTGTCAAAGACTTCTGCAAAGTCGCGATATTGGGACGGTAACTCAGTAGTAATGAGAGCCACCACATGTCCGTGGAGGTCTATGTCCATGGTTGATGGTTCATGTATTGACAACCGAGCCAAGGCCCACAGATCTTGAGCAGGTGTATTAGCCATTTCAGGGGCTACAAGACAATGTTCCTGACAAAACAGCGAGTCAAAGATGATGGACCCTTTAACCCAATCTACCACTGGATTATGGGTTTGTAACCATGGGATGCCGAGGATAAGGCCATATTGAGGGGTAGTGATCAAATCGAAGGAGATAGACTCATGATGCATGTCCTGGGGAATCATGGTTAAAGGGGCGGTTTGTTGTCTAATAGGACCAGAGACAAACGGTGAACCATCCACGGCCTGTACCGGTTCGGGATATCTCTTATTTTGTACTGATAAATTCAGAGAGGCGGCCAGGGATATGTCTATGTAATTTCCTGTTGTGCCGTAGTGAATAACAAGTTGTACCTGGTGTTTTATATTGTCGGTGGAAAACAAGAGCGCTTGTAAGTACCTACCCGTAGGATGACCGGTGACTGTGTTACCTAAATGTTCCCCCTGTGGCTGATGGAAGGGCAGGACTAGAGGGGATGGAATACCTCAATATACACAGGGTCTACCTGAGGCACCACTTGAGTCCAAACAAGAAGGGACAGAAGACTTGGTTCCTGGTATCAAAATCGTGAGGAACGAGCAATCTGTGTACACAAAGTCCAAAGGTAGAATAGTTCCAAAAGGCAGTCCGATATCAACAAGTCCAAAGGGTATCCAAAGACAATCCAAGGTCAGAAACAAGGTTCGAAAATCCAATGGTCGAAACAGGAGGGATCAGGATGCAGGAGTCGCTTGGCTCCGTGAGAACAGCTGAGAAGCAGTGAGTAATGGATTCGGGCTTCTTTTATGCGTAACTTCCTGGTCACGTGATTGTAGTTTCGGGTCACGTGATCGGCCTACTTGCATCACGTGACCGACACGCAAGCGCTTATGCTGCACGAACGGTCACAGGGACGCCGCCAAATGCGTGAACACATGAAGCGCCGCAGAGGTGCATTGAGTATGGGCAAGTGTGTACTGCGGCCGGCGCGGGGTCCAATGGCAGTGTCCTCCGTGGCTGCCGGGCCGAATTCCCAGTAGGACCCTGGACCACAAGGTAGGTAGGGGAATGCGTGGCATGGTGTATGACATCTATCTCTAACTTGTATCCCCCTGGCCCATGTCCTCCTATGTATTCCAAGGGCCTACAACCTTTGGTTCTCCAGGTGTTTTAGACTATGACTCCATGACCTTTCACCATTGGCCATGCTGCCTAGGGCTGACAGGAATTTTAATCCAAATCATATGGAGAACCAAAAGTTGCAGTCCATTGTTGCATACCCCTAATAAACGTGGAACACAACTGCTGCCAAACACGGCGCAGGACCTTTTTCTTCTTGGACAATGAATCCTTGAATCTTCCTTAAAATGACAAGCCCATCTATAGGACGCTGAACATGGCCTAGCATCTCAAGTCATTCTTGGAAACAGTTCGGTCACTTGTGGAATCCATTAGGGTTTGACTCGTTCAAAGAACAGCATATAACATTTTTTGCTACTATTTTATTTTTCATTTGGCTTTGTATGCGCTCTAAAGATGGGAGATCAAACAACCGGAAATCAGAAACATTTCATTGTAATACTCCAGTGAATTGGAGGGCTGTAAAGTATACCTTGAAGTGGAACAACTGGCCTGATAATAATCATATGTATTAGTATTTTACAAAAGGTTTGGGCAGACCCCGTTCACCAGTGGAAGCTGAGGTACGATATATTCAATGAATAAAGATTTTTTCCACTGGTATTTTAGTATATGAATTTCAGTTGATATAAAATTAGAATAAGGTGACATTAAAGGGGGTCATCCTTGCGTCATCTGCATAGTATGCACAAATACTAAGGAATTGTTCACAGTAATGCTTATTTACACAATGTTCAAAAAGAGAAACACAAACAGAAAACAACGTTAATTTGACAGGATTCTCTCCATATTCTTAGTACTGTGTCAAGAGGGAAGGAGATTCAGGTAAAAAGGGGAATTGGACCCAAGATATTGTGTTACCCTAGAAGGTGCGGGGTACTGGGAAAATAAAAGCAGTAGAGCCAGTGAATAATAGCAGTTCAACCCGAGGATAAAGAAAAAACATTTCTTCAAAAATGTAATAAATTGCTTTAATGGTGCTTTCATGAATGTCCATCAATTTACCAGCACAACTTATTATTTTATATTTCAATTTAAAGAAAAAGGCTTTTTACGTCAGGTTCAGCGAGTTGTTAGTCATATCTGTCGAATTACCACGTTTTCCGTAGTCTCTTAAAGGCAGGGTAAGAGGGTTCATTTCTGATCTACAAATGGAGTGAGCTGCAGAGAGAGGGGGCCGTGGTACTGAAGCTAACACTGGCAAGCGTAAAATGAGGGACAAACAGGTAAATTGGCCAGAAGGGCAAATAGATAATAGTGTTTCCTTACAATGCAACTGTCAAAATATTGGGCTGCTTTTTTATTGATGCAGCAGTGCGCAATCGTCAATGTTTTAAAGTCAACCCTGGCTTATATCGGCAGCCAGTGGACCTCAAAACGATTTGCAGAGATGTGGTGAGACCTTCGGAGGCCTAAGGCTGCACTTAGTGCTTTATTTTGCAGTAGCTGTAGCTTGGCCAGGTTGGAAGTGACATTCCCTTGAAGAGAACATTACAGTAGTTCAGTTTACTCAATATCATAGATCTGGCGAGAGTGAGGCAGTTGCTAGGGGTCAGGAACTGTCTGCATAGTGATATCAGCTTGGCAGTGTGGGCAGTGGAAGAGGCAAGGGCATTGATGTGACTCGACATAGCTCAGCGTCAAGGTAAACATCCAGTGTTTTGACATGTTTGAGAACACACAGGATTTTGACATGTGAAAATAAAAAACTTACAAAAAACGTATACTCAAGAACAGGAATGGAAGAGCCGTTGATGAGGAAGGAGGAGTAGTAAGAGTCATGTAAGAGTCATGTGCTTTAAGTAACTCTTTCTTTGCATCATTAAGACATATGTTATGAGTAGCCATCCAGACTTTGTTGATGGTATCATTGTCATTAATGTGGTTGCCAGAGAAAGAGATGAGAATGTGCGTGTCATCCGCAAAGTTGGTGTAAGCGACACCTAGAGTATCAAGGATTTCGAAGAGTGGTTTGGTGTAAGTGTTGTAGAGCGTGGGGGATAGGCATGCTTTTCATATATGGGGGCATGCATTATTCCTGTATACACCACTGAGGATGTAGAGTAGGTAGATTACAGAGGTTTGTTTGCAGAGCGTCAGCAATGCTTCCTTCTCCTGTATGGCTTCAATCAGAATAATGGTCATAGGACCAGCATTCTAGTCACAAACAGAATCTTCCATTCTATAGGAAAGTGCAAGAGTAAATAATATATAATACACTTCTTCACCGCTATACCCCACACCTGTTAGGCTTGCGTACTAGGAGAGTGCCAAACCTGGTCTTTTATGCTGATTTCCTGTCCATAGTGCTGGGCAGAAATACCTAGGTGCTAGATTCACCAAGGTGGGATTTGATGCACTCTTTATATGGCCAAACCAGATGTCTAAAATTCCTAGGTCACCTACACCTAGGAACCTTGAATGGTGAACTATTGCTAGTGGGATGAACTCTTGCCCTTTAGAAGAAGAACCTGCCTGGGTGTGTCAGATGTCTGTTTTGGTAGACAATCAGCAAAACGGTTGTGGATGCCTAAATTGCTTTTGGCGTAGTATTGCCATTAAGCAGGACATTATTTGAGCTAATCTTGGGAAAGCATCCTCTAAACAGCTCACCTCAAATAACCGTAACAATGCTTTGCGATCCATCAATAAAATAAAAGGTTTTTCACAAAGGAGCTGTCAGAAGTGCTTGACTGGCAAGGCACAGAACGAAAACTCCCACTCGATGACAGGATAGTTTTTCTCTGCCAAGGTCAGGGCACCAGAGTCAACGATAGCTGTGGGTTCTTCTGCTGATCTGTGCATCTGAATAAGAATTGTCTATAGGCCTTCTCCCCAGGTATTGGCAGTAAGAGTGGTACTCCTCTCTGTGTAGAAACATGCAGACAGTTCACATGCCACTTGTTGGGTTTCACCCATTCTCATGCTTTTTCCTTTCTGAGGAGTTTACTCAGAGGCTCAACTGTAACAAAGAAGTTTGTGAGAAACCTGGCATAATATTTCACACAACCCGAGGAATAATAACAGTCACTCCTTCTTGATCGGTTTGGGTGCGACAGTGATGGTTTCATCAATTACTCCTTGTATCTTATGCTGTTTATGCTAAGTGTGCGCCTAAGGTTTTCTGCTTCTTCTTGGCACATCTTACATTTCTATTCTTTCAATGTCATATCTATTTTGTTCAAAACCTCATGGAGTGTGACTGTGTGTTTCTTCGTGTGTTGTGTATAAATCAGGATATTGACCTGGAAGCATGTGACACTTATGATGCCCTTAGAGAGCTTCTTGATGAGCCATTGAAACATGGAGGCTGGTGAGGCCAACCCACACAGCATCTCGGCAAAATGGTACAATCTGAATGGAGTTTTGACAGAGGTGACGAGGTGAAATGTTTACTGTCAGACGACAGGCAGGCCTGGGTGCTACTTAAATCCAGGGTAGGAAAGACTTCACCGGATCTAATTTTACTAAACATATCACCTATATTGAGCAGGGAATAGCAGTCTGCTATAATATTTAGTTGTCCTTGGATAGGGGAATGCTTAGATCCGGCTTTGTGGCCAGTACTGCAGGAACTAGATATTCTAAGGATTCTGTTTCCTTGATGATGCCACTAACCACTATGTGTTGAATCTATCACTGTGCACAGCCTTAGTGGCAATTTCCTCAATTGTGTTCATTTGGTGTGCCTGTGAACTTCAGGTTGATCTATGCTGAACATATTTGAGGTTCCCCCAAACAGGAGAAAACACCTTCAGAAATGTCTCTGTTATGGATTTGCATAGATTTGGGTATACCTTTCAGAGAGCCTGTTTTGAAGCTCAGCGCTTTAGCTCCTTGTGAAACTGATGGATCCAGCTAAGCATGTGCAGGAATGGAGTAACAATGTTCCCTTTGCCCTTTATGCTATAATTCTTGTACCTTATGTAGGTCACAGCCCCCCTCTGCTCTTCAAGATTGTTGCGATGGCAGGAGAATGCTTCCGGGATTTGCGTTATTGGTTTAAGCTCCTCCACCTTTGCTTCAATCAAACAATTGTACGTGGTGATAGGGATGATGGTATGGAGGGATCCTAAGTGCATCATAAATTCTAAAAACCACACACATTACCACCTCTGCACTATTAGCAGATGTAAGCACCTCCTGGAGGTGGGTCAATCGAAGAGCCTAGTGCTGGCAGTCTTACTTGGAAGATATCATTGAATGTCTCACTATCTGGGCATGCCAAAGCAATCCATCTCCAAGTTACAGGCAGTGCATACTATTTTCAGTATAACAAATGATGACCATATCTCACATGCACTGCAAAATCTAAGTTGGCGACCAATTGAAGCAATGATTCAGGAAAGGGTTCTCACGCACATCTGGATAATAAACTGGCTAGCATGCGAGTGCCTACAAGACATGGTTAAGACATATGTGCCTAGCAGACCTCTCAGAACTATGTCTAAAGGTCTGTTGGTGGTTGGAAATTTCCCCAGGACATCCTATGGGGGAAAAATGGTGTCTACATTGGGATGTCATCTGTAGAATAACCTGCCATTGCCCATCAGAAGCATCTCTACACTGCAAAACTTCAAACTTCAACTGAACAAATATCTGTGTTCATTCTTTGCACCTTAAAATAGAGGGTACAAGGTTATTTGTCATCTCTGTTATTTCATCTGTTTTAAGTATTCTGTTGGTTCACTATGTATTGTTTGTTAATATGTTGTTTAGCGCCACGGGCCAATTCCTAAAGAAAAGTGGGGAGAGTGGCTCATTAACATACCCATTGAATGTGGCATCACCAGAAATTAGGATATCAAGGTGCCCTTGGAAAAAAAGTGGGGGCCACTCCACCCTCCTGCGTGTGCCCTCGACTTGAGCCATGTCTAGTGCTCTGAAAATGGTCTTTGTACTGATAATATGTTTGCGCTTAATAGATATATTTAACACTAATACTACTACGTAAACTCGAGGCTAACTCCAGGTATCTCGATCTGGCATAAGTGGTATTTTCTTTTCTGTTGTGATATACCTTGGAATTAGTGTAAAAGGAGTTTCACACAGCTATGGTAGCAATACTTGGCAAATGAACCCTCCTGCCAACTCATGGCAAATGGGAGATATTTGTGGTGTTGCATCATTGTATCCCACGCAGGCCTTTGCGTTAGTGTGAGGTGGTGGGATCAGTGGATTTCTGCTCTCTGCAAGGGTGCTCGTAACACTTGTTATCAATGACACTGGGTGCAGGGATTTGCACTGTAATCCCTGTCCATTGATCATTGTCCAGTAACATGTTGGGCAGTATGAGAATACAGGGGACTATAACCTCATTGGAGAGTACATCCAGTGCCCTAAACGTGCATGGAAATACAAGCTGAGAAAGTCTCTATAAAGATGTTTTAATGTTGTTACTGTTTTGTGTGTTTTAATAGATTTTGTATCTGAATAAAGTTGATTGACAACTACTATAAAGATGAGCAAACATCATGTAAGCTAGCAGCCACACACACACACGCAAAATAGATTTTCTTATGAAGGCCCTACAAAGCAAGAGCAGCCATGCTTTAGTGAACCTTAGCGTATTTTTGCTATAGTCGAACATAACTGGCCAGCTAACTGGTCAGATAGCACAGTGAGTAGAATTCTAGCTTTGAAATCCGTACAGAGCCTGCCGACACAGGTTCGAATCCCGGCAGGGCCAAACTCAGCCTTTCATCCTTCCGAGGTCGATAAATGAGCACCATACACCATGGGTAATAATATGCAGTGCTCAGATGCCTGAGGGTTCGTAGCGCTGTATAAATGCAAATTTATAACCCTGTGCCATAGTGAATACAGCTGCATTTAACATCAATTAGGGAAATATAAACATATTAACAATAATAATGCATGGGAGTGGCCCTTTAAACTAAACTGAGCATGCAGTACATGTAGGCCTCGAAATCCAGTTAGCCACCTCATAAGGATGAAAATCCTTATCCCCCACAGCAGAAACTATTAACCAAACCTTTGCAAGGAAGCATACACATATCTCAACTGTAACTTTCCAGAGAGCACAGTTAAATGTCGCACAGTGATTGACTCAGACTAGGGAGACAGACCCACCTGATGCCAGAATGTACATAAGTCTACAGTACATGGGTTCTATGCCTATTGTGGGCTACAGATATACTACTGTGCAATGGGGGGAATCCAAATAAAGGAACAGAGTCCCTGGGACATCCTAAACATCTTGCGAGAAAGAAATCCAACGCCCCTTCAAAATCAAAAGCTTCAAAATACATACCCTCATAATTCATATTTTCAAAACAACTTCCATCCTTCTCCACCTAGATTCCAGCACAATAAAGCCCAGGATCAAGAGGAGTGGAGACCCAGAAATGAAGATTACAGTAATTGCCAATAAAACCCAAGGGGGTTTTATCCTACTTTGCTGGGAGATACTTACCCTTCCAGGGAGCAACAGAGGTATGAGCAAATAATGCTCTGCACCTTTCAGCGAAGGAGACAATGTCTCTCAACTTGAGCGACAGGACAAGCAATTTGCAGACAACATTGGACAGGTGTTGAGGACCCAACAGAACCCTCAAACTGCCAATGTTCCCCAAATACACCAAAGTCTAGGTCAGGTGTCCTGGTGGATACAATCCAAATAACAGTGTCCTAGTGAAAGAAGATTTAGGGAATATGGAGGAAAAGAAATGCCAAGCCATCGAGGAGGCTTACTTTCTAACCCATAAAAAAGACTGCTGAATGTAATAAAGAAATACAAGAACCTAGTAGTAACAACTCTTTCCACTGGGAACTAGAACCGAAAGTAATAGTGAAACTCCAAGAAAATCTAAATCAAATATTCACCATTGGGGGAGGAGTGAACACAAACCACTCAGAAAAGAAAGTCTTCTCTTTCAGAGATGGTGTAACACCTCCTAAAGAAATTTGAGACAAAATAGAAGACCCTAAATCCAAGTGTATCAAAAAAGAAACTGAGAAGGGCGCAGCAACCTCTTAACACGAAAGCCACTATGATCAAATAGAAATTATAAACCACTAAAGTCAGAAGCCGTAGAGGTACCCTTCCCTCTAAAGAATTCTGAAGATTATCCTCAGCGAAGAGTCTGTGGAAAGGGGGTATACACTACTCCATATCCTATCTCCAAATGCATGTTTACTGCAACAGGTTCCAAAGGCAAATCGCATGAACTTGATATCAAAGAAGGAAGTGCATATAGGGTGGCGACCCAGGGTCAATCCCAAGAAATAAATGATGTAAAGAAAATTCATGACCAATAACTCACACTTTATTTGTAAACTAGAGTCTGGAGTTCAATGCTCCAGTTCAGATACAAGGTCAGTGTGATTTATCTGGTAGACACAAGGCCACAGGCAACCTTGATTTCAAAACAATCCTTTGATCAACTCATTGTAGGAAGGAGAGAGAGTCATAACATTCTGCTCAAACCTCATCTAGGGGAATTACAGAACTTCAGCGGAAATAGGATTGCAGATCTGGAAATCAAAATTGGGCGACACTTTCTGAAATATACGGGAATCGCTGTGGGTCCAGAGGACACAACTTGTTTAGTGGGGAATGATTTCCTTCAGAAGGTGTCCCATCTGATTATTGCATGAACCAGGTTCTCGGGTACCAAAGATGAAACAGGCATTAGAATGATAAATGGGTCTGAAATTGCTAACAGTAATTGTATGTATATGTCAATTTTCTTTTCACTTTCTCATCATCAAGTAATCCCACGGGTTATTATAACAGTATGAAGGGTCATTTTATACCCCATTCTAACGCATGCTTTCTCTGTAGGTTTATGCTGCACAAATTGGTATAAGGTTACATTTGTTGTGTTTTTTACTTCATGTATTCACCCTCTCACACATTTTTGAACAGGGAAATGAATATGCAAATATCTTTCAAGTTCTATGACATGAATTCACATTTTTTATTTATTTCTACTATTTCAATATTTTTTGTCACAGAAATGCCCGGATTTGAGAAAGGCAAAGTATAATGCCGAAACATGTGTCATCCAAAAGGGCCCAGAATTATCACAAAAATAAAATAATCTACATGCAGACGGACTTGAATGCTTTCATTTATTCATTGGGAATAGCATAAATCATATATGTGAAGACAGGAAATACTGGCGAAAAAGAAAGGTGCAAGCAAAACCAAAAAAGTTTTCTATTCTTAATTAATATGCCAGATGAGTACGGAGGTGTTGCTTTAGTGTGATGTCATTTTTGGAACACTGTCCAATCACATAAATACAGATTAGAGAAATTATACACTCCTATAAAGGGAGTGGTTTCTGCTCTCTAAAAGTTAAAATGCATAGATTCTGCAGACATACACTCACACGCTTGCTCATTGATGGAGGTGAAGAAGGAGATAAAGGAGAATTGATAACAACAAGGAGAATGGACTAGACAACATACAGGCTGAATGCAGAAAGAAGGAGGCCAGACTGTAGAGTGCAGCAGATACTACGTTGCTGACTGATGCCCACTTGTTCCAGAGGGACAGAGTTAAACTGGTCCTTAAGAGGGTACAACTTGACTGTACAACAGCAAGGCTAAATTCTTAAATGAGTATAATGCCAAGGGGAAATATAATTCTGAGGGGAAACATATTCTTAAGGGGAATAGATGAAATCCCAGTCCCTTTCATTTGTAGGTTCTGAGGGGTGGGGCTATATAAATTGATTGTACATCCTGAGAAATTAGAAAATATTGCAGTGCTGTATGTGCTTCTGGAATTATAGAATAGGTCCTATGGTGTGTATACTGAGAGATCTCCTAAATCCTTGTCTTGGTAAGAAGAAGTATTTGTGGAGCTACAAGGACATCTCACTGCCTGCATACCTGGGACAATAAGGTAATTTAAGTCAGTTCCAGGTTACATTACCAAGCTGAGCCCTGTTGTTAGGAAAGATTTCCATTTATGAGTAATTTTCCCTCTAGTTGGGAACCCCCCAACTTTTTGCTGTTGTCTGGCCATCCCAGCCTGAAATTTGCCAGTGAAGCACAGCCTTCTACTGCACTTCGCTGGGTTTTCACTAACTTTGTTATGGGAAAACTGACATGTCCTTTAAGACATTCAGTACTTGGAGACTTTGATTCCCTTAGTCTTTCACTTTGTTGCAAGTTTTTTGCAACCTTTTTACCAGTGCACAAAGTACCTTACAGTATAGTGTGCTGGGGTCTTCCTTTCATTTTTAAGGCCCTAGACACCCTCAAAGGATTTTTCGGTAGAAGTACAGATGTGCCTTGGACAGAGCTGGTGGCAGCTGTTAATTTTCACATATTTTTAACCCTTTCTTTCGATCCATATCGCGTTTACCGCATTTGGCCCCCGACAGTGGCTTGGACCCAAAATGGCCATTCCACAAGGTCCTTTATCCTGTCCTTTGGCCATTTTGTCCATTTGCCTTCCCCAGGTCGAGCAGACCCAGGTCCGTCCTTATTTGGTCATGCATTCTCCAGCAAAATGCCAAGCTTTTGTGGGCTTCTGCATGCCTTTTGTGTGTGACTCCAGGATGTGGGCTGGACTATCTAGTTTCAATATACATCCTGGGTGCCAGAGAGTCTGGTGTGCTGGGATTGACTGGGACCACTGTGGTCCGTGATTGGTCCATGTCTGGCCTGGCTGTATGTGAGCAGGTCTCTCATTGGGTCCTCTTTGTTTTGCCGTGAAGGAGACTCTGGATAATAGAAGGGCCCAAACACCCATAACAGGTCAATCTCTTGAGTTCTCACTGAACCTAGGATAGGATCTAAGCATCCTGAAACGAAGAAGCCGAGTTGAGGAACCGCTGGTGACCCGCTGGAAGGTTTGGCACCCTGAGCCGGGATCCCTCTGCCTCTAATTGAACTAGAAGGTCTGCAACTGCACTTCAACCCTTTGGAATAGTGGGAACAACTATTCATGGCACCTCCACCATAACCTCCAAGTGAGCCTTTTCGGAAGTCTTACTGGGCCAACCAGTGAACTGACCAGCTTGTGCAGGACCTTTGTACTGCAACTGCCGGCGTCTTGAGTTAACTCTTGAGACTTTGGAGATCATATGTACTGGGTCCAAGGCACTCTCCCATCGAGTTTCATACACCTAGGCGCCCTAGGTCTGGAATTAGAAGAGTACGCCTAAACCCAAGTACATGCGGTCACCGTGTCACCCAGTCTTGGTGACGAACTCTGTGGGTGCACTGATGCTGTGCCCTCCTCTGCCCTGAGACAAGCTGCAGTGAAATCAAGTTGATCCCTTCACCAGGAGAGGAGAAATTGCCACTGTCCCGCAACTGAATCTTCCTTGGAGCTCAGCTGCTGAAAGCTGCAGAGCCGCACTTTTGCAGAATTTGAACCCGCAACTGAATTGGACTTGACTGGCGAAGTTTGGTCCAGGGTGCGCATTGGGTCGGTGAGTACTTGCAACCCTTAGCGGTGGCGCACGATGCATCCATCCATTTTTACGCACGAGTGTCCCCTGAGGCCCACTTACCTTTCTCGAGGTAGACTTTGCTACTGAGCTATTCCCAACTCTTGAAGTCTGTTCTGCCCTCTTGGGGAGACCATCCTCGAATAGTGGGGACTTATTCTTCACTGCCTTACCTGCCTTCCTGAGCTGCTACAGCCCCTGTTTTTGCCCAACCCCATGGTTGAAAGTACATCCGAAAGTACATATGAGCATTAGGCGCCACTCTTCTTAGGGACTGGACTGCCTTTCAGTTAGGGTTGATAAAGTGAAGGACTACCTAAAGTATATTGGCACTGTTTTCTCCTTTCCCTTACAGGTTGTGGACCCTTACTGTGTGCCATTCCTTTAGGCCATTGGTTCTGTATATATTTTCTATTGTAGTGTTGTGTTGGTTTAAATATTACTACTAACCTTTGCTTGTGTTTGGATGTAAAAGGCCTTTAATAAATGTATATGTATTTTTGATATACACCTGACTGAGAATAATTTGTAGTGCCCTTCACTGTGTGTTTGTATTTGTATCTATTATGTTTATATATCGCTTTCATCCAAAGTGCTTAGTGTTCATTGTGGGCTTTCGATCACCCTCACCCCTCCTGAGACCTAGGGCCTCATCACGACCCAGGCGGTAAGTTACCGCCTGGGACGTGACTTTACAACCATGGCGTAAACTACGTTTACGCCATGGTGGTTGGCGGATTTACCGCCCCATTCCGACCTTGGCGGGGCGGTAAATCCCCAATCCCCATTTACCCTTCCCCATTCCCATTTTTGCCCCATAGGGCATAATGGGAGTGGGGAAGGCGTTAATTACGCCACCGTAAATTACGGTGGCGTAATTAACTCCATGGTCCCATAGCGCCATGGATTTTAACACCTGCTAAAAGCAGGTGTTAAATCCGCCATGGCGCTAAGGGACCTCGTACTCAGGCGGTAAGGGTCGGCGCTGTTTACGGCGCCGTAAACCCCTTACCGCCTGAGTTGTAATGAGGGCCCTAGTCTTGACCGCCGCCAAAGTTATCTTGATTGGTCTGGCTTGTCCAGAACGTTACCCTGTTCCAAGAAACTAGGCTGGCCTTCTGAACCTCTGCCCACCAGGTCCGAGTTCAGAAATCCATCTTAACACCAGTTACTGGTGCTTATCCATTTACGAAAAAAGGGAAACATTGATTAATCACTATCCATTTTCCCACCTTTAAGTTGGCCATTGAAAATGAGAAATGTACATTTTTACACATTATTGTAATCAATCAATCAAATAAAGTTTATTGGGGACATACAGTTCTGTCAAACTCACAATGCATAAAAAGCATCACGTTACATACACAGAAGCAACAATTAAAACAATATAGTAAATTGCCTCAATACGTAAGATTTAAAATCCTATTACCAAATATAATCTCATCCCTTTAGAGGCCCGGGGGCAAGAAGCAATACAAATGCATTAATTAACAGAGTCTCTGACAGTTTATACATCACATTAAAAGACAGCTGCAAACCTAGCGTCTGTCGTATCCTCTATGTTTGTTCCAAGTATAGAAGTTTTGATCTAATATTCAAAGAAGCTTTGAGTTACCTGAGAAGTAACCACGCTGTAAGGGGAGTACCAACTTTTAATATGAAAAGCAGGGCTAGTCCACTGCTTAACCTCCATTGGTCTAAGGAGAGGAATCAAGAAGTGCTGCGGCAGGGAATAATGTTTGCTGGACAAAAGAGGATCGAGTGTGATAAATCCTCTATGTCAGCCATACAAATCGGGAAAGTCCAGTTCCCCGCCCACTTCACAGTGATTCCATTCAGAAAGATAGAATAAATCCTGCTTGCATAATATGAACACTGTCTTTCTTGTCCTTGGCCATTCAAGGTATCTTGGTAACTGGCTCACAGAGAGTAAAATGTAACTCCTAACAGCTTGTTTTCCTTGTTATGCTTGTTCTCTAGCCAGCTTGTATATCATTTGGATTGTAGCAATGGAGGGCTCAGCCATAGTTTTTGTGATGGTCACATCCAAGAATGGAACATTACAGTTAGCCTCCTTCAAAGTATTATTAACCACGCCCATCCAGGGGATCTTTAGAACATTCTTTTCGCTCCCTTTAAGAAATTACATAATTTCCTGGGTAAGCACCGCTTTATTTATCCAGACCCTGAGACATAACTTAACCAGTTCCAGCCTCAGCATATATTTCTTATAAACTACAACGTTTGGTACTGAGTGTGGCAAATCCAAGACATGTTTAAGCAACGCTTTTAAGAAAAACCCACACACTAGCATGACTTCAAGCTGTGGCCTTTGGCTTGGCATTGTAAATCCTTAATATGATTGGGATTGGCTGGGCCTTATAGAGGTTGGAGAATCTTTGTATCCCTCCTATTGCCTGTGCCATTTTGGATGCCTGGTCAGAGACATACGTTTCGCTGTTAAGGTTTGACGTAAATGTGATCCCCAGATAGACAAAGGAATTTGTATATGGAAGAAGCACACCATTCATAGAGAAATGCTAATGTTTTACCTTGTGTGTCTTACCCATCAGGTGACAAATTAGAACTGCATATTTAGAAACATTTACCTTCAGATCTAAGGCAGTCATGTTTGCAGTATAGGCATCCAACCGGTTCTGTAAAGCATGGGGAGTTCTAGCAAATAGAACAGCGTAATCTGCTTACTCAAGGACTGAGATAAAGCGCTTGCCAAAGTGCGGAACTTCAGCATTACTCCTCAAAGGGTGATTTATAAGGCCATTTTTATACAGTGAGAAAAGGAAGGGAGTGAGGACGCACCAATGACTCCACCAGAAACCAAGGGGTACAACGACCATTGGGCCCGATCGAATAGACGTTACATTGACTGTATGAATACTTGAAAGAATATTCATAAGCTATATGGGGCAATCATGGATCTGAGACACTGCCAGAGTTTCACCCTATTTACTTTTTCAAAAGCGCTGCTCAGATCCATGAAAGCCATATACTCCTTCTCAGAACCCCAGTTGATTGTTCACAAGTAAATGTTGCTCTTCAGCCCAATACTGTGGTCTGGACAATACCATCCTGCCCAAACTGGGAATCCAGTAAAGAGATGCGTCTATAAGGGTCTATAAATTGGTCACTTAGCCCCTTTTATTAAATGATAGCGTTTCTTCAGGATTCCAGGAAGGAATGCAATACCACCATGCTTTTGAATAAAACCGCCAAAACGGGGGTCCAAAACGATTGGAAAGAGGGATTTAGATCACGGGGGATACAATCCAGGCCAGAGCTGTTCCCCCAGGCCTGTGCTTGTAATGCAGATAGTGCTTCATTATATTCAAAGCACATTCTACTAGATTCTGATGGTATGCCCTCCCTCCCTGGCCGCAGTCATTTCCTCGCTATTGGGCATCTCAGAGAGTGTTGCATATAGTGCAGTGAAGTGGTTCACCCAGACCTTATCTTGTACACTCACCCTTGTAGATTCACTCTCGGATTGATGTTGTGGGCCTTGGTGAACCCTTTCCCCAAAACCTCTCGCGTTGGAAAGCAAGGCAGCTGCAGTCAGGTTCTCCCATGCTCTTGTCCTCTAATTCAAGTTGTATGTCTCTTATTGCTGTCTATAAACTGAGTGCCAATTGCTGTTTCTCTAAGGGAATTGACTTGAGAGCATTGATCAGTAGTGCTTTACATTGTTCCACTGTGCTCCCTACCTTCTACGACAAAGTTGGTGATGATTCTCAGTATCAACTGCTGATAATTGTGAAACACCCTTACTGCAGTGCACCTTTCTTCCAAAATATCAGGTAATAGGTTACTATTTTCACCTATATTCGCCATATGTGAAGCAGCATCTCAAATATTAACATCCTACCTAATTATTTTTGGATTACTGGACATTGCAATGTTTGGCATTGACAGCGTCATTCCATCCAGGGTGGCCATTGAATCCCCTGATTCTAGAACTAATGCCTGATGATCTGTTATTAGATCCTTCCAGACATTGAATTCCTTGATAATTTTCCAGAGCCCTAGTAGGAAACACAAATAATGTAATGTAGATTTGCCTACGTGTTTCAACAAGTGTACTTTCCTGGTATATATTTCTCATGCTGTCCATTAATGGATCTTAAACTCCACTCGTTTAACTAATAGTATAATCTGAGACCATATTCCCAGGTGTAGGAATCTAATGTAATAGAAACACCACTGAAGGGAGATTAGCAAACATATGCTTTCATTTTGTAAGTGATTCACATGCAGGAATGTTAAGTACCTTGTCTTCCAATTGAGTTTTCTTAAATGTTATTCGAAATTCTGACATGTCCATTGAGAGAAGTGTGGACATGATTGTTTACATAGAATAAGAAGTAGAGGGATTTAGATAGGAAGGAATGTTCTGATTAATTTGGTTTCCTATAAAATGACAATTACTATAAAATGACCATGCTAATGGAAGCAGTCAACTTTCCATGTCTTTTAGAATGTCTGCAGAGCATGGTAGCCAGTGACATTGGAAGCGACATTTGTTTACTAACAGTCTCATGTAGTAAACAGTAACTTGTGATTGGCGTACTTTAACAATGTGGCACTTGGAGAGACAATACCCCGACAATTAGTGAACGCCACCCCCAAGTCAACTGGCTAAAGGGATTGTGCATATTTTCTTCAGCAAGTAACAAATGCTTCCAATTATCTCCTATTTGCATTGTAAACATGAACTCGTTAACTGAAAAAGGTTTCGGAAGGGTGCAATTTACTGAGCCCTTAGGATCTTCTCCGAAAATTCCAAAAAAAACGTCTTCAATGGCTCGTTGTTTGATGGAAACAGTGATGCGTTTGTTGGACCCAACAGACAACTTAAAGCACTGAGCCAAAACAAACGTTTTGAAGTCCTGGGTAAAGATTCGGGCTGCTGTTTCAGATTACTAAACAGAGCCGTGTAGCTGGTATTAAGTCTCCTTTCATGAGCACCTGCTACATGTCAGAACAATTAGTTGCTGGGGAGGATAATGTGCTTGCTGTGTTATCCACACTGAGTGCGTGGAAAGAAGAGCCAGAGGACAAGTTTCAGGTGATAGCTTTGCTGTGGCCCTCTTTTCATAATCTCTTAAGGATCTCTGCTCTGTTACATGCCAGGTCTTATCCGGGGGAGACCTCCGTCTGTGAATACACGGGGTCGGACATGAAATGTACCCGCACAGTGCAGGTCCCCTGAGAGGACTGTGTGAATGCACAATATTGTATTGTTGATATGTGTTTGTGTAGAACCTCACCGTCATGATTACTATCAAAACGATGCATGTATTTGAAAAAAAACACATAAACGTGGCAGGAAGTTATGCGCCCACAACAAGCCAAGAACACAGATCTCTGTCCTAATTACCTATATATCTTTTATTCAGGATTATTTGTAGAGTTAAATACACTGAACTGAAACGGCTCCTACCCAAGGAAATATCACCCCATATTCGATTCAGATAGGCTATTATCACCAGGGCTAGGTGGAGAAGCAACATTCACCTTCAGTAGGATGTATGGTTCACAACAAAACATTTCTATTGGCGTTAACACAGAAACGAGCATGACAAATGAGAGGCAAGTATGCACTTAAATTGCGCATTAGTTTTCCAATCCCAACACACAGTGCTCCTACCTTGACCATCAAATATAAGCAGTGTTCGATTACAGTGGGTATGTTTGGGCGTATCGGTCAAAGGTGTGTTTGATTGGGGTGAGAGGGGTGTAGCAGAAATTCCGTTGTACTGTATCTTTCCTCCGTTTGGGCTTGTCTGCCACCTTATACTCCCCCAAGCACAACTATCCCTCCATTCCCAAAAATGTCTTAAATCCTGCATTCCATTCCACACTGCAACAGTTGCTTCTCCACCCAGCAATCATTCATCAGTATGTTGCGTCTTTCACACAATATTCCCTCTGGTATGCTAGCTCAACACCCCTTCAGGGCTGAAGGTGCCCCTCTATGCTCTTTTTACGAGGAGAAAGTAAGTCTAGCCAGTCAAGAGGAGAAGAAAAGGCTGAAGGGTGTGGCTAATTCCCACACACAGCAAATGGGGCTTCTGATTCCCAGAACACTCTAATAATCCCCTGGGCCTCCTAGCAGTATTGAGGGGCTTCTAGGCGGCAGCCAGAACCAGGCTTTTGTTCTCTGAGGGACCACAGATCAAAGTCCTCCCTCAAGCAAAGGTGGTTGCAGTTCTACCAAGTTATACCACATACAGAACCTGGCAGTTTGTGTAACGATTGTGGCTGTTCATGGCCTAGGGAGTGAGTAGAAGGAAATTTACTATTCTCTGTCTTAGGCATTGCCAGAGCACAGCACATCAACTTTTCCTCCACTTAAGCTGGCATGAAGGTCATGAGGATGCATTGCATTTTTGCTATGAGACAACAAACACAGTAGTAACTGTTGTGTCTAAACCCTCCCCCCTTCTGCCTCACGCAGTGTCATGTGTTTGGCACACATGCACACACCATGTGATGCCTCTAAATAAAAGGGACACATGGCTTCCTGTGTGCCAGTTCGAACACCAACTCACTGACTCCTGCATCCTATGTCAAGCAAGTGTGCAGGCGGGGGCCCAGTCATACCGCGCCCCATAACAATGGCAATGAGGTCTAGTGCAACCCGTATGCAGCCAGCCAACCATGTTGGGGCACTTGTTATAGGGCGAGCGCCACATGGAGCTCTCTTGCTTCCAGGTCAGACCGTGTCCGACGACCGTCAGCCATGCTGATGAGGTCCCGAGGTGCTCGGACACCCGCCACAGGAGTCCCCTGTGTGGACTTGCAGGCACTAGCAGAATTATGGCAGGGGCAGGACTGTCGACAGCCGGTCTGCCATTGAGGTCATGTGGTGCAAGGGAGCCCGTCGATGGAGTTCTCAGTGCAGGCCTATTCGCACCATCCGCAGATGCCCTGATGTCTGCCGGTTCACCCGCGAGGACCCTGTGCTCGCCAGAGATGAGGGAGAGGAGATGCCCTGCCCGAGGATAGGAGGAAGAGCGGCTCACTCGGCCACAGTGGGAGAAGCAAGGTACAACACTGCCATCAGTACTGCCCCGCTGGATGTGTAATCCGTCCCAGGAGGGAAGAGGAGGAGAAGCAGTTTACATCACAGCTGTCATTGCAGCCTCTGATGTGCAAATGAAGCACCGGCCGTAACCTTATCCCGGCTAGGGCATTCAATCATAAGGGTGCTTATGCGGCCAGGATGAATAGCCCCTGCCAACAATGAATAGTGCAGTGCGGGCTCTGCCGCAGTTACAAAAGACCCCGACCCCTCCTGGACTAACAACTACACAGTGGATGTGGCCCCCGGTGATCCCGGATGCAGTTTTGCCCCAGGTGGTTGCAGAAAAGCCTCTTCTCCAGTGACGAACTACTGCAGAGTAAGCCATAATGTACTTTGGCGAAGCTGTGTTCCTTCACATAGGTGGCACACTTACAGTGGGCACAGTCAGGTGCCGACCTGAAACTGTGATCCTCTGGATTACCTATAGGCTTAATTTGGACTCAGTGAAAATTAAACACAAATAAACATTATTGGTATACAATATCTTCTGGGCAAATAAAGTTTTGTATTTTTGCAAGTGCCCAGTGCCTAGTGTCTGTGTGTGTGTTTTAAAATTGTATGTGTTTGTCTATCTGCCCAATCCTACATGTAATCAAGGAAAAATGGTACAATGCTAAGTGTTGGGTGCTACATCTAATTTGCATATTGTCACTTTGTTTTAATATACTGTGGATGGGATGATGTGTCTGACCTCCCCCGTCCCCTTGCGCAGTGTCACATGTTTGGTACACATGCACACACCATCTGATGCCTCTAAATAAAAGGGGCGCATTCCCATGCGCCAGTTCGAACACCAACTCACTGACTCCTGTGTCCTGTGACCAGCAAGTATGAAGGAGGGGGCCCGGTCATATCGCGCCCCATAACAGTAACATGTGTTGAACATAAACAAAATATAAGAATGTTTTTCTCTTTGGTGTGAAACCACAAAATTACCACTCTGGAAACAAAGAGCTGCAAGAGGGAAAAAAGCAAGAAACAGGCTTTTTACTGCTCTACAGCTCATCTCTCACTTATCATTCCAATTAACTTCTCCACCTCCAGAGCCTCTCCCTGCATGCTCACTGTACCCTTCCCAACTCAT
Organism: Ambystoma mexicanum; assembly: GCF_040938575.1. NCBI lineage: Eukaryota > Metazoa > Chordata > Amphibia > Caudata > Ambystomatidae > Ambystoma > Ambystoma mexicanum. The sequence continues at coordinate 423,858,611 of NC_090923.1, forward strand.
CTGCTAATACCGTACACCCTACTTGTAACCCCTGGTAACAGCCTCTATGTACAGCACTTCATTGCTCCCCAGCTTTAAAAAGCCCATACACATGTACATAGCTTGCATTCGCACCCAGAAAAGGGCTCTCAGCTAATCAGGTGGCTGGAACAGTGGGCGACAATACACATTGTCCACCTGCTGGTCCTGTGGGGATACTACACAGAATTGCAGCAGGATTTGGAACTAGAGGAAACTCTGCCTTTTCAATCTGATTAATTGGTCTCATGTCCTGAATTAAACCTCGTGACCCTCCTTTCGATTTTTTCACAGGGTACACAGCAGTATTACACAGTGACTCTGATGTCACCAAGATGTGTCACGACCCTTACCCCAGACCCCCACTGGCAATTCCACTTGCCAGGTAGGATCAGGGCCCGGGGCTCCATTAAGGCCTTAAAGGCCTGGCACCCACTCCCAAGGCCCTCCTGGAGCCAGTCCTGGTGCCTCTGGCGCCAGGCTCATACTCTTTGAAGAACGTGTGCAAAAGGGGACTACTTTTTTATTTGGGCCTGCAGCTAACATGGAGGCACCCACATAGCTTGATTCCTAGGAACCAAGCTAAGCGGTATAGTGTTTTGGGTGTGGTGTCCTGGAACTACTTTACCTGGACCACTTTGTTGAGGCTATTTAAAACATACCCAAGCAACAAAGCATGCGTCACTTTACTTTGAAGACTGCAACTTGACGCTCACCGTGTCCTGTGATACCCACGAGCCTCGGAGAAGAGAACCTGCAGAGGAGACAAAAGGGACATTGTTAGCAGCATCTTACCTGCAATCTCCATCCTGTCATCCGCTCCCAGCTCCAGTGAATGGCTTTCTCTGGGCATCGCATATCTTCCGGATCGAAAAACACCTGAAAGAAAAAAAAAGAGAATACAATATTAGAAAAGGTAGACTCTGGCATTGCTACACTGCGAACAGCACAAGAAACTTATCTGGCTGGTCGCTTCCCGGGCCGGGGTCGCTCTGGAGTTCCACACACGCTGGAGAAGCACAGCGACCTGTAAGAAAGAAAGAACACATGTTAGCAAAGGCAAGACAAAGCAGCGCCATGCATAGCGCTTACTTACCGCATTACAGCACTCATCACGCGCCATCATTTATTGGGGAGGCCCAACTTGACCAGTTCGCCACGCTGAAGCTCCGCATACCTAGGGGGAAAGAAAGACATTATTAACCACAAGAAAGGCATGGAAGGATAACAGCGCTGCACAGAACCTGCAATAAGACCTACCTTAGAGACATTGAATGGGCACACGCCAGTGAATTAACTTGGTCGCCCACGCCCACTGAAGACAACGCGTCCCTGCTAAGAAGGCAGGACGGAGAGCACGCCTAATTTAACAACAAGGTGAGGAGAGGACCCAGAGGGGCAGAAGCCAAAAGGGGTGGTGGGAGGATACTTACCTCAGTTGGTCAGTCTTGAACCCAGCCCTCCTGTGTTTTCAGGCTGAACATCCTCCGTAGACAACATATAGGGAAACTGGGGAGAAGATTCCAGAAACCAAACCGGCTCGGTGGCGTCCCCGTGGATACCAGGTGAGCGTAACAGATGCCCTGTTCCATCATAGCTGATATAGACTTAAAAATACCCTAATTTGCCTCTTGATACATTGGGTACTGCCGTGCTTGAGGCAAAATTGCTCCTGGTTTTTAACTGGATCTTGATTTCTCCCACACCCCTCAATAGGCCTATGTCATAAGGGCCTGTAGTCCATAAAGAGGTTGGCACCTTTTCCATGTCTTCATCAAAAATGTCTGGCACTGCCGCACTATAACTATTCGCTGTGGGGTTTCCCTTCTCTCTATTCTGATCCAAGATGTAATACTCATCTCGTATATTAATTAATCGTCTGATGGGTCATCCTTACATATATCTTCATCTGTGACGTCAGTCAATCTATACCCTTCCCCAATGGCAAGCACCATTCTCCATGGCCTGCCCTCGCCATCAAATCCTTCGAGCATGGCCAGTTCCCCTCGTACTATGGCTGCCTGCAGCTGTAAGGGAAAAATCTGTCCCCCCTCTTTGTTCATAGGTATCTGTGGCCTGAACAAAAATTCATCAGGTATCCTCACAGTCTTTCACACTAAACCAGGTAGCCACATTAACAAAATGCGTACCCCATACAGAAAGAATTCTGGCTCTAATGGCATTCCTCGCAGAGCTATTTGCCCCATAAACACCATGATACATTTGCCCATGTTTAATTAATGTATCCCTGGAGTGGAACACAGTATGCTTTCATCAGTAAAAGAAATCATCACATTTAGCTTTGCCATTAAATCTCGGCCCAGAATATTAACTGGTGTCTGCCTTGAATACAATAAAGGTAAAGACATATCACATTCTCCTATAGAGACTGGTAATTCATCAGTAAAAGGAACTCTACTTGCCCCAGTGTCTACTGAAAAAGAAAAAGATTTGCCTCCTATGGTAACATCAACCCTTGGTTCCTCTTGAGGATTTGGTGTCACCGATAGTGCTGAACATATCAAGTCACTCTGTGAGCTGCCCTATTGTGGATATATGCTTATTCCTGTGCCATGTAAAAGAACTTCCTCCCATGACAGTGAAAACCCCTACTATAGGAGTCAATAGCTGTCCCATGTTTGCACTCTGCTGTATCTGCATGGGTTCATGCTGTGACTGCCCTTGTGGCAGATTCAATGGTGCTTGCTGTGGTTGCAAAGCCTGTTGTATTAGCGGCGCTTGATACACTGTCTGATCATGGGCAAACCCGTCCCAATTTTCTGAGCTATATGCTGGAGGATAAGCTGTCCCCCCTCTTGAGGATTGCCCATTCTCTACAAACCCTTGCCTTCCACATGTTCGCGCAATGTGACCTGTTATGCCACACGTCCAACACATAGGAGGGAATCTTCTCATTTGCTCTCCTTGCATATATTGATTGTCATTCTGCATCTTCTGAAACCCACCTTGGTTATTTTGAAAGCCACCCTGATTATTCTGGAAACCACCTCTTCCTCTGAAACCCGTAACTCTGCCTCTCGGCATAAACCCATTCCCGTCTTGATCTGATTGGCATTGATTATTTGCCTGTGACATACCTCCTGCTTGCTGCATTCCCAGCCCTTCTCCGCTTGTCAGTACCGCTCCTCCTATGGCGTACTTTGACAATCTCTTCTGGATTAACTTAGCCTCCTCAAGCTTCCTAGCAGCCTCCTTTTTCTTATTTTTCTCTTGCAACAATCGGCAATGATGCGCGATAGTCAACTGTATTTCTGCCCATGTCTTTGCTTCCATTCCCACTAGTTTCATAAGCTGTTACTGTGCCTGTTCTGGAAATCCCTGACACAAAATGTGGTAAAATACTGCCACTGATTTCCCCCACGGCTCTCGAGTATCCAAGGTCCACCATTCCTGAACATTTTGAATGTAAGTAAGCGGATCCTTATCATCTTTCATCTTATGTGCCATAATTGCACCCATATCTGATGTATCAGGATACTGTAACCTGAGTGCTTTCCAAACAGCTGTCCTGCAATTATTAAATGGTCCTCCGTCATGAGCTGTGTTTTGTGCCATGACACTTGAGTAACCTGCTTTCGTCCAAACATCATCAGCTCTTTCCCCAAGAATGGCTGCTAGGAGACCCTTAATGTTCCATAGCTAATGTATTTACTCCTGTCATTTCTTCTAGCTCATAAACTCAATTTTCCCACACACACTGTTAAACTAGGGAGTTTGCATCTTAGATTATCCTTGTCCATCTGGGGCCAAGGGATAAAGGTATATACTGTGGTCTGGCCCCTCCTTTTTCTAATAAGGGGAATTGTGTAAACCCAAATCTGCAATCAGCTCCCATCATCTGCTTATCCATAGTGGGGACAATGGTTCCTGATTGTCTTCTACCTGGCAATGACCTCAACCTATTCATATAAGGTGATGATTCCCCCTTCTCACGATGCCATCGGCCTTTGGGTTGCTCTGGGTATGCCATAGGGTCTTTTTTCCTATCTTTAAATTGGTCTAAATCCGACCATCTCACTTCTTTGTCTGTCATGCACTTTCTCCCTCTGCCTCTCGGTGGGTTTCCCTGTCTTAGTCTGGCATATTTAGTCCCCTACTTGTGTGACTTTCATCTTTCTCATCTCTGTTTAAAGTTAGCCTGTCTAAAAATAAGGCTCTATGCTCGAGACTAAACAGGCTATCTTCTTTGCCTCCTGACTGGACACCTATGGATCGATCTTCTTTTTCCTTGCTTCTCGATTCACTTTTTGTCCTCATCTCCTGATAAGCTTTATCGATCCTATCTCTGATGCTTCCTATTTCATAATTCTCATCTAGATTTACTCTAAACAGCCCTAGCATTGCTCCTTGCGACAGGAGGTATTCTGCTATGTCGCCCCATGATATTACTGGACTTGGTTCCATCAGCTCTTTCTGAATGCAATCAATGTCACGTGCCCTATGTCTCCCTTTTTGCTCCATTTCTTTGTTTAATTCCCTTTGCTTCTTTGCTTCACATCTAATTCTAGAAGAAAAACAGGCACGGGTACGATCTTTATAGAGATGTGCTAGTAGGTCCCTAAGAGTTATATATAATGGCAAGCTGCAAGCTCCACTCCCAAGGCCCACCCGTGGGGACCTGATATATTGTGAGTGCTAAGGTTTCTGTAGGGTATGGAGTAGCTGCGCTATGCCGTTTATAAATTCTGATATGACTATTTTTGACATTAAGAACCAAATTGACATAGCTACAGTAATTGCTCAGAAACATATTTAGACGTATTTCTTTTTCTTTATTGGTCCTCTGATACGGTAGTCAGCTGACACGTGTTTCGACCTGTGGGACATCCTCAAGGCCAATGTCTTCGTAGTAAACAGTAATGGGAACCCTGTCAATGTCGATGCATGTGCATACGCCATCAATACTTCATTTATATTTCCTCCTGAAGGGTTGAGTGCTGTCTCAATGCAGTATAGTATGCATAACATGCGTCTATTGGCTGATGGGACACCATATAGGTATTGAACCCATTATATATAGAACTTTGTAAACACACTTGACATTGAGATGTCTTTATGATCTATGTGAGCAATGTTACAACAGGATTCGGCCAATAGACGCATGTTATGGATTATCTAATTGAATAAGATTAGATTTTTGTTCCCACACTAATTTCGTGAATATATGAGTGTGGAATTGCAAAATCATACGATTGTTGTTATTAATAAGAAGTTGTTTGCATATGTTAAACATAAAAGTGTGGTTAAGTCGAGATCTACCATTTACTTTAATGTCGCTCACCCAACCCATAATTATGGATGTTACTTTTGTTGGTTCCATAGGAGTGGAACCGATCGGGGTAGTGATCATGGAACTATCTTCTTAGTCGGTTGTGGCCTTTGAAAGATTATGTGCCGTTTCATTGGATACCGACGGAGGTAACTCGCTAGGCAATTCTCTAGATTGGTCGTAAGTAGTAGATGCCACAATTGAGTTATCCATTTTGTTTTTACATTGGGTTTTTGGTGTTTCTATAGTGGAAGGGAGACATCCATTCGTGGCATTTGAAAGTGAAGAATTAATACCTGAAGTAATGCTAGATTCCATTCCACGAAAATTTTTATTTTCAGTAATTTGAAATAATTTAAAAAGATGCATTTGTACATTTGTTTGATGCCATTATCGTTGGATAATAGATGATATGGTACATCAAGCTAATCAATTGATTTAAATCGATTGGAGTCACTGGCAGAACGTACTACATGCCGCAGTTGTTTAGAGGCCTCTGCTGTCATTTGAAGGTCGACAGGTGGAGGTATGTCAATAGAATTTGGTTCACATGAATTAATTTCCAGTACGATTTTGGATTCCTCATTAAGCTGATTACGATCGAGAATCACATCATCTTTGGAAATATTACAAATATCCCTTATGTTGGAGTTGTGACCGTTGATTTTTTCTGAAATTTGGTTTTTCGTTTTTTAAATTTCTTTTCTCCGATTTAGTCTTCTTTTTTGGGCTCTTAGCTCAAGACGCTTCATTTTGCAGGAAAGGTATGGGCTGACCTTCTCTCTGGAGTCAATGATAGATACAACTTTTACAGACAGAAGGTGGTACCGTCCCTAATCTATGGAATGGATGTGGCACTCAGCATTCATGATTCAATTTGGCTGAAAACTGGAGGGATATCTCTGGAAAGCTGTTCTGGGCCTGCCAAAATCTGCATTCATTGCAGCTATACGACACGAACTTGGCTTACCATCTCTGTCAGCATCCATAGAACAAAGCCAAATGAGAGCATTGAGGAAAATCATCGACCCAGACTCACTGCCTATCTATAAAACGATTCTAGAAGAACTCCGGCTGGGGCGCTGTAAAGCGCTGACCGTTTGGGAAAATAAACTAACGTCAAAACTAAAAGATCTCGCCTGCACTCAAGAGGACTTACTCCAAAACCCGGAAAAAATTAAAATCAAAGTGGCACAAGAAGACTGGATCACTACATGTAACTTGGCAACTGCAAATACACTTCTTGGCCACTTCCCATATACTACTAACAAACTGAATCTTCCGTTGAATTACTGCATCAAATTCCCAAACAAGAACTTCCAGAAAATGTACATGCGAACAAGATTAAATCTGATGCCAACACAAGAAATTCGGGCTATTCACACTCAATCCAAAGACAAAACTTGCAGACTATATTTAAACTCGGAACCCATAGAAACAGCAAGGCATCTGATTTTGAACTGTCCTAAAACCGACTACCTGCGTGAAGCATTCTTACTACCGCTACTCCACGACACCCCTCTTAGAGAAGAAAACACTTGGTGGTGTAGATTGATCGCCGGCGAAAAAACAAAATGGGTTATAGTGGCAGTTAAGATCTTCGATGCTGCCTTAAAAAAGGCCACTGACTCTGATACCAAACTTATCCGAGATGGAAAACTGCGAAATCAACGGACTTTGAAAACTGGTATGCATCCAAAGAAGCAGCTATTATTAACTTTTATACCTTGTAAAAATCAATTTATTTTGGTTAAAATCAAGTAAATAATAAAAAAAAAAAGAATCAACTTCAGAGATCTCCCGTGGTGGTGAAACTGATAAGATATTATTATCAATGAGGTCAGTTAGAGGAGTTGGACTGTTAGGAGCTTCATGGAGAGATATTGAATCCATCGCATTAACATCCACAAGCTCAAGGTGGTTTGTTGGTTCATGAGTTTGAAAATCATTAAGTCTATAATGAGATTCACTAATTCTGTGATTTCTTCTGTATTATGGTGGACTGGTGAGCTAGATGGTAAATCAGGCTTGGGTCCATCTATCAGAGGAACAATTTTTACAACGCTGGCATACGATTTAGCTTAGCTGGCTGAAGGAAAGGAGGTTCCCGTAGTTTGGATAGATATTGAATTGGATCCTGAATTTGGAGCTCTTGATGGATCATTCTTGGGAGTTGATATACTATTCCTTCAAGTAATCAGAAGACTTGATAGGTGGAATGTTTCAAAAGATTATAAGTATCCCTCTATCTTCTTTAGTTTTCCTAGGATGTATGAGAATGAAGTTTTTATGTCCCTTAACTCCAAATGAGTTAGTTCATGGCCCTTGTCTAGAAGATTTAATATTCTGGTTAAAACCGACAATGGAAATGTATCTGGTGTGTTTAAGTCATGCAATTGAGAACTATCATCATGATTGATATCTGGAGCATCGTCAGTTCCAAATGCATGAGGGCCGAATTGAGTTCTATTTGAAATATTATTAATATGATTGATAGCTCTAAATATGGATCCAGACATCAGGTTGTTAGATAAGTGCGAATGGGAACAGGCAGTTCGGTGGAAATGTGGTCTTTCAGGTAGGTAATCTGCAGAAACTGGTTGTTTGTGTGAGTTGGTGTGAGTATGATTGAACAGCTAAACTTCTTTGATATAAGGAGATAAGTGGAAGACAGGAGTAGCTGGTTAGAGTGAGACTCTCATCCGTTTGCTAAATTAAACCTTTACAACAGGAGCCATCATTGATATATCCACACTATTGTTGTCAAACCATTCGAGCGAGGTGGGAGATAAGGAATTGTTTTGTTGAGTAGTTAGACAGGTGTTCACTGATGGCGATATAGTGGCTTCTACATTATCCATTTTGTCTAATGTGAAGTTACTGGGTCTACGTTGTAGAGCACATTTGGTGTGGACTGAGGCACGTGCTAAATATTGGGTAGGAACTGGATTGCTAGGTAAAGGACAGCTGTTCAACTGATTAGAAAGAGAAACAACCTGAGACTCTGACTGCACTTCACATGAAACATTCACTGAGGGATTTAAAGTGCCAGTGGTGTTAGGAGTGGAGGAGCTAGGCATATTAGAAGCGACCATTTAAGTAGTAGCAGATGTTTCTTTGATTCGTTTACTGCTTCTGAGCCCCATAATCATGTTGGGTATTCAGAGGTGTCGGGTAGCGGCTGGAAAAGCCGAAATATTAAGTCAGCACTCCAGACAATTATTGTAACAGTATGGGTAGTCGGCTTCGTAGGCTTAGCTACGACATTAGCAAGAAGTGAACTACTGATGCTAGTACACGCCACTAAGACAAGGCAACTCAGGAGTACATTATAGCATCACAAAAGACAAAGGAATACCAAAATATGGTACCTGCAAGTCATTGTGCAGGAAATCCGAAAGTTTTTAAGAAAGTGAGTGTATATGTTGCGCTGATGATAGTAAGAATGGCTGTCCAATGAGCAAAATAATGATTCTCAAACAGCAGAGAAGATCTAACATCCTTGTTGGGTGTTAAACATCACTTTATTTAAAGAATCCACTTAAGCCCAATGTCAGCAGAAGCACATTTTATCAGAAGAAAATCCACATTCAAGGGTGCTTGCTTAGAAAAATATGTCAGAAATGGGCGCAATACCGCCACTCGCCTGTGTCAGAAGCTGGCATTTACTTATACTGTCATTTAAAACTTGTACATTAAAATCAAAGTATGGAAAAGAAGAGACCTCCTATCAAAAGCAATATAGGTACTACAATTCAATGTCTATGTTTTAGAAAGGCTGGAATTAAGAGATTTGTGGCTATATTTGTAAAAATGTAATTTGTATTTTAGAAAAAGACCATTTTAAACACGGTTTCAAAAATGAGCTAAAGCCAGCCACACTAGACTTCAAAGACATTCCACAACTTCTCCCAAACAAAGGAATCTTACCCCCTGCTCTCTGCTGAGGAACTGGCAGGGAGGCGTGAAAGGAAGTGGGAGGGGAATTTGGCCTGTTGCTCTGACAGGAGACAAAAGACTCCCTTGACTGAAAGGAAATGCTAATTCGGGTGTCGACAGAAAACAACTGCTGGCAGGAAGAAGCCTGGGACTGCTCTGGCCCAGCCAAATCTTGGGTGTGGGGACAGACAGTTTTGTTTATTCGGAGAGCACAGAAAATATCTTTTTGAAAAAGACTCATAGAAAACTGAACAAAATTGGTAAAAGTCTGTAAATATAGGGTTGTTAAAATGAAAATGTTGCTCACGTTTTAAAACTACTCTGGAATCTGTGCGATGTTCAGAGACAGAACTATCAAAACGTTGACTTTGTAGCAGTTGTGATAATGCTAAAAATATGAAACTTCACAGGATTGTGCCCAGGTGTTATGCGCATGTATGTGGATAAATATGTACAGATCTGACACTGGGTAACCAACCAAAAGCATGAAAAACTGTCAATTGTGAACTGAAACTCTTGAAAAGATCGGACTTTGATGGAACGTGCCTTATTTAATTTGGGATGTAAATATGTATTATTAGCAAGTTGGTGATATTGGAAATATATTTTATATGAAAATAGATTTTCTGTGTAGAAACAAAGGGGAGGTTTTTCTCTGGATTGTAAATTGCAGCATCACTATGACACTAGGTTTCCTTCTCAAATCAGGAGAGGAGGAATACTTTGACCAATCAGTTTCCTAGAGGGTGGGCATAGTATAATCAGCCTATCCACCCCCTTGAGAAATACATAAATAGGGACTGTTGAGGACCTAGAGACACACACATTCACCCATCAACTGATTTATTGGTGAAGCGCTCTGCAGGAAGAACCCAGATCAAGACTCCAGAACTCTGAAAGCAGAAGGCCCACATCCAAAGCTGAACCTTTCTCAGCTGGCCTTTAAAGTGCTGTTTTTACTGTGCTGTTTTTCTGCTTCTTGCCAAGAACTCTTGCTAGAACCCAGAGATCCAAACCAGTAGAGCAGAGCTGTAACCCACAACCAACCCGTCAGATCCAGTCCAAGAGGCCGTTTGGAGACCAGAGTGCCTTGCTGAGAGCAGACCTAAGCGCCTGAATCCTGTCCGGTGGCTAGCAGATTCCAGTCCAAAACCCTTGACCAGATCTTTGACGGACCAATTCCAAAACCTTAGTTGTGAGTATTTAGCATAGGTTTGTCCATAGCCAATCTCTTATCCTTAAGTAATCCCATCCAACCCATTCTAACATATCCAGACTGCATTGTAGAATCTCTTTTGTCTGTCCTGAATCCTTCTTTCATCCATATAATCATGTGATAATTGTAGTGATACATCATCTTTGCGCTAATATATATTTGCTGAGGAAAGGCAAGTGTCGCAACGGGCAACGATCAGACAGAGACGCCTCTGGACTGGTGGCTGTACCGTTGGTATCTCGCATCTTCATAGCCCCTTAGTGTAAAGCCAATCCTTGTTTGTAATCTTCAAAAGCGCATCTTTCATTTGAAATATTGACTCTTTTTAGAAAAATCGACCTTTACTAAAACCTTCATAACTTCTGAAGCGTACATGCTAGGAACGAAATTTAAGTGTCCTTATAGTTTTGCCGCAATCGCGCTTAACTCGCGCAGAAAAGTTTGCCGCGATTCTGCATTTGGCTCAATTCCAACACATTTTAAATAGTTATTTCTTGCATTCAACATCTGAATTCAGTTTCCAACCTACTATTATTATCTCATTGCTAGTGTTTACCTGAACTCATACAAAGCGGCTCCCACTAGTTCTGAATCCAATTTAGAGAATTAAAGTCATTTTTCAGTATTTTTCCCATTCATTTAAAATCATATTCAAAAGCAATTGACCTTTTTAAAATCATTCCTGTTTCTCTCTGCTTGCTGGGGGAATTGGGATTAAAACTGCATTTGTAGAGTGTTTATTCCTGAAACCTTTTTTCTCTCCTTCCATCTCTTTTAATGCATATTAGGGGGATTGAGTAGCATCAGGGGGAAAGAGTAATTACTTTGCATTTGATTGAATTCATATCACGTTTTATTTCTGTGCTGCATTCTTTCCTATCATTGCATTTCATTGAACCCACGCAAAGTTTATTCCATGCTATATTATTCTTCTTATTCAAACTCCTATTGATTAAATAGATTGCTGATTGTGATATTATCCAACGCTGATCATTGTATAAATATGAATAAGTGTGATAGCTAGATATTGTTTAAATTCATAAAAGTGTGATATATATATATATATATATATATATTGTTCAATTCATAAAATAAATCTTTTAACTTTGCACAGCAACCTACTTTTTGGATCAGTGAGACCGGGGGGGATTCAAAGAGAGGGGCGTGATATAAGGGTACATCATTCAGAAATAAAAGAACTTTAGGTATAAAAATATATAATTAAGGGTTCCAGCCGGGCATCTCACGCTAGGCATCGATTTAGGTGGAGTGCTGGGTTGAAACCACTTACAAGGCACTTTCAGGGCACTTCCGTGGCGCACACCCCTGCCTTTAGTAGGGTGGATGGGCGGGGCTTCACGTAATGTTCCTGTAAGAAAGAAATATCTTGGTAATTAAGGATATTGAGTGAATATATAGTCCTTATTGTATATCCAATAAAGTACAAAGGTCCAAAGGAGTCCTAAAAACACACTATGATGATGTATTCCAATAAGGCACATGTTCGTCACAGAACAAGTATCTAGGGACGAGCAAGGTCCTCAGGCTTAACATGCATTTTCAGGGCACCTCTGTGGTGCGCACGCTGGTGCGCATGCCTGTGCCTTTTGTAGGGTGAATGGGCGGGGCTTAACGTAATTATGCGTGATGATGTATTTCAATAAGGCACATGTTCTCACAGAACAAGTATCCAGGGAATAGCAAGGTCCTCAGGTTTAACAGGCACTTTCGGGGCCCTTCTGTGTGCCATGTGCCTTTTCTTCTGCTACTCTTTCACTCTTGCGCCTGTGTTCGTAAATAATGTACTATATGCACTTGTATCTCACCCCATCCTTTCGCTTAACTACAATCCTATCTAGTTCTACTTGCACTTCAGTGGGATGCCCTTTTGTTAATACATGGCAGAAAAATGTAGAATCATACCAAAATGCTGCCTCCAGAATTCCGATTGCCGAAAATTCAGACTTTTTTTTATCCCTTGCACCACATGGGGGGTATGGGATATAATACAAGTATGGGGATTGTGGGAGGTCAACTCCTGCATATGTATGTGGTGTAAAGAGGGTTAAAAAAAGAAGAAAAAAAGTCAGCATTTTCGGCCGTCAGAATTCTGGGGGTTGCAGTAATCACATGGATTCGAAAAATGGTATGTTCTTTTCCCATGTCTCCCCTGTGTCCTTTCACCACATTTCCTAAATGGGTTGAATATACAATGCAGGGTCTTTATTGTGTTTCATTGGGCATACCATTTTGGCACCTACATCAGGTCTATCAGGGGATGCCCTTCTAATGCATCCCATACACAGGCTCTGCAGTTATTAAATGGCGGGCTTCGCTTGTCCCAAAAGTGCAGCATAGGAGCTCACCGTTTTTGGAAAAAAGCTGGATCTTGTACACAGGCAGCCAAATATGTATGGCAATTCCCGATCCAAATATTAAAAATCTATCCAAAAGAGCCAAAACTGAATGAATGAGATGTGAGAAAAATAAACATTTATTATAATTGCCTGGGCAGGGAAACATCTACATAGACATTCAATTACACTCTGAAAAACATTTTTGGCTGGTTTAATAGCAAATTACAGAAAGGAAAAGACAACAAATGTTACAAATCAATAATATTTTCGAGGCTTCTGATTCGCCATTGCCATTTGCATTATAGGTGCTTCCCTACATTTCCTAACTCTATTGGTTAATTCTAACCTTGTGATTAAATTAGATTGTTAAAATACTAGTTAATTAGCATTGAGATCATCTATTTTCACATGTTTTCTGATTGGATGACACTCTTTTAAACATGTATCAGTTAAACACAACATGCAATTGGTTGCTCCATGAGGAGTATGAGTGGAGTGAATTATTATGTACAATTCTACCAATCTCTGAGTGAGCTGTGACAGTGTGGCATTGAGATTATATCCTAACATCCTTTCCAATTGACTTAGCTCTTTGGCACCATCTTACCATTCTCGTAATTGTGAACCATTTATCTCCGGTACACTTTGTGACTCGTCATTGGAAACATTACTTGATTGGTTTCATCTGTCTTGCCTTTGACCTTTCGCGCTGGGACTTAGCTGCTTGCAAATTCCATTCTCTTTCAATAACACGGATACATGTATATGTATATATGCCTATATGTATATGTATTTATATAACATGTGATTTCATCAAGGTGTCTTTCTTTATTACTTTCATGTACATGTTTTGAAGGTTATGTGTGGGCTTATGTACAACAAATCAATGATTCCCAAACAATTATACTACATGCATAATAGGATTTTGCATGGTTTCTCACTTAGCATATGGTGTGCTATTAGTACAATGTATCCTACAGAGGGCAGTATTGTACCTTAGTCAGTCTCTCTCATCAGGCATGTTTTCACACTGCTTATTGTTCTGTCCCTTTGGCTTGTGAGTTTCATTAGAATACATTTTGATGTACTAATCAGGAACATAAATTGTTATATCTCTTTTTAACATGGGCTTGGGAACCTAGCTAGACTGATGTGTTTGGACCAATCACTGTGCAGTCAATTGCCCTTTAACTCAGGGGTGTGATATATTTCATGATCTCACTGCCGCATAACAAGCCTGGGAAGATGTTTGCCCCTTACTTTGACCAATCACTGTGCAGCATTCAACTTTTATCTGTGGAAAGTTGCAACTTAGAATGTGTGCATCTTCCTGCAAGGGTCTGACTGTTGTTCTCTGCCGAGGGGTTGATGGGGGATTTTCATACTTCAAAGATAAATCTTGAAGTCTACATGTACTGCTGTGTATTTACATAATGTAAAAGGTGACAATCATTCATTATCATTATGAACACTTCTTATCATTATGAACACTTCTTATATAGTATCTCACTAACTAATGTTAACTGTTGTAATATCTGTTGGAGGACGCACGATTATGTTCTTCTATGTTCTTCTATAGAGTGTGCGCAGTATAGTTTTATGAAGCATGGCTATGCAGGAAAGCCTTCTTTATATGGGGCTGCTTGCTTCTGCACTGTGTGCCTTTTCACAGTGACCTTTGCAGCTTATGTTTTTGTGCATGTTTTGGGTGTTAGATGTACTCTCCAACACTGTTGTAATCTCCCACATTCTCTTACTCCTCAACAAGACAACCTCCTCACCTTTCCTCAATAATTTCCTCATCTTTCTGCCCTTGGCCGAAAAGTTCTTTACACAGTTTTGATAAAACCCTATCATTCCCAAAAATTATCTCAGCACCCCTTTTGTCTGTGGCACTTCAACCTTGCGTATTCCATTTAATAGCTTACTTTTTGGTCTAACACCCTGTGCAGCTATCTCATGACTCAAGCACACCACAAATTCTTCCGTGCTCACAGAGTTTCCAAAATATCCAACACCTTTCCTAGAATCTGCTTGTGTTATTCCATTGCCGCTCTGCAAATCAAATCGTCATTCTGAAAGCAATGGACTCCTTTATCCCTTCAAACAACCTATCCATGACTCTCTGAAAAACTGACGACGCGGAGACCAACCCAAACAGCATTCAGTGGAACTCGAAAACCCATTCTATGTGACAAAGTCTATCAGTCTCTGCAACTCCACCTGGTGGTACACCGATGACAAATCAAACTCCGTAACCTTGATGCCGCTGGCACACCTCCTTCCTTCAGAACAATCTGGTGCCTCGTCTGTTTAAAATACTAGTTAATTAGCATTGAGATCATCTATGGTTGCATACTTATCCATGTCCATCATACCATTTTTCACTCCCATGTGTAAAACCTGGTCACCCATATTAACAGGTTTGTTTTGTTCACGCCATCCTTCTCATGGTAACAAACATCTTTCCTTTCCTTGAATTCCAGGCTGGACATGAAGTACCCTTACAACTCTATCTTGTCCATATTGTAACCGTCAGGCCTTGTGTCTGGTTTCATTATATCCTTCGCCTTTCCTAAGACCACACTCTCATATACCTACCGCGATATTACGGACAGCTTAGTACAGGAATCTGCCATAATGTTCACTCTCCTCCTATTCACTATGATTTCTGCCTCAGGCATTTCACATTCCTCCGCTTCACCTCCACCATTGACAACGTTCACTGTGATCATGCCAATGTGTTCATCATACCCCTCTCCACTAATGCACATCACACCTTTCTTAGGTACCTGATACCTCACTTGGTAGTTTTTGCAACAACAAGTGAAATTACCCCACCACTTCCATTTTGAGCAATTCATTTTTGGAACTGGACATATTGGTGCCCCTGCCAATTGACTCTTGCTTCCACACCTCAAACACAGTTGCTCTTCACTCACACCACTTCCTGTCCCCTTGGGATCAAACCTATGTTCTCCTGGTACTTTTTCTTCGCATTATCCCTCTTTTCGGTCTTGTCCTCAACACCAATCTTGAGCACGACTGCAGCTACTTCTATCTTGTCCTTTTTTGACATGTTTGCTACACACACGCCATGGAATGGTCTACCCTTTTTGCAATGCCTATGACTTCGTCTAACTTTGGGTCATCTTTCAGCCATAATTCTTCTTGTATTCTGTTGTTGCTGCAATGGATCATAATTTGATCCCTGATATGTTTGTCCAATGTGTTCCCAAAATTACAAGTCAAAGCTAAATGATGATGTGCCATAACATATTCCTTCACACTTTCATTTGCCGCTTCATGATGCACTGCAAAATTGTAGCATTCTAGGATGGTGCTGGTCATGGGAGTTAAATGTGCATCCAATTTTAATAAAGCAATTTCTAACTCATTCATGACATCTGCATTCATTGTGACTGGCACATCTGCCAATGTCTCAAAGTTCCTCTGGCCCTCATGCCCCAAAAAGTGCATCAGTAATGACACCTTATGGTTGACTGCAAAACTGGTCCCACACACTGATCTCCCATAGTGCAGGAACCCCTTTTTCCACTAGGACCATTTTATTTTGTTGGGCCTGGTGACCCCATAAATATGGATAGGCCAGGAACACTCTGCAAGGTCCTTTCCCCTTCCCTCAAACACGTTAGTAATTAGGAAAGGCTTTCCTCCTCCCTTTTATTTTTAACATGACAGCACAAATTTATTTTGAACTTCCCTTCACCTAACTCCTTTGCTTTCCACTCATTATTGATTTATGTGGATTTGTAAAGTGCACTAGTAGCCCAAGAGCATCAAGGCACTGTTGCATGAAATCATCTTAGTTACAGGAGGATTACTTAGCTCATGGTTACAGTGAGTGTAGAACTTGACAATGATATTAAACATCGGTGGTTACAGTTTTGGTTTGTCATATAGTTACAGTGAAAGTTACATTGCAAGTAGAGGTAAAGGTACAGTCTACATGGGACCAACAATGGCTGCAGAGATGCTTATTTAAATGAACAACATTGTTTTTATTGCTTTCCTGAAGGCTAAGTGCGACTCAATACTTCTAATGTAGGGGGATAGCGTGTTCCAGTGTGTCGCTGCCATGACCGGGAACTGGACCCTCCTGTTCGAATCCCCTGGGTCTTAGGAATGGAGATCCTGTTGGTGTAAGCAATTTGTGTGGGTCTGGTTGATATAGGCTTGACTATTCTTTGAGAAAGGTAAAGCTGTGCCAAATTATGGATGCATTTATGTGTCAAAGCAAGAGATTTAAAGACTATTCACTCTTTAATGGGGAGCCAGTGAACCTGCTTCCTGATTTCAGAGATATATTCCTTCTTGGGAATGCCAGTTGAGGCCCTAAGGGCATTATTCTGGACAGTTTGGAGATGTTTTTTGCAGAGGTTCCTACAAAGAGGACATTGCAGCTTAGATCCAATTATTGCTCTTGCAATAGTGAGACAGTTCTGTTCTGACAGAAATGGTCTAGCTCCATTAAGCAGTTTAGAATGGTAGGATGAGGTAGATGCAATGGCATTGGCCTTCCTGTTCATAGAGAGGTCAGAGTCCAGGTAGACCCCCAAGGGCTTGACAGCTTGCGATACAGGGGTGGGAATGTTGTCAATTGTGAAAGAGCTGTATTGTTTATCCAGTTTTCTGAGGGTGGCAGGTGATCCAATTAGCAGAGGTTTGGTTTTCTCACCACTAAGGCATAACCAGTTTTCTGCCATCCAAGTTTGGATGTTGGAATATATGGACTTAAGGGTTACCAAGTCGGACTCATAGTCACCGGTAAGTGGGATGAGGACCTGTGTGTCATCAGCATAATTACTATATATGTAATGCCCCACACGTCCATGATGAGGAACAATGGCCTCGTTAAAAATTTAGAGGGTGGTTGAGATGCAAGAGCCCTGTGGAACTCCGCATTGTATGTTGCTTTTATGGGCACAGGCTGAGTCAGAGAAGACTTTCATAACCCTTTCCTAGAGAAACGAGGTGATCCACGCAATGGCCTGAGGGGAGAAGTTAGCAGCGGAGGAGAGATGGTGGCAAAGAGTATTGTGATCCACCAGGTCAAAAGCTGCGGACAAATCTAGGAGCAAAAGGAGAGTGTGTTTGTCCACATCTCTGAAGTCATCCATTTGATTTTTTAGTTCTAGAAGTGCAGTTTCGGTGCCGTGTCCAGGATGGTATCTCGACTGCCAGAGGCCGAGCAGGTTGTTCGACTGGAGGAATTTTTGCACTTGCAGATAAGCTGCTTTGTCAAAAATTTTTAATAGAAAAAGGACACTAGTAATGGGTCTGTAGTTCCCTGGGACAGTTGGGTCAAGTGCTGGTTTCTTAAGGAGAGGGCGTACCCATACTTCCTTTAGCCCAGTAGGGATGTGGTCTGACTGGAAGGAGGCATTAATGAAGGCTGTAAGGAATGGGACAAGGGTCAAGGCACAATCTTTAATGAGTTGAGCCGGGCAAGCATCCTCTTTGCAGAAGGACAGTTTGATGGTTTTGGGGAGGGCGATGACTTCTTGTTCGCTCATTTCCTTAAAAACGAAAGGAGGGGAGTCACCGGAAGTGCTATTTTGTAGATTAGAAATTTGGTGGCTGAGTGCGTGTTGATGGACAAGGATTTTATTTTTAAGAGTGTTAAGTTTGTCAAGCAAAGCAGATTGGATATTATTACACCAGTCTTCATATTTATGAAGGGTCGGCGGGGGTGGGGGGTGATTCCAACTCCCTAAAGACAGCAAACATTTCTCTGGTCCCTGTTTTAGCATTTGCTATTCTTGTGTTAAACGAGGTGGCTTTCACATTCATTATGGCAGCTTTATATTCTTTAGAGATAATTTTAAATGCTAGCTTGGAGGCATCATTAAGGTTGACTTTTCAGTGGGAGAGTGCAGTCCTTTTCATAGCAAGTAGCTCAAGAATCGCCTGGGAAAACCAAGCATTGAAGTGATTGGTACGCTTAGCTTTCCTTAGTCTGAGTGGGGCGATGACCTCAACTATATGATATAACAAAACATACAGTCAAATGATTAAAAATAACATTGCTGATGAAGGTACAGCACATGCACAGGTCTTTGTGAATGGCAAGACATACACCCTGGTAGAATGACTTTTGTTTTTGTTGTGCTGTGTTAGGGTTAACACCTGTATTCAAATGCCATGATCAAGCATTTCCTTAAAAATAAATGATCTTTATGGGGAAGGAAAAACTCACACATCTAGGTTGATTCCAAGCAGAAATTCCTACCATGTTTGTATTAGCTCAATCTTTCCAGTGTAGAGTGCTGTAACAGACCCAAGCAGCACTAGTGGAAGAAGGTGCTGTCCTCTGTTTCATCATCATCTGAGTCAGAAGCAGCAGGATTATATTAAAAGCCTCCTAGGTGAGCATGCAGAACATCCCAATCTGCCTGAACAATGAATGTACGCAGTGGGAAGTGTGTGTTCATCTTCAGCATTACCAGGATTCTTACATTTATGTCTGACAGCCTTGACATTCTGTCTTTAAATATGGCCCATGTAGCACTAAAGGATGTTCTGAGTCGATGCTGGCCTCACATCACTCTAGATATTTGATTACCAGCCCGCTTGGTGTTGGCCACAGAAGTGGCTCACCATGTATAGCCAATAGCCCATTATTTGAGAGATACTGCTTGGACATTTGTTTTGCTGTTTTTCTTGATGCATACAGTTGTGCTGTTGGATGTGTCTTGAATCCAAATTCGGATAAGCATTTCCAAATGGAGTTCTCTGCTTTGGACTGCACTTGGGAAGCTACGGTAGATGTGGACTGATGGAAGTATTGCTGCTGTGCTCACTGGTAATATACGGGGGAGTGATTGGATAGGCTGGTCATTTCCACTGTCCTCGGTCTGGTTGTGCCACCAGGGCTGCTCTGTGTAGTAGTGGAGGAAGAGGCACTCTCTCCAGTTCCCTTCCTGGAAAGTGCAAAGTGCGATCTCTCCCTCTCATGCCTGTAATCCTGTCCAGAATGAATGTGTTGCATTTTACAATATCCCCCTCTGAAAAAATGCAGACAATGGAAATCTGTTGCATGGGTTCATAACTGTTGCATGGAAGAACTCCTCAGAGAAAAGTATGTCTATGCTGAACCTGCAATGTATTTTTCTAATCACTGGTGTATGCCGCTGGCAAGACCCAAATCTTCAAAATCCTCTCTGTATTTGTATTTGTTTAATATTTATAACGTGCACCTAACCCTGAGGTAAGTGGGCACTGGAAAGGTTTAACATGTTACAGAAGTACATACATAGGTACTCTTGTTCCCTAATTTCCTGCTGCATGGTCTCAATCTGTTCATTGAGTCTGTGAACCAGAGCAATTGAATCCTTAATGTTGTGTTGCCATTGCTGACAGCTTGTGTAGCATATTCAAATAGTGCTAGAAGCTGGATGAGGGGCTCACCAGACCCCAATGTCTAGGAATGAAAGACGTGGAGGACACTGATTCGCGTTTGTGCTGGGTCACATACTCGTTGATAGCTTTGCACTGCTCAAAGAGACATTTAAAGTTACATAGGGTTGGATTCTATTACAAGGAAAACTCTTGTATGAGGCACAGCCGGAGAAGGCCATTTACAGTTTTCAATCACTTCAGCTCCTTTGGGATTTAACAAAATCGCCACACATTTTGCCACATACAGCAATTCTTTTTGCAACCTCTGTCTAATTTTTCTGGAAATCCTATAATAGGAGCTTTAAGCAGCGTGCAAAACACGTTAAACTGTAATAGTTCCCATCTCCCTTTGCCATTGACAACAAACCCAAAAGTCTTTCCTTTTGGTTTAAACCATCCAAAAGCGTTGTCTTTGAAAACTGCAAGGATGTTTATTGCTGTGTGTACCTTCTAAATGGCAAACACTGAAAGAGTGCTGGCTGGGGAGGGTTTTGCAGTATGGCACTTGATGGGTTAGTGGGCTTTGAGAGAAGGGTTTGCACTTGCTTAAAAGAAGCCACACATGCTTTGAGGCACATATAGGACCTCATTATGAGTTTCCCAGTCCGGAAACAACGGTACTGGTAAGCTTGCCGGTACCATTGTTTCCGAACCAGCAAACTACGAGTTCTGCGAGCGGGTGCCTTTCAGCCTGCCAGACCTGACCTGGTGGGCGGAACACCACCTGCTTGCAGACCTTGACGGTTGCACCAGCACCATTCATGAATGTTGCCGGTGCATCCGTCCTCCTCATTCCCATTGAGTCATGTTAGGAATGGGTATTGAGTAATATTATCCGGCGTCCGGCAATGGGCAATTACCGGGTCTGCCGGGCCTGTAAAGCCCCGGTAATTGCTCATTTGTGGGTGCCGGAAAATTCATGACTCAGTTGCAGTAGTCCAGCCTAGAGAGTACCAGAGCTCTAAAGACAATGAGCATCTGGAAGAAAGTGAGGAAAGGAAGGATACCTTTGTGGAGGTGGAGTTGAAAGTGGGGCTTCTTGGCAAGGACCTGGATTAAGGGCGGAAGGAAAGAGAGGAGTCAAAGATAGCTCCAAGGTTTTTGGTTTCAGATGAGGGAGAGCCCATAGAGGGTTGCCAGAGTGAAGGGAGGAAAGAGGGAGCAGAAGTCCCAATGGGAAGGATCTCAGTCTTGCTTGCGTTGAGGCAGAGATCATTGGAGGTACGCCAAGACTGGATGGCATATAGGCAGCCAGGATAGATGGAGGAAGAAAGGAGAGGAACAGAGGGAAGTTTGAAGAAGAGTTGTGTGTCATCTACATAACACTGGAAGTAAGGGGATAGAGTGGAAATTAGGTGTGCAAGCGGAGAAAGATAGATTTTGAAGAGGGGAGGAAAGGTTTGAGCTCTGGGGAATGCCACAGGTGGAGATAGAGGTGGGAGAGGAGAAAGAGTCCAGGATAACCTGTGAGGGACAGTCAGTGAGGAAGGAGGTCAGCCAGTCGAGTGCCCAGGGTTATTGTGGCGCCATTTGATGAAGATGGAGTGGTTGACCGTAATCAAATGCAGATGAGAGATCAAGTGGAATGAGAACAGCTGGAGAGTTAGAGTCAAGAGATGCTAGCAGCTCTTCACAGGTGTTCAGGAGAGCAGTTTCTGTGCCTCTTGATGCTTGGTATCCAGATTGATGGTCATGTAAGCAACCGACAAGCTCAGTATTCTGGGTCAGTTGGGGGAAGACCAGCTTCTCCAAGATTCTCCCAAGGAAGGGGGTGATAGAGATGGGGAGGTAGTTAGCTGGTCACTTCGGGTCAGCAGAAGGTTTTTTCAAGTTTTTTCAAGAGCTAATATGGTTTGATCCAGACTTTTGTTTTCTTAGCTGTCCTCGGCACTTTCTTGCTCTTTGCAACTTGCTTCTTTGGAGGCATTTTGTGGATGCTTTGGACTGCCAGGACATGAATTACCCTGATTGATTGATCGGTCTACCTACATGGAAGAGAAACAAAGTATTTAAGTATGTATTCACCAGTTTCATTCATGCAATGGAGACACTTGTTGGAATTTGTAATATTCAAGGTTTGTTAGGAACAATGAGGATGCCATGGAACATATATTTTTCATAATGTCATTAAATGTGTCCAAGCATCTACTGCAAAATGTGCCAATAAATCTGACTGAGCTGCTGGACCATGCCCGAGCAATGGTTGCCTGTAAACTGAAATGGCCAAATTATTAATCAGGCCAATTTCATGAACGTGTGTGAACCCTGTCCCCTGCTTTCCATTTTCCACATATTGGCAGTCTTAGGATTTTTTCATCTTTCTCACTTTTAATGTAGCAGTCATTGTAAAATCATTAATCTTGTGCCATGTTACATTGTTACCCTACAAGTGACATCCTCCGTAGTGATTCTTTACTACACCCACACCTGTCACCCACTCAGGTCCACGAACAGACACATTAAGTGTAGAAAAATAAGTAATTCATAAAAAATGCCACAATGACAAATTATTAATATTGAACCGAAATAATAATAATCAAGGTGACAAAAAGTAATAATCAAAAATAATAATACAATTGTCAAGATGAATACCAAAAGTAGAGCAATTCTCAAAAAGTAATATTGTTCAGTAATGGCAATAAAGATGAATAAAAATTGTAATAATTCACAACAAATAATACAGTAGCAAAAATGTATATTGATCAGAAATAATAATATATGAATAATAAATAATAACATTGTTAAAGTTGCCTTTGATTGGCAGGTAACATAAGTAGAGATTAGTCCTGGGTTACAGCAGTGTGAGGAAGGGAAAAACACACAACCTTATGAACATCCTTTACCGTGCTAATAATCACATAGGCTTATTTTATACATTCATCAAGACCTGATTTGCAGGCATTCATGATGCCCATGAAAAAGTTGTGAAGACGAAGTCCTGTGATTTCCCCAACTTAACTCCAAAGAAATAAATACTTTACCTTCTTCTTGACAGCGCTGATGTCAGTAGGATCCAAACCAGTGTGCTACAATGCGATGAGGACCCACCTTCCCAGAACCAGTGATAGTGGCATCCTTCTGTGGAAAACACCTTAGGAACACAACTGGTGACCACACTGAAACTCTCCCCCTTGCAAGCTTATCTTTACCCTGCGTGCCTCTGGAAAAACGCCTGACAACTCTGATGCCCTATCTCATTTCCTTCTCTAGTGTATCTCTATGTCTTTAGGGCTGGTTCCCTCCTCCTGCAAACGGTCCTACTAATTGCCTTTCTCAAAAAGCCTAATGCAGGCACAAGTGTCCTTGCCAACTTTGTCACCATGCCTAACTTGCCATTCAAGGCAAACCCCCTGGTAAAATTGATTACAGTTCAACTGCAAGAGTAAGGCATAACCAGCATGCATTTTCATAATTGGCAACCTAACATACACCAAGGAATCAACACTGCCAATGTTGGACAACAACCTCCCATCCATGCTAATCCTCATGCACCTCTCAGATTCATGGAATACCGTCAACCACGACATCCTATTGGACAGAATAAAATAGGTAATGGAGATCACAGGAAAAGCACATACTTGTATCTCTTCTTTCCTTAAAGACAGATGGTTCCAGATCTCACAGGGTTGGCAAACCTTGAAGTCTCACAACCAAATGTACAAGAGGTCAGCATTACACTTTTGCCTGTCCAATCCAGATACAAGACCACTCACAGCAATCCTGGCATCATTTGACTTCTCATTCCAATTCTATATGGGCAACTAACAGATCCTGATTGACCTTGGAAAAAGCTACTAGCATGACATCTTCAGACAGGTACAGAACTGAATGTCCCACACCTTTCTAAGTCTCAACATACATCATTCTTACAAGATCTTCTGAATTTGTGGAAAACAACCAGGAATGTAGCAAAAAAAGTGGAGCTGCTTTATTTACCTCTAAGATAAACGCCTCCACAGACGACGGTGGCATAGGTATAAACTCACAATCCTTATGGAAAATAAGGACTAGATTAGAGAAATATAATGAATGTAGTATTTTAAAGGAGCTTTACTCAAACATGAAAAAATATATAACAGACATGCTTACTCAATATTCCGTATAGTCTATAACTGAAAATGTGCCCCTGATCAGCTCCATATATTTGTAGAGGACCACAATCTACTGGACCTGGTTCATTCAGGTTTTAGATCTGGAAAGAGTTCTTAAATGGTCACTGCAGTCACCTTTTATTAGCATCAGTAAGAGTTGCTTGGCAGCAGTGTGGAACCCTGATCTTGCTTAGTCAATTGCTGCATTTGACTACTTTGACAAGCTTAACCATCTGGATCACCTGATTTAATTTGGTTTGGATTGCATTGTCCACAAATTGGTGGAATCTTATATTTTGTGCATAGAACATTAGATCAAATTATCCTAAACATTTGCTCTGCAGTGTCCCAGCATAATCACTGCCTCTTTTCAATGTAGTATTTTACATTGGCCAACTTGAGGTGTTCTGGCAGATTTTTACTCTTAAATTATGCTGATGATATACATAAGTTTATAAACCCTTCTGGAAACCAGGGCCTTGGTTCAGCTAAACTAAAGGACTGTTTCTAATCAGTTAAAAACCTGGTTGACCAAAAATACCTTGAAGATAAACCCAGGAGAATACAGAGGTACTGGTTACTAATGCTTCCTCCTATTGTTGGAACTCGTTTTGCTGACTCGAAATATTTGGGCCATGTCCTCTCCCAGCCCCAAGTGATCATAATATGGATTTTATAATTATGATTGTCTTTAGCATCTCAGGTATCAGCTGTCATGAAATCTTGCTTCGTTCATCTCAGGAGGGTAAGGCGACTCTTTCACCTGCTCTCCTTCCCAGATGTAGCTTGTAATATGAATGCTTTCATTTCATCCTGGTTAAAAGTTGGGGCAACTATTTTCTTGTGACTGTCAGCTACACTGATTCCCTGTGTATTGCAGGTCCAGAATATGACTGCCAGCCCTTGGTTGAGTCTCTGCAGGGTTGATGATATCTCACTCATAGAGCCCCAGTAGAACTAAACCAAGGGCACTATCAAGCAGCATGCATCATTTCACACCTACCCGCCTACCAGACAACTTTGGTCCCAATGTAACACTCATTTTTCATGGGAAATATAGAATCAGAGGTAAATGAGTAATTGACATTACCTCCAAAGTCTGCATATTTATGTAATGTTTAGGAGAAGATTGAAGACCTGGTTATTGGATGGTGCATTTATCAAGCACACAGCTAATCCTCAAATCCTCCACATCACGCAGATGCCCTTCAGTGATAGTCAGTGCTTTACAGTTCAACACAGAAATAGAAAAATCAGCAGGAGCAGCATTGAAATCCTGATATGAGGACCGACAAATATCACAAACCTGCCCCTTTACTGACCTTACATCATGGGCACCCCATCATATATGTATATATATATAAAATGAATTTGGGGTGGTATGTGATAAATTGCCATCTGGCAAGGGTGTGAAACGTGGATGTTTAGATTTTTATTAAATGATAAAATGATGCAGGTAATTCCATCTCTGAAAGGGAAATCTGATAATCAGATTCTCCTTCCAAAAGCTCCGTGACCAAAGCATAGTGTGTAATTGTGCGTTGCTGCATCAGTATCCTGATTCACAGCACCTGCTCTACAAGTGGCACAGAGCAGGTTTAGAGGCCACAGGTGCCCTCTTGACAACTGCAGTGACACCCACGTGTCTACAGCGCCTGGGCTGCATTTAAAATATGCACCCCTGTTATGAAAACTGCATAACTTTGAAAAGGCCATCCTGGTGGCACATATAACTGTACATATAAGCTATACCTCAGTTAGGTTATAGTGTCCAGCATCTTTCCGAGTTACTCAAGCCACATTTCATTTATTTCAAACATATGTCAGCCCTGTGGGCCCAGTTCAACAGTTCAACTGTGGAAGGATTAAGTATATTCCTCCCAGCAAGTTCCACGCCTGACAGGGCTCGCCTTGGGGGATAGCTTCTCTTTGTTCCTTTGTAAGGCCAGGTAACACCTTCCCCCAGGTCAGCAACTCCACCGGACTCTAGCCTGGGAACAGAAACCAAGAGGAACATCCATTCACAGAGAGCCAGGCCTCATACAAGGAGGCTGCATTTTTAACCGCCATCTACTATTCAACCTCATTCGCCACTGCACCACGCCAGCAAAAGCGCATCGTTGCCCCGGCTCGAACGACAAAGTATTGCTGCCTTGTCTTGCTTGAGTCACCCCGAAATGACAGCATCTTTACCACTGCTCCTGTGAGTCAACCGCCCTGACCATGGTGTTCCCCAAACTACGATCTCCAAGCTGTTGCATCGAACCAACTTGCCCACGCATCTTGGTACCAGCTCAACCACTGTTGATCAGCTCGGGTAGATGCTTCAAGACTGCAGCCCCCCTTCCGTTCGACACCACATCAACGCCTGCGTGCTGCTGGACAACCATGACTTTTGCATCTGTGACCCGAGCCAACACTGTGTCCAATGCCGAGAAACCTGGTTTTTTGCTGTCGAACCACTGAAACATTTGCAGACGGTATTTGACTGATATCTGCCCACCTGGTCCATCACCGGGCCCTAGGGACTGGCTAGGTCATTTTTAACCTTTCTTGCAATGTGAAAGAATATCCCTTCGAACATTGAGATCTTTTGAATGCATTTCTCCCCTTGTCGCATAACCCAGAGTGCTGCATCTATTATATCTGTGAATATTCTGTGTTTCTTCTACAGGGGTGGGTTTTTTACAGTGTTTTCATGCTAGTTAGTACTGTACATGGTGTGTCTAATTAAAACATATATTTTTATACAACCTTGATTAGACATTCCTGTATTTTGGACTGTTATACTTCGCTGGTTGGGTTGCTCCTGAACCACATTCACACCCATTTTAAGAGCATAGCCTTTTCCTCGGCCCATGATACTACAAATGTCTGTGCCTGTTTTACCTTCATGATTTTGCTGGCTCTTGGTTTGTAGAAGTCTGAGGGCTGAGTGGGTATTTTAGCCACTACTGTATCTTATCCTTGTACTCCTTCCTGCAGGGCAGAAGTAAATTCGTCACAGACGTGGGTCCCATGACAAAGCAATGATTTTGGAAATTCTCTGCACTGTTAAAGAAGATTGAAGGGTTTATGAAATATCCATTATTCCATTTCCCACCTTGAGAAATTGCTCACGGTCCTGCATTTGTTTGCATCTGATTCTTATTAAGGAACAATACTCTTTGCAACTGGAGTTTCTCAGCCATGTTTCTGCCTAACGTCTCTTTACTCAAGATTCTTTCATGTTATGGAGCAGCGGTTGTATGCCACAAATAATGGCTACTCTTCTGAGGGGTTGTACGGTAAGTGTTGTGCATTATCTGCACACCGGATGTATGCCACTGTCTTCTATCATGGTAGGATGTAGGGCATCATACACACAACGCCTGCATGCTCAATTTGGTACATCGCTCAGTACACTCTAAAAACACCACCATGTTCATAATTTGTGCATGTTACGCTCACCCAACCCCAACCTTTACTGCACATAAACAATGTACCTTTACATATTTTGCAGGAAGTAGTGCGTACCCACTGGAACCTTGGCTTGAGTTACCAAAGACTATATTGCACCCCACCAACCATTATGAATAAAAGTACAAAGGTGAACACATATGATCCAGAAATACCTTTAAATGTGCCTTTGAATTATTGAAGAGCTGATTTAAATGCATGCACACACCTGGTGGGGATTTATTGTATGCCTCGACTAAGTCTGGCTGTGTGCTGAGTGCTTCATATCCTTGTTGATAGGTGCTGTATTTATATTCCAGATAACTCAAAACAACTTCCCTTTTTATTATATGTCTTTGGAGGATAATTTTGCTGACAGTATGTCAGAGTATGATGGTCATGAAACACTTTCTGAGATAGTTAACAATTTATTTTAGGATTTCAATTGAAATATAGAAATGATAGTGTAATTAAAATAATGTTTATTCTAAATAAACATATAATCTCATATGTATAATTGACTCACATGTAATTGATTTGTTGTTAGCTCTGCCAGAACCTTTTCAGTAGTGCTCCATAACTCACATGTAGTTGATAAAAATTGGATGACAACTTTCTACGTTTTGCCTTAATCAATTTTACATACACCTAATTCTGTGTGATCTGTAATGAAGATGTACTATTTTACCAAAATGTTTAAAAATGTCGAGTACTGATTGACTATAAATATGACATGTGAACACTTGATTGTGTCCAGAATGATGGCTTCAGCAATTATGTGGATGCATGATTTCACAAGGTTCAAAAAATTATATTCAACCACATGCTTCATATCAGAAAACTACAATGATGCAGAAATTGTTATCCAGTCGGCGATAATACTGTCTATGTGCATTTTATATTATGTCTCATGTCATCCCAAAAAAGGTTTGCGTCTGTCCAATGCCTAAAGAACATATATTTAGAGAAATAAAGGTTGACACCTGCACCTAGATTAAGTTTCAGAAAGGTTTATCAGATCCTTGAAAAATTATCATCCAGAAGAATACGAGTGATTCATAACCTCTTTCATTTTCTATTGATATACATAGTTAATATACACCAACACAAACATGATTGATAACATATTTTCAGTATCCAAAAACCATAATTGATAACATCAACAAGTATTTCACCAAAAGCACAAAGACCAAATCTATAACAACAAACCGAAGAAAAAAAGCAACCAAAAAAACGTTCCAAACTTAAAATGCCATGCAAATGAATTGGACCAAAGGAAAGACAAAGAGCAGAAAGAACAAACCCAACTGAACACCACCAAACACTCACAACTGCAGAACACACTCCCACAGATAAGATGTAGGGCATCATACAGACAAAGCCTGCATGCTCAATTTGGTACATCGCTCAGTACACTCTAAAAACACCACCATGTTCATAATTTGTGCATGTTACGCTCACCCAACCCCAACCTTTACTGCACATAAACAATGTACCTTTACATATTTTGCAGGAAGTAGTGCGTACCCACTGGAACCTTGGCTTGAGTTACCAAAGACTATATTGCACCCCACCAACCATTATGAATAAAAGTACAAAGGTGAACACATATGAACCAGAAATACCTTTAAATGTGCCTTTGAATTATTGAAGAGCTGATTTAAATGCATGCACACACCTGGTGGGGATTTATTGTATGCCTCGACTAAGTCTGGCTGTGTGCTGAGTGCTTCATATCCTTGTTGATAGGTACTGTATTTATATTCCAGATAACTCAAAACAACTTCCCTTTTTATTATATGTCTTTGGAGGATAATTTTGCTGACAGTATGTCAGAGTATGATGGTCATGAAACACTTTCTGAGATAGTTAACAATTTATTTTAGGATTTCAATTGAAATATAGAAATGATAGTGTAATTAAAATAATGTTTATTCTAAATAAACATATAATCTCATATGTATAATTGACTCACATGTAATTGATTTGTTGTTAGCTCTGCCAGAACCTTTTCAGTAGTGCTCCATAACTCACATGTAGTTGATAAAAATTGGATGACAACTTTCTACGTTTTGTCTTAATCAATTTTACATACACCTAATTCTGTGTGATCTGTAATGAAGATGTAGTATTTTACCAAAACGTTTAAAAATGTCGAGTACTGATTGACTATAAATATGACATGTGAACACTTGATTGTGTCCAGAATGATGGCTTCAGCAATTATGTGGATGCATGATTTCACAAGGTTCAAAAAATTATATTCAACCACATGCTTCATATCAGAAAACTACAATGATGCAGAAATTGTTATCCAGTCGGCGATAATACTGTCTATGTGCATTTTATATTATGTCTCATGTCATCCCAAAAAAGGTTTGCGTCTGTCCAATGCCTAAAGAACATATATTTAGAGAAATAAAGGTTGACACCTGCACCTAGATTAAGTTTCAGAAAGGTTTATCAGATCCTTGAAAAATTATCATCCAGAAGAATACGAGTGATTCATAACCTCTTTCATTTTCTATTGATATACATAGTTAATATACACCAACACAAACATGATTGATAACATCTTTTCAGTATCCAAAAACCATAATTGATAACATCAACAGGTATTTCACCAAAAGCACAAAGACCAAATCTATAACAACAAACCGAAGAAAAAAAGCAACCAAAAAAACGTTCCAAACTTAAAATGCCATGCAAATGAATTGGACCAAAGGAAAGACAAAGAGCAGAAAGAACAAACCCAACTGAACACCACCAAACACTCACAACTGCAGAACACACTCCCACAGATAAGAAGGACAACAGAACCAATGCCGGGAGAAGAGAGACATCCCTTTACCTGACTCCATACCTTACAAATAACCACTCACTGGAACAAGCTGACCCAGCGTACAAATGAAGAATGACCAACAACCAAACACAACCACGCAGAACAAGAACAAACAAAGCTAGAAATGTCAAGAACATAATCTATGCACTAACTTCTTACATCACCAAAGCAAGAGGATGCTCTGCTAGACAGCCACAAAATTTAGAAGTG
The DNA here is from genome assembly GCF_040938575.1 of Ambystoma mexicanum. Taxonomy (NCBI): domain Eukaryota; kingdom Metazoa; phylum Chordata; class Amphibia; order Caudata; family Ambystomatidae; genus Ambystoma; species Ambystoma mexicanum. Next base: position 423,889,434 of record NC_090923.1, read on the forward strand.
GAGCCTGATGAAAACAAAAACCCAAGACTGAACCTAGAAGAGCTTTTCGACGACACAGACACAACTGTACCAACACCTCAACTAGAGATCGACCTGGTAGAAAACCTTAACACCAGTCAGAAGATAATGTCGACAATAAAGCACAAACTATACCTTTAAAATCCACTGCAAACTAATAAATGCAAGATCCATGTCAAAACACTCAACTGAGATCTTCGACCTTCTATGCGACAACGGCATCCACATCCTATTCATCACAGAAACATGGCTGGATGACAACTACAAAATCACACTCCAATGCTGCCTCCCCACTAACTTCAAATGCCTTCAGTTAAACAGGAAAAATAAAAAAGGAGGAGGCCTTGCAATAGCATTCAAGGAACACCTAAAACTAAAAACAGACAACCTTTTAACATCATCAACTGCGAAACCATGGTCATACACCGATCGGCAAATCCAAAAACAAACATCAAATTCATACTGGTTTACAGACCACCGACATACGATGCAGCCTTCATCGACAACTTCATAGAAGCCATCACCAACATAGCCATCGAACATGAACATCTATTAATCCTGGGGACTTCAACATTTGGTTCGAAGAAAAACAACCCAACTCTCAAAACTCACTAATTGAGTAGCTAACAAGCATGAAACTACAACAGGTGGTCAAAGGGGCAATAGACTCGGCAGGACACACCTTTGACGCAATCTTCACCAAGAAAATACTAATTACCACGGCACCACCGATATAAATACTTTGGAGTGACCATCTCATCATTCCATTCGTGATCACACTACCAACTCAAGTCAGCATTCAGCCCCTCAAAATCCCAACCACCACAAAAAGAAACTGCAAAACCGTTAAAGCAAGCAACCTAACAGAACAACTGGAGACAACCAAATTTCAACAGCAGAACTGGAGAAGGCAGACCTAGATGGGAAAGTGGAGCTACTCCACAAATGGTTAGTGATACAATCGAAAACATCACCCCAGAAAAACCTTTTAACCCCTCAAGAAAAAGAGCAATGGCAAAATGGTTCACCCCACTACTAAGCACCATGAAAAAGAACAAGAAGAAGCTGGAATTGGAATGGAGGAAAGAATACAACGAAGATAAGAAAACACAGTTCCAGAAACAAATCCGATCATATAAGAAGGAAATTCAAAAGGCAAAGAGAAGGCATTATGATGACAGAATCACCAATGCCACCAACACACAAAAATAAATGTTTAACATAATAAAAGAAATGAGAAACTCACCAGGTTGCAACAACACTCCAACCCCCTCAGAGAAACTATGCAATGACTTGGCAGACCATTTCAACAGCAGAACTGGAGAAGGCAGACCTAGATGGGAAAGTGGAGCTACTCCACAAATGGTTACTGATACAATCGAAAACATCACCCTGGAAAAACCTTTTAACCCCTCAAGAAAAAAGAGGAATGGAAAAATGGTTCACCCCACTACTAAGCACCATTAAAAAGAACAACAAGAAGCTGGAATTGGAATGGAGGAAAGACTACAACCAAGATAACAAAACACAGTTCCAGAAACAAATACGATCATATAAGAAGGAAATTCAAAAGGCAAAGAGAAGGCATTATGATGACAGAATCACCAATGCCACCAACACACAAAAATAAATGTTTAACATAATAAAAGAAATGAGAAACCCACCAGGTTGAGACAACACTCCAACCCCCTCAGAGAAACTATGCAATGACTTGGCAGACCATTTCAAAAACAAAATCAAGGACATCCGACAAATCATACAAAACAGACCAACCAACCCTAATACTCGACCAATCAGTTCTGAGAAGGAGCCACAGCACAAACTCCAAAACTTCCTGGAAATATCAGTACAGATATGCGTCAAGTTGGTAAAACAGAGCAAGAAAGAGGGATCACCTATGGATCCCTGCCCCCCTGACATCTATAAATCAATACTAGCACAAGGAACGCCATCAGAATATTACAGAAACCTCTTAAATTTGTCCCTCACAAACGGAACTGTACCACGGTCCTTCAAATCAGCATATATTAAGCCACTTTTAAAAAACACAAGTGGCGACGTGGAAGACATCTCCAACTACAGACCGATCTCAATCATTCCCTACTCGGCAAAACTCCTAGAAACATATGTAAACAAATGAGCTGTCACAATCCATGCCCCTGACCCCCTCAGTTATAACAGCCCCCTGGCAGCAGTGGGGCTAAAACCCTTCACACTGGCCCAAAGGGCCTTAAAACTCCATCAGAAATATAGAGTCAGTCTTGGCACCTACAATACCTCAAGACTGCAAAGGCTCAATCATCCCGTCAACTCTGATGGGCTTTATTCTTCACTGAATATGATTACATAATCACGTACCGACCTGGAGTCCAGAACAGAAAAGCTGATGCCCTATCCCGCATGGGCATTGATGAGAATGCATATTCAACCCCAGACCCGGTGGCCATCATTCTAGGTGACAAACTACTAGGACTTACAACAACGTTATCTCTGGACGAACTCCAGAAGGAAATTCGGCTCCTAATGAACACTGAGGCTCTACAAGACTGGACCACTCAAGGTGAACGTCACACAACAAAGAACCAACTTGTATTTCAGAGGGCGTTCATATCTACCGAATAAGGCACTACAAGAACAAGTCATTTCTGGTTATCACGACCCCCTGATAGAAGGACATCCAGGAATTGCCAAGACCCTTGCCAAGGTGAAAAGAAATGATTGGTGGCCGTCCTGGCGGAAGGACATTACGCAGTTTATTCTGTCATGTGGCATTTGTGCACAGAATAAATCCCAGACCTTCTTCAACCCCTGGAAATTCAACCTGCACCTTGGCACACACTCTCCCTCTATTTCATCACAGATCCACCTCCCTGTCAAGGGTTCAACACTATCCTAGTGGTTGTTGACCTATTCTCTAAAATGGCCCATTTCATTCTGCAGAAAAATATAGGGCAAGGAGTGCCTTCTTTTTTGTTTAAGAGGGGCTTTGAGTCAGGAAGGCAAGTTACATATATATAATGAAGGATGACTCAGAAAGCTACCCCTATTCAACCATGCAATAAAGGTAGGTATGCAAAATAGCAGGCTAGGTTTAACAAATACTAGCTGATAGAGATCACATACAAGGCTAGAAAATTGGACAAGTCAGAATTTTGTATCAATTCAAATAGGATTGAGACACACATCTAAAAGTTGTAGGTCTAGGTACAGAGAATTAGACCTTAAAAACACAAACAATGCCCAAGGGGGTAACTCATTCGAAAAATGACACTTCACATTCAAGTGAGGGTTAGTAGACACATGCTGCTACAGGTTCCTATACTACTTTGCATTAGTAGTATGCTGTTGTCGACCCATGAAATAGATTGGTGTTTCTGGTTCGGGATGTTGGTGGCCTTCAGAGGGTGCTAAGTCATAGCAAGTGTATTGAAGGTTCTGAACTACTGTCATCAGGACATGGTCACCGAGGGACCAGGTGATGTTAAGACCTACAAAATAGATGACAAGTGTGTGTGTAAGGGGTGGGAGACTGTATGCTGGCAAAAAGTGTCTCTGCGCTATAGAGCAAAACGCCTACCTTCATGGTGTCATTTGGTTTAACCCAAATCAATGGATAAAGCCTGTTATTTATACTGGCCGAAGTATGGTGGTTCTCAATATGTAGAGCACCTATAGGGAAAGAGATGGGGTACCAAATGGTTACCTAATTTGATAGAGTTGTTTGTCAAAGAACAGTTGTAGTGTAGTGTATAAACATACCTGGAGCGGTTGCTTTTCAAGTATGCTGGAAGTTGTTGAAAGGAGAAGTAGATGTCACGGGATTCTCTATGGCATCTAGATGTCTAAATATTGCAGGACATTTTGATATATCAAGTAAAGTAAAGCTGATTTAGTCAGGGCTATAGAGGGTGTGATAGCTTACTTACAGCCACAGTGTGACAAAATGGTGGGTTGCCGGTGTGCACAAATGAGTAGGGGACCGAAATTGGACGTGTCTACAGGGCATATATAATTTAGCGTCTGGTGCATGCATTGGAGCGGACAGTGGAGTCTTAAAAATGCACAGGACGCATCCAGAAGAATCGGGTGATTTTATTGTGGTACAAAGGCTTGCCGGTATTGTTAAAGGTGTACTGGATAGAGCGAACTGCTGCTGGGTACGCAAAGTATAGCAAGGCTATGTGGCCGTGTCTACATGGGTGTATGAATCAGCGTCTGTGTGACTCACCTCTGATGTATGCATTATTTCAGACTGTGGAGTCATAGGAGTGTAACAGACTATGCCGGAAGGAACCGGGTGATCCATTTTGGGTGGTCGAGTGGCTTGCTAGTAACGTTCAAAGTGCACTCATTAGAATGACCAAGTGCTGCGACAAATCCTGGAGGTGACAAGGCTATTAGGTGCCTGAGAGAGCAGTTATGATGCATGGCTAAAGGAAAAGCTTGTCAGGGTCTTACCTTCGTGTAGTAGCTAACCACGAATGTTGCTTTGGGGCCGGTGGAGCTGTCTGCGCCTATGTAGAGCTGTGTACTAAAATAGTGATCCCGCTATCACACATGCGTAGTGGGTGCCAGGCGTGCATTGAAACAGCTAAAGCTTTATTAATTTGTGTTATTAGACAAGTAGATTGTTTGTGTTTGAGTGCCGTCAAATTGGTCAATATTGTGTTTTGTCAATGTTTACAGATATATTTAGTGACATGATTACAATTTTGTTGAACACAGGCAAAAAAGTCTAGTGCTTGGCATCATTGCAGTTGGATAAAACATGGGCACAATGTATAATTCAGAAACGGATAGACTCTCATTGAGATGGATTGCACGAGGAAGTACAAAAATAGCATTAGTGTTTTTTGGCATGCAGATTTTACAATTAGATGTGTTACATGACAGAAACCTCATTGGAGTAAGAAATAGTTTGCAACTTGTATAGTACACTGTTGCAATTCTGAAAGTTCACAAAAAATGGTGGTGGTTGACAGAAGAGTGGGAGGCCATTTAGCAAGATAATGAATAATTGTATTAGTACTTTATGGCATAGAGGGCATATTTAAAGGGGACCTCTGAGTAAATGTATTAATGCAACTTAGCATTACGTTTCGTGAGCCTGAAGAATCTACCCTCTTCTTATCCCTTACCTTACCACCTTCTTCAACTCTTGCCTCTCCTCATCAACCTTTCCCTCTACGTTCAAACACGCAACGATTATTCCTATTCTAAAGAAACCCTCCGCAGATCCACTTCTCACTGCTAATTACAGACCTATCTCTCTTCTACCTTTCCTTTCTAAGCTTCTTGAGCGCATTGCCTACTCTCAACTCTCACCCTTTGTTACTTCTTCCTCTCTCCTTCCTTTCTTCCAATCTGGCTTCCGTCCCAAACATTCCACTGAAACTGCTCTCACCTCTATCCTTAACTCACTCCTCTCTGCTCGTCATGCTAAGCAATCCTCTATCCTTATTCTACTTGATCTCTCTGCAGCTTTTGACACTGTCGACCATCCACTCCTACTCCATACTCTTTCCTCCTTCGGATTTAAAGGCCCTGTTCTAGAATGGCTATCCGCCTACCTCTCCTCCCGTTCCTTTGCTGTTTCATGGGGAGGCCAGTCCTCTCCTTCTTTTCCTCTTTTCTACGGTGTTCCTCAAGGCTCTGTACTTGGCCCTTTCCTTTTCTCTCTTTACACCTCTCTCACTGCCCCTGTCATCTCATTGTTTGGCATTTCCCATCACTACTATGCTGACAATACTCAACTCTTTCTTTCTTTCTCCTCCTTCACACCTGACCTCCACCTTAAACTCTCCTCCTGCCTCACTGCTATCAAGAACTGGATGTCCTCCCGCTTTCTCTCTCTTAACACCGATAAAACCAAAGTCCTTTTCTTCCCCTCTAATTCTCTTCCCCCTCCCTCCCCTCCTGCATTCATTCACTTTCCTCCCTCTAATCTCCCGATTTCCCCCCAAGCTCGTAATCTAGGTGTTCTTTTTGATTCCTCTCTCACCTTCTCTCAACACATTTCACTCACCTCCCGCAGCTGCCGATACCACCTCTACAATGTATGCAAAATCCGTTCCTCCCTCACATTCCACGCCACCAAACTCCTAATTTCCTCTCCCAGCTTCTCCCGCCTCTTCTACTGCTCTTCTCTAATCTTTGGACTTTCCGCATCTCAACTTGCCCCTCTTAAATCCATATACCACTCTGCTGTTCGTACCCTCTGTCTCCTTATACATCTCGTGACTCCATCTCTTCCTCACTCTCGTACCTTAGCTGGCTACCTTTTCACTCACAGCTTAAATTCCACTTTCTCTGCCTTGTCTTCAAATCCCTCTATGGTCTTGCTGCTCCTTATGTCTCCTCCCTTCTCTCCTTCTACTCCCCATCCCACCCCCTTCGCTCCGCTGACCATTTCCTCCTCACTGTTCCTCCTTCCCCCTGTGCTTCCTCCCATTTCTGCTCATTCCAACTCCTTGCACCTATGCACTGGAACTTACTCCCTCTTACAATCCGCTCTACTAAGACCTTTGCCTCATTTTGCACTTCCCTTAAATCCATCCTCCTCCATTCTCCCCCTTGAAAACTTCCCCTATCACTGATTCCTCTCTCCCCGTTCCTACTCCTCTCCCTTCCTCTTCAACTTTCCCTCGCCCTGTCCAACTCCCTCTCCTCCCCCACCTCTTCCCTCTCCCCTTTCTACCCCCCTCAGTTAATTGCTCTTTGCACTGTTTGTTGAATGATTCAAGATGTAAATTTTGCTCCCATTGTTAAGTGTTTTTGGTTTTTTGTAATCTGTTGTTCCATTGTACAGCGCCTTGGTGTAAAGCGCTCTATAAATAAATCAATCAATCAATCAATCAATGAATAGGGTATTATCAAATTGGTGATTAGCTTGAACAGTCATATTAGAGAGATTATTTTGGCAAACTAATAGTCATGCTGCATTTGAGCTTATGATGTCAAGCTGATCCTCGTTCATGTTGTAGAGGCGTCGTACTGCTAGAAATATACCACTTGCATGAAAGAAGTTTTTTTGAAAAACGTTTTTGACGGTCTATCAGAAAAACAGATTCCATTTGATAGCAACATTGAGGCCATGTTTCACTGAGTCCAGGTGGAAGACCCATTTTTGTTCCAGTTTTCGAAGGGATATATCTCTATTCCCTCCTCTGAACGGATTACTGGCTGTTTGAAGAACAAACCAGAATATGTCATTGTGGCTGTGTTGTTTTTCTTTGAAATGAGCTACCATGGGTTTTTCCGGTACAGCATTCTTGATGCATGCGCGATGCTCACAAATCTGTTGTCTTATTTCTCTTTTGCATTTGCCCACATACATGAGGTTGCATGGGCATTGGATTGAATAGACCGTCCATTTACTTTTACAGTTTGTGAAGTTGTTAAAGGTCCACATCTTGCCATTCAAGTTGATCGATTTCATGTCTTTAGTAAGACAGCATACAGAACAGGATCCATAACTGTGGTGGCCTATAATTGGAGGTAAATTCCACAGGGTTGACTGTCGGCTGATTGATGGTGTTTGTTCAGTGTAGGTGTTGACTAGACAGTCTTTGAGGTTCTTATTGCGTTTGAACGCGAACCAAGGTTTTGTGGGTTTGAAAGATTCAGTGTGAAGGATATTCCAGTTACGTAGGATGCTTTTTTTTATCAGGTTGTTCATAGGTGTGAACGTTGTGATGCAGGTGATTTTATCCTTGCATATTTCACAGGGGGGTCAGGGTGAGACATGATTCTCTACTTCTGTACTTAGCTCTTTTTTGGGCTCTTCAGATAATATATACAGGGTATCCTCTTGCTTTTAGCCTTGTTGATAGGTCCTTGCTTGTGATGTTCTATTCCTCTTGTGTGGTGCAATTGCGTTTTAGGCGAAGAAATTGACCAAATGGTACATTTTATTTCAAGGCTGCTGGGTGAAAGCTGTCAAATGCCAGCAGTGTATTCTTTGAGGTAGGTTTGCGATATATAGTGGTGGCTAGGGTGTTTGAGGATGTCTTATAGATGGTGAGATCCAGAAAAGGGATGAATACTTGTCATATTGTATGGTGAATTTTATGCATGCGTCACATGCATTCAACCAGGTGAAGAACTCTTGGAGTTGGGTTTCATTTCCTTTCCATGTCATCAGTGCGTCGTCAATGTAGCGAATCCAACACCCGATCAGATTTCTGAATGGGTTTGTGATTTCGTAGACTAACTCATTCTCGAAAGCATCCATGAACAAGTTTTCTATGTCTGGCGCAAACGTAGCCCCCGTACTGGTACCATGGCACTGTTGATAGAATGTTCTTTCAAAAATAAAGTAGTTCTCTGTTAGAGCAATGTGGATACATTCAAGGAGAAAGGGTGTGGATGGTTCTAATGTTGTTCTTTTGTCCAGATAAGTTGCAAGTACTGCAATGCATTCACATTTTGGGATGCTGGTGTATAATGATTCGACGTCCAGGGTGACTAAGAAGTCATGTTCACCTATATTTAATGATTTAAATTTTTTGATGGTGGATGTAGTGCCTTGGACGTACGAACACATCTGGCTGATGAACGGTCGAAGGAAGTGGTCGATATAAATTGAAAGGGGCTCTAAAACAGAACCAATACCGGCCACTATCGGCCTGCCAGGTGGAGTTTCCGTGTTCTTGTGGATCTTGTGAAAGAGGTAAATGCTGGTAGAATTGGATTGCGATTAATCAAAAAAAGTTTGTCGTCATCATCAATCCAATCTTCTTGTGACGCGTGTCGCATTAGACTTTCTATTTCTGTCAGTAGCCTGGAGGTGGGGTTAGTCGGGATTTTGTCTATAGAACTTGGTGTTGACCAGATGTTTCTGAACTTCCATGTTGTAGAGGGCTTTGTCCCAAAGTACAATTCCTCCGCCTTTGACAGCAGGCTTGATGAGGAAATCCTGATTGTTTTCAAGGGACTTGAGTGCGAGGCATTCTTTTTTGTTCAAATTATCCGGATATCTGAGGTGTTTATCAAAAGGTTGATTAGTTTCCAGGAGTATGCGGTTTTCGTAGGCCAGGATTTTCCGGGCATACCATATGTGATAGTGGGGTGAAAGTCGAGGGTGGTCTTAGTCCAGTTGATTTCGGAGAGTCTTTTTCGGGCTGTCTCTGAAGAAGTACTTAAGTCTTATTGTACGAAAGAATTTTTCGAAGTTCAACTTCTGTGTTGAATCTGTCAGCCAGTGTGGTTGCGATGAAGCTGAGACCTTTGTTAAGGAGACTGATTTCATCAGTTGAAAGATTATGGTTGATCAGATTAAAGATTGGTATCACCATGTCTGGTTCCCGGGAGGCATCCATTGTCACGTTCTCATAGGGTGTTGCCCGCTCCAATGCATGCACCAGACGCTAAGTTAAATATGCCCTGTAGACACGTCCAATTTCTGTCCCCTACTCATTTGTGCACACCGGCAACACACCATTTTGTCGCACTGCGGCTGTGAGTAAGCTATCAAACCCTCTATAGCCCTGACTAAATCAGCTTTGCTTTACTCAATATATACTGCGTCTAAAACAAAAATTCCTACAATATTTAGACATCTAGATGCCGTAGAGAATCCAATGATATCTACTTCTCCTTTCAACAACTTCGAGCATACTTGAAAAGCAACCGCTCCAGGTATGTTTATACACTACACTACAACTGCTCTTTGACAAATAACTCTATCAAATTAGGTAACCACTTGGTACCCCATTTCTTTCCCTATACATCTACATATTGAGAACCACCATACTTCGGCCATTATAAAGAACATGCTTTATCCATTGATTTGGGTTCAACCAAATGACACTATAAAGGTAGGCTTTTTGCTCTATAGCGCAGAGACACTTTTTGCCAGCATACCGTCTGCCACCGCTGACACACACACTTGTCATCTATTTTCTAGGTCTTAACATCATCTGGTCCCCCAGTGACCACGTCCTGATGACAGTTTGGATCCTTCAATACACTTGCCATGACTTAGCACCCTCTGAAGGCCACCAACATCCCGAACCAGAAACACCAATCTCTTTCATGTGTCGACAACAACAGCATACTACTAATGCAAAGTAGTATAGGAACCTGTAGCAACATTTGTCTACTAACCCTCACTTGAGTGTGAAGTGTAATTTTTTGAAACAGTAGCCCCCTTGTTTGTGTTTTTAAGGTCTAATTCTGTGTACCTAGACCTACAACTTTTAGATGTGTGTCTCAATCCTATTTGAATTGATTAAAAATGTTGACTTGTCCAATCTTCTAGCCTTGTACGTGATCTCTATCAGCTAGTATTTGTTAAACCTAGCCTGCTATTTTGCATACCTACCTTTATTGCATGGTTGAATAGGGGTAGCTTTCTGAGTCATCCATTTCATTCTGCTAAAAGGTTCTACCAAACGCATCCAGTCTGGCACAGGTGTTTTTAGAGCAAATCGTACGCTTACATGGTTTCCCCTCCGTCCTGATTTCTGACCGAGGGAGCCAGTTTGTGTCTATCTTCTGGAGGAAGAGTTGTGCAATTGCCCTTATCGATATACGTCTGTCCACTAGTCACCATCCCCAAACTGATGGGCAAACAGAGCGAATCAGACACTAGAGCAATACCTATGGTGCATGTTACATCAAGTGGAAGAAAGCTGGAAGGTTGTGCTGTGGATAGCCGGATATGCCTACAACAACTCGCTATACACCAGTACCGGACAGAGTCCATTCTATACCGTATATGGAAGGCACCCACTTACTTTCGAATTAGATACCCCTATGGCCTTGGAAATGCCAGCGGGGAAGACTTTACCTACGACCATCACTCAAGCCTTCAAAAAGACAGCTGAACACTTGATCCAAGCCAAAGAAAGACAGAAAAGATTCTCTGATCAACCCCGAAGAAAAGGCCCAGACTACCAAGTCGGAGATGAAGTCTGATTTGTGTCTCGGCACATGCCGATAAGAGGAACTCAAACTTTTCGTCCCAGATATCTAGGGCCCTATACCATCAAGGCTATTATAAATCCTGTGGCAGTAAAACTAGCTTTACCACCAAATATGCAGATTCATCCCATATTCCACGTGTCACTCTTAAAACATGCTCAAAAACGGGACTTCTGGTTTGGAACCTATTCTGCCCAGGAGGGCTAAACATTGAAAAAAAGGATACAGTTAAATAAGTCGGGATGTGAACCCAAGCACTCTCCTTTGTGCCCTACTACCCTCTGTGTTCACATGTAGTTAAAAAACACAATCTCTCGTACTCAATTCTGGAAAAAACTTGGTTCTTTTATAAAGTTGTACGGATCAACATAAAAGGGGTACGGGAAATATAGCATCCAATGGTCATATAAAAAAACAATGCACCAATATACAAGTTTGATAGTACAATGGTTTGTGTAAAGACTGGAGTTAACGACCTTTACTGTCAGTATTTGTAGTGACAGTATTATACAAAAAACAAATAAACATTTGTGACAAAAACCAACATAATGGGTAACACAAATAATTTTTCTTTCAGGAAACAGAGATGATACACTGTAGTTTGAACAATGCGTTGTACTAGGAAGTAGCATTGACCTGGGAGTCAATGCTACTTCCTCCTTCACACAACAAGAAGAATCCTACCTTTCCTCTCCTTCAACCACAAAACACTGACAATCGTCGCCCTCATCATGTCAAGAATAGACTACGCAAACAGCCTCTACCTCGGGATGCCAGAATACCTCCTGAAGAAATGACAACGCATCCAAAATGCAGCAGCCAGACTCCTCCTCAAACTATCCACAGGAGATCACATCACTCCAGCACTAAATATACTACACTGGCTCCCAATCAAACATTGTATCACATTAAATAAATGTGCATAACACACAGGGTAATCAGCGGACAGGGAGCAGAATTAATACAAAAGAAAATAACAATCTACAAGCCAACCAGACTCCTCAGATCAAGCAATGAAATCCACCTGGAACTAAAATCATACATCAAGAAAAAACCAGGGGGCTCCTCTTTCTCCCACCTATCCGCAAAAACCTAGAACAACCTCCCGAAAGAAACAAGAAACACCAAAGACCACCTAACATTTAGAAAATTGCTAAAAACCTGGCTCTTCAACACCTTTGGAACCAAATTGAAACAACTAAAACAATCAAACAGGAAACACAAAGAACAGATTGACAGAATATATGATGGCACAAGCAACACCCAGAACCAACTTAGAAAACTCCTACCAGAACAAAAGAGACAGTGCTAGGTGGAATAGAACAAAGCGACAACCCCATGAGGACAGAAATTAGCATGCATGCCCAACGCTACCAACAACCTTACCCACTCAGAAAGGACGTAGGGTACAGGCGTGGCTCACAAGTAAATCAAGCCAAAAACTAGGTTACAGCAAAGACAAACTGGGATAAAAGGGCTGTCTGAATACATAGATGGAAACACGAAAGTAGCTTTCTCAGCATAATGACAGAGAGACGAGACAGTCTAATCTTGCTGAAACTTAAATCACCGGAAGGAAACAACATTCTCTAGACCATGAGGGAGACACAATAGAAATATGCTTCTCTCCTAACAACAAGGATACTAACCCACCCAAAAACTACTAAAAACCTCCCCATTCTTCACACACCTCTCACCCTCTAACCAAACACAACCACACCTCTTAAAGTCGCAGCAACCCACGTGCACTTCACTACACTTGCAACAGCAACCACACCGAACAGACCCGTATACAACAGCGCATGACGGACTCAGAACCGAATAACACACCAATATGCTCGGCAAACAGTGTTTACCGAACCGAAGCTGCAAACAGTAAATCTGCAAGGAGCTGGCCAACCCTGCAACAGCCTCCAACCCTCCTCTACCCTACCAGGCTCTTTGCAATTCCCTTGCCTCTCACTTATCTCTAAAACACAGGACATACTGCCCACCCCCTTCTCCTCTACCCCTCCTCCTCCCCACTCTCCTTCTCAGCTTGCAGACCCCCCTCAGACACCTCCTCCCCCTTTCTCCTTCTTTCCTCTTTTCTCCCCTGATGAGGTAGCTAGACAAGTCTGATCTATGAAAACCTCATCAAAACATGTCCATCCCTGTTCCTCTAAAACTATTATGGACCACATTGAAACCCTTGCTCCAGCCCTTTGCCAATTTCTCCAACCTCTTCTTTACCTCTGGCTCTTTCCCCTCCTCTCTTATGAACTCCCTTGTGCATTCTCTCCTCAGGAAAGCCACTGCTGATCCATCATGTCGCGCAAACTACCGCCCAATCTCCATTACGCCCTTTTTGGGTAAGTTCCTGGAAAAGCTGGCCATCTCTCAGCTTAATCTTCATTCCAACTCTGTTGGCTCCCTCCATGACCACCAATCTGGCTTCAGAGCTGCCAGAAGCATGGAAACTGCTCTCCTGAACATTCGTGAAGACCTCCTCTCCAACCTCTATCATTCCCTCTGTCCTCATCCTACTTGATCTCTCCTCTGCATTCGACACGGTCAACCATATCACCCTGTTCAATCGTCTCTGTGACAACCTGGGTATCACTGATCAGTCTCTGGCTTGGCTGACCTCTTTTCATTCTGATCGTCCCTCCAAGGTACAACTTGGGTCCTTCCTATCGTCTATCTTCCTCTCTTGTGGTGTCCCCCAGGGGTCTAACTTCTCGCCCTGGCTTTTCAACCAATACCTGGCAACTCTTGCCTACTGCATCTCCATGTTCTGCTCAACTTTCCAGTGCTATGCTGATGACACCCAACTCATTTTCAGGCTTCCTTCAGCATCCTCCTCTCCTTCCCTCATCTCTGATTGTCCAATCACCATTCAAAATTGGTGTGCCGCCAATGATCTATGTCTAAATGCCAACAGCACCGAGATCCTCCTTATTGGTACACCATCTCCATCCTTTCACTCTCTGGCCGGCCTCCCTTGGCCCTCCTCCTACCCCCACCTGCGTGGCTAAAAACCTTGGGGTTATCTTTGACTCTACACTTTCCTTCTCTGCACACATCTCTGACGTCTCCAAAAAGTCTAACTTATTATTGCACCTCCTTAGAAGTACTTTGCCTTTCTTCTCCTTCCCTCAAAAGCTCACAGTCTCCCAAGCTCTGGTTCTCTCCAGACTCGATTATTGTAACAGCCTCTTTCTAAATCTTCCTTCCTCCACTCTCCGCCCTTTATAACAAATCCAGAACAGGACTGCGAGACTTGTCCTTGGTCTCAAGCCCTGGGATCGTATCTCTCCAGCTCTGAAATCCCTTCATTGGCTCCCAGTGGATGGAAGGATTACCTTTAAAACCCCCTGCATTGTCCGAAAGGCTTTTTGGGGCCTGGGTCCAAAATACCTTCAACTATCCCTCCATAAATATCTACCCTCTCGAGCCCTTCGCTCCTCTACTTCTGACTCCCTCAAGTTCAGTCGTTTTGCAAAGAAACAAGCTGGGGGTAGATCTCTGTCTTTAGCTAGTGCCTCCCTTCAGAACAGCCTCCCAGCCCCCTTGAAACTTGAGGAATACCATCTCAGTTTCCGGAAGCACCTCAAGACCTTCCTCTTTGCCTCTGCCTTCGCCCCCCTTCTCCCCTGTTGACCTGTTTCTTCTCTTGGCATCATGCACCTGTCCACCCTCTGTCATTTGGGCCCTGCTCACCCTGCCACCCTCCGGCACTGCCTCCAGGCCACCCCCTGCACTAGAGCTCTGTATCTGTACCCATACAGTCCCCCTCCCACTTTTCTTCTGCACTTATCAGATTTACCTTATCTGACTAACTTTCACCTGCCACTTGCTGGCTGCACTACCATGGTTTATCGGCCTTATTTATTTATTTAATTTAATACTTATTCTGTTTTCTCTCCTCTACACTTTCCACTGAAACACTTGTGTATGAGCACGATATAAATAAAATATCATTTCATTTAATTACTTCACAGCTCCCTTACTCTTCTCCAAACTTTGTCCTACTAACAGGCCTAACCTATCCCCTTTGCTTCAGATCCGCCAGAGCGACAAGGGACCACTCCGGTGGTGATAGTGCGCGGTACAAATATCCTTTAAGATGAACATTAACATTAACTTTGCTTGTGGCTCATCAGGAGGTTTGCATGAACACAGATAATGGCCCTCATTACAACACTGGCGCTAAACCATGGCGCTATTAGCACCATGGTTGGTGCCGGTGTTGTAACGGGTCCGCCATGGTTCAATGGGGAATTACCACCCCATTCCAAGGTTGGTGGGGCGGTAATTCCCCATTGAACCATGGCCCTTGCCCATTCCCATTTTCGCCCCATAGGGCTCTATGGGAATGGGGAAGGCGCTAAGTACGGTACCGCAAATTGCAGTACCGTACTTAGCACCAAGGTCCCTTTGCAGGTCTCTACTTTAACGGCTGGTGTAGACCAGCCGTTAAGGTCGGGTCCCGCAAAGGGACCTCGTAATCAGGCGCTAATGGGTGAACGGCGCCGCAGCCTTTTACGGCGCCGTTAACCCATTAACGCCAGGGTCGTAATGAGGCCCAATATATCCAAGTCATTCTTATGGAAACATAGACAAGTGAATTTGCCTAGCAACCTTCTTAGATTCCCGTTGTAATGCTTTCTTTAGATCTGACATTAACCTTATAAGTATATATGTTTGGTGTCACAATAACGGTAAAAAACAAATCACATTCAAACAAAATATATAATGATAGGTTAGCGATCACCAAAGTTATTTTTTGTCATTTACCGATGATTTCCTTAATAAAGATTCTGAAAAATATGTACCTAGGAATTCGATGCTGTGCTTTTTGTACCAAAAATTCCCTATAAAATGAGATGCAAAACTTTCAAAGCTATAGATATATCTCAAAATTAGAATAATCTGTTTACCACGTTGTTGTAACACTGAGCTGAATATAATAGTTCAGCTTCTTCTCTGAACGCCATTCCTTGTTTTTCTGGATGATTCCTTTTTCGAGGATTTTATAAGTCTTTCTGAAAATTAATCTCGGTGCATTTGTCAACCCTTTTTACTCTAAATGTACATGCATCATAGCAATTAATTTTCATGCATGGTGGTACCATGATCATCAACATGGTTTACAAGTATGTGTGAACTCAGAACATGCACCTAATTATTGCAATGCAATGGACCAACATCCTGTAGAAATGCTACACGATTCGAAGGACACACACAGCCGCGGGTTTGCAAAACGTTATAAATATTCACAAAAATATAGATCCACCTTTTTGAGCAGTATGTTAAAAGACAGATACACACAATGTTAACACTTGTTAGGATGGACACATCCTCACATTAATGATATTGAAATGCAAACAGAACACCAACTTGGATGGTTGGATCAAGATTTAAATTAACTTGCTCTCATATTCTGCTTCGAGAGGTTGAAGAAAAAAGATGAACCTTAGTTGAGGTGTGAATGCCTGTTTGAGACAGTGTGTATGTGTACCGGATAATCTAATAGCAAGGCATGTGAGAAACACTCAAACAACAGCTGGCTAGACAACCAGTCAATTCTGACTTATTTACTGATATGTCGACCATAGAGACATATATTCGGAAAGGCTCTTATCTGTAATTGTTTCACTGACTCACACCCTTGCATCTTCCATACCTCTAGTGTACAATTAATTAAGAATGATGGTTTGCATTTTCAGGATCATGGCCTTTTTGTAAGGGGTAGCAAGGTAACAACAGATGTTTTAAGCGAATGTCTTGATATTCTACTGGCTTGCCATATGAGTGTGAAATTGACTTTGAAGATGGTTTAGGGATCATTTTGCTGGCCAACTCTTTTTATTGATACACGTTTGCCATGTATTGTCTGATATGTGACCAGCGATTTTCTGACTGTTGTTCATTTACAATGGTTGCAGTGAATATCATGCCTTCTCCATGAAGTTGGTCTGCATGTTTCTGGTGAGGGATTCTTTTTTCATGTTTTTTTCTGTGGAAGAACATTTCCAGGAAGATGTCCTCAGTATAGTTTTCAGTTTTGGAGAGAATTATGTAACTCTAAAAGTGTCAAAAAGGCTCCCTCCTCTAGTTATGACTCTCAGACTAATGGACAAATCCTTAATCGGATATTGGAGCAATACTGTGTTCTTTTTCAACTGCAGAGCTTATCTTCAGAAAGTGCTTAATGAATATTCTGCAAATAAGGTATTTCCATTTTTCTGTTTGTGAAATATGCATCCTTGATTATTTCCAGGTGTTGCTTCTTTTCAGCATACCTTTACATCTTCTGATCATTTGGTGGTTCTGACAGGGCACACTTTATTGCCTGGGCTTGGGACCTGTAGGCCCTATGGAAATGTTGGGGCTTGCATGGAGTCCCGGGTCATCTGGACTGGTGTTGCGACTGGGCCCTTTCGGTCAATGCGGTACATAGGTAGGTCAGTCCCAGTCCATTTTTGAATGAACAATGTCAGACCTTAAGTGGGCCAGGGATAGCCGGGGAGAAGTCCTGTCAATTGCCAAAAATAGTTCTCAGGCCAAGGCTCCCTCCTTTGGCAATAATCACCCCTTGCAATCTTTTCTGCTCATGTGTCTTTAGTTGCAAAGACCTTTTTAGGCATATCACAATAAAGTGGGGAAGGGGGAGGGACTCAGAATTGAAGAGTGCCCAACAAAGCCTCACATCCATAAGCAGATACTGTCCAAATGAGTATACATAGCATGTGGGTTGCAGATATGTTACTGCCCACAGTGTTGTGACAAATTAAATTAACAGAGATAAAAATGTGCATTACATGCCCAGAAGGGTTTTATGCTTAAATATGTAGCACAGACATATTTCAAATATAAAATTCAGTAGTCATGCTTATTTTCCCAGAATGCTCTTTGATGTTATGCAAAATTGCCAGGAAAGCAAATTGGTGTTATTTGTACACCACTCCTTTCTCATTTGTTTGATGAATGTGGATGTTGAGCAGCAGGTAGATGCTATCTTGCCAGTTCCTGCCCCCTCACTACCATCATATTGGAACAGTCGAAGAAACGCAGTACATGGGACCTCCTGTATTGTTTCCATACCGCTTCAAGTGTATGAGAGACAGTATGCACTCAGAGAGCCATACAGAATGTACCCTCACACTAAAAGTGTGGAAGAATGTTGCCTGCC
Organism: Ambystoma mexicanum; assembly: GCF_040938575.1. Taxonomy (NCBI): domain Eukaryota; kingdom Metazoa; phylum Chordata; class Amphibia; order Caudata; family Ambystomatidae; genus Ambystoma; species Ambystoma mexicanum. The sequence goes on from NC_090923.1 coordinate 423,907,555, forward strand.
AAGATGTTAGACTACATCAATGAATACTATGGGCGGACGTTACAGTGAGATTTGATGAGGACAAAGCAATGTCATAAAGAAGATATATGAACCTATGCTGAAACGATATGAAAGAAAAAGTAGAAGTAACAATGTAACTGAAGCACTAAGAGTGGCATGTACCTAAAGCTAAAGTAATCATAGATCTAAAGAAGATGAAGTAATTTACTGACCAATAACTGTTAATACGCAGTAACGCAAGATAGAAAGAAAACATATAGAAGCTTGCTATAGAGGAATATATATAACGTGGCAAGGATGGCCATTGTAGGAAAATGGACGCAAGCTCACATTGAACCTCAACAAGCTACTTCAGAGACAGGCCGAGGCAGTAGAATCAGGAGATGCAGAAAAACAGCTCTGTGTGCAGAGCCGACAATGAGTCAAGGTTGGACCAGTGTTAAGGATGCTATTTTTAAAGGATAAACACAGAGTACAAAGGAAGCACGTGGATAAGCTCTGAATGTGGGGCATTCTTTATAGATGAAGGAAGAAGAAAACATCTGTGAGAGCCAAACTTCTGGTCAATTAAAAGTTACGAAATTCATGTGAGATAGTGAAACAAGTCTTTTCAGGCCAAAAGGAGCAACAGCACCCTGCATAATTAAATTAAATAGCAGTAAATAGAAGGCTGAAATGGACACATTCACTGGTCTTTTCAAACATGACTCAGAAGTCGAAAACACAGACTATTCTTTAGACCCTTAATCTAAGATAGTGGTCTGCTCACACTCGCTTGAATGTTCCAGGACATCGAACAGGCAACAAGGCCAACTACAACTGGAAGACTTTGGCTGATGGCCTACCGATGAGAGATGATGGACTAATTGGGAAAACGGGGAGAAGTCTAATAGGATTCAAACACCTAATTTTTGTTTTACGTATGTGCTGCTGTAGAGCCAAAGGTTCAAGGTTGGGATGGTATTCCAATCAATCAGTGGGGTTGCAAACACCAATTCAACACCCATCCACTGTTGTTTTCTCTTCTATAATCAGTATACTCAGTAGTATACTTATTTAGAGATAGGTGTGCCTTACAGAGGTAGCCAATGTTGTACTAATCTGTATATGTTCCCTTAAGCCAATCCCTTCCCTTGATAGGTTTTGTATTTTGCCACATAGAATGACACCATAGATGATGCATATTGATGCATGCATATTGGGGTACAAGACCACTAGGTAACCAAGTTTCTGTACGATTGTGCATGCATCAGTCTGATGTCTGCGAGTTCATCCAGCTTTATTAAATGAGAATAAAGTAGTACTTTGCCATATTCTTTGAGTCGGTCCAATTATTACAGGGCCTGGCTTTTCGATTACAGCACATACATTCAACCACCTTTAAAAGGACTCAAAGAAGCACAGGTAGATAAGAGCACAATAACATGGACAGATGAGAGGACTGAAGGGTTTGAAAAAGGCAATCAGTACAGCCCCTGTGTTGGGGATCCCAGATTACAATTAAGAATTGTATGTATTCTCCCATTCAAATGGAGATGTCATGACAGCAGTTCTTACCCAGAAGATGACATTAGGACATGGACATAAACCATTGAAATATTACAGTGGGATTTTAGATCCAGTAATGCAGGGACACTATCCCTGTGAGCAATCTTTAGCTGCTGCTGCATTCGCAATTGAAAAAGCTTCAAGTACAACAACGGGGTGCCCTATAACATTATTTGTACAGCATGCATTATTTGCTGTTTTAGAGATGCCTAAAAGTACATTGACCACCCAAAGAGCATCGGGGCACGAGGTGATTACTTCTATCCCGCAATTACAATTGTTAGATGTAAAACAGTTAATCCAGCAATGTTTATAGCAGAACCAATAGGAGAGGATGACTGTGTACATGATTACACAATCTATACTGGCTGTTATAATGATATTCCCCAAGCTAGAGAAAACAACCTCATGAGGGAGGAAGCTGTTTTTATTGATGATGTATCAAAAATGGACCAGACATCAGGGGAAAGGCATACTGAAGCAGCGGTAGTGAAACTGAATAGACGAGGTGAATTTGAGGAAGCAGCAAGCATTAGGATGTCTTCTAATCATTCAGCGCAGGCGGCAGAATTAGTGGAGCTCATCGAAGTGCTTCTGAGCTTTGAGGATGAGGAAGTGATGACGTACTCTGACTCTGCCTATGTGACATCAAATGCAGGTTTATCATGCTGGAAAAGGAGGGGCTTCCTCCCTGCAGACAGCACTCCAGTGCAACATGCAGCCCTATTGGATAGGCGTATAGAAGCATTAAGTCTCCCATTGACCCTAGCAGTCTTAAAATGCTCAGCGCATTCTAAACAAACAGTCTTAATTTCCTGCAGAAACACAGAGAAGATGTTACACACATGACAAGATGATGCATGTAAGCAAAGGAGGGCTTTAACATTCTGCCGATTGTCCTGTTAAGTGAAATAAAAGGCTGAGATCCACAAGAAGAACATGATTTATGGAGAAAGCGAGGGGTGTTCTTTATTCCCAACTGAGGCAATTCAGAGGCAGGACAGCACGCGAAAGCCAGTTATGCCCCTAGCATTATTGAGAGTAGCGCTGGAGCAGCTTCTCTATGCACCACACATGATTCAAGAGTCTAGATGATACAATTACAGAAGAGTGGTTCTCACCCAATCTATTAGAGCATGTGCCACAGTTCATTGTGAATTGCATAGGATGCCAGAAATTTACGACAGGGCACATAGTTTGCAAATAGTGAAGGGAGCAATCTCTAGACCCAATGGTCCATTTCAGCATCTACATATATAGATATGCTGGAGACATGCAAAGGTTACAGATATATGCTGGTTGTAGTATGTCCTTTATCTAGATGGATAGAGGCAGGTCCATGCACACACCCTGATGCCCATGTGCTGCCAAGTTCCTTGTGTGCAAGGTGTTCCCCAGGTGTGCGGTCTGCGGTATGAGAATGGACCACAGTTTGTAAACAAATTATTTGAACAGATAGTTTTCCTATTAGGTATAAAACACATGTTTTCCTCAACTTATCACCCACAGGCGAACAGAATCTGTGAAAGATTAAACAGATTGTTAAAAGAGTGCATAGCCAAGTTAAAACTCACTTTGAAAAAGGGATTGAAACATTGCCTACCCCTTGCCTTGCATGCCCTGAGAAATCCGCCTAGTTCAGATCACCATCTAACTCCTCATAAGTTGGTGACTGGACGCTGTATGAGAACCCCATTAACTCCTCTAACTAGGGCAAGAACTGATGCCCAGAGTGAAGTGAAGGCATTAGGCAACGAGATGCACAATTACCTAACAACAATGATTGCAAGTGTTTATTTCATGTCTCAACAGATCAAGAACAGAAAGGAGGGTTCAAAAAGAAGTGATAAAGAATACCAATCTCTTGACACAAAAGATTTGCTGAAACCTCCAAAATTGTATCCAGGCGATCAGGTGCTAGTGCGCACATTTTTATGTACCTTGCTTTGATGGGCTACATGAGGTAGTAGAAGCTAGCCTCACTGATGTCAAATTGAAGGGGTGAAGTGCATGGCTACATAAGGTGAAACTTCGACCTCTCCTAAAGATATCCACAGTGAAGCAAGAGAAGAAGTTCCGCATGTACAGACCCATCCAAGTGAAGCAAGAGAAGTGGTTCCACTCATGAAGACTCGCCTGATGGCTATAAATGAGAATAAGGAAAATTAAGTGCACACAAGCACCATAAATTAGGGACCAGCGTTTCTCATAAGATCAACTGAAGATCAGTTCTTCTCAAAATGTGACTAGGAGAAAATAGACTTGCAGCTACCTTGGAACTATTTTTAGACAGGCTTCAAGGCTTCAAGGAACAATGTGAGAAGAGTCCAGAATTTGAAGAAGAAAGAAGAGTATCAATCATTGTTTATGACAATAGTATACACATTCTTGTCTGTTCTTTTTTCCAACATATTACAGACTTTTCAGCCCTAATTTGAAGTGGAATACATGTTTTTGATAGTAATAATTGCAATAATACTTCAGTTTCTGACATAAAAGTGATTAAAAAGGAGATAACAAATGTGTATATTTAAGTAAAAACAAAATGGAGAGGCTTCAACATGTCAGAGATGCATTGCCACCCAGAAAGTAAATAGGTTTTCATGGAGTAGTGATAATTTCATCAGTTGGTATTATGATTTGTGTTTTTCTCCTCATTATTATGGCAGTTAAATATGTGGCAAAAGGTAGTACCGATCTGAAGGGTATTAATGAGAGATCTATTGTTGAACCTACTAAAGGTATAGACAGCCTGTTATTCAATATAACTAGGAGGTTATTTCGAGTCAAAAGGGATGTTGAGGAGGACCATGAAGATATAAAAACATATCTCGATAATTACAAAATAATCTATGATATCAGCATGTGAAGGAAATGGGAGAAAGAACATCAGATGAAAGCTGCTCTGCCTTAATACCATATGCCATGAATGCAGCAAGGACATTTATTGCCAAAGAGATGGCTGCATATGATGCAATATGTCTCAGTCATCTAGCAGCATGTGCAACCAGAGGGCAATTCGAAGGAAAATTGGAAACTTTATAATGGCAATCCAGAGGAACATTTCCACATGAAGAGACTTACATAAAGAGAAAAGGGATGGAAAGTGGGATGGGGTGGACGAGCAAAAAAGGTATGTATCCATCCCAGATTGGAGAACGAATAAAAATTGTCAAGATGAAGAGGATGGAGTGCTCAGACATGACTAGAGCCAGGATACTGGGAGAGACCTCAGCTATCGGTCTATGGGGGTGCTGCCACAAGTACCGGATTGGAAGAAGGACTATTATCTTGCTCTGCACACCTATTGAAGAAGGAACCAGTAGTCATAGCGCAAATAGTGAATGACAGATGCCTAGAATCATGGGCCAAATATTCCAAGTTACTAACATGGGCCGACAACGAAGCAGGACCAGTATCCATACTATCATTGAAGGATGCAACAAAATGCTTCAGGAATGGAGGCTCGGTTCTGGTTGGAGAAAATAAGAGATGTAAACAGGTGCTCGAAGGGCCAGGAATTAATGTAGGAACTGCTGTACTGATGGACCGATATTGGGCCTGTGGATCCAGACCTTACATACAGTTGCGTACGAATTGGGGAGGAATATGCTGTACTGTCGTACTACATGTTGCAGCATTAGTGAGTCCTCAAAGTGATCTTCATATTGATGAATTTCTGAAAATGGATGCGCATATGAGGAGGAAGAGGTCCCCAACCTTTATCACAAGAAGGGAAGCAATTATTTCTCAGCCAAATTAAATATAGGCCTATGATAATATTCCAGATGAGAATAAACTGTTAAGTAAGACAGCAATGATAATGACATCTATATTCTTGCCTGGAATCCAGACTACAGTAAATGCCAAGTGGCTGAAGATTGGAAGATGGGAGCTGTTACAAGTGATAAATGCAACAAAAACAGAATTTAATGCAATCAGAGAAGAATTGAGAGCCATCAGCCTGATGACTCTCCAGAACAGGTATGTCCTGGACTTAATTACAGCAATGGAAGGAGGCGTTTGCGCCAAGATTGGGCCCTCTTACTGTACATTCACACCATCCCATGATGAAGAGAATGGAACCCTGCCTGAAGCAATAACTGTGCTGACGATTCTGCATACAAAGATGGAAGATGAAGCTGAGGAGACAGCAGAAGATGACTGGATCTCATTCCTATTGTCATGTATTCCAACCTGGCTGGCCAATGCTTTTAAAATACTTGGAGCAATACTCGTGTTGATATTGCTTGGATTTTGTCTTATAAAGGTAATCTTAGGACAGTGCCAGAAGACAGCCAAGAAAGCTATTTTCATGAAGGGAATGATTTATATTATGCTGGAACGGGTGAGCAGATGCAAAATGAACTAGTACCTGTGAGAATGTAAAGAAAAGTACTCTTGAACCTCCAGTAACCAAGTTCCATTACCCTAAGGATCAGAAAAGATATGTAGGACGTTGGATATTGTTTTCACCATCTGGAGAGTGTTGGATGAAAACATAGAAAATGCAGGTCACCTGAGGGGGGTGACAAAGATTTGGATGCCAAAGAAGAAGCAGGATGAAGAGAAGATGCTGACAAATGATGAAGAGGAGATAAAGACCATGGAAGAAGAGAATTAGGTCAGACATTCAACCAGTGGGGGATGTATAGGAGCAGATAGATGCTATTTATCCAGTTCCTAACCCCTCACTGCAGTCACAATGTACAAAAAAAAGAAACACAATAAATGGGACCTCCTGTATTATTCCCATACCGCATTGAGTGTATGAGAGATGGTATGCACTCATACAGCCATACAGAATATACCCTTGCACTGAAAGTGTGGAAGGAAGTTTGCATGGAAGAATGTTACATGGAAAGATGTCGCTTGCCAAGATGTCAGAATGCATCATTGAATACTATGGACGGATGTGAAAAAGTGAGATTTGACCAGGATAAAGTGATGTCACAAAGAAGATATATGAACCTATATAAAAAAAAACATAGAAGTAACAATGTAACTGAAGCACTAAGAGTAGCATGTATCTAAAGCTAAAGTAATCATGAATCTAAAGAAGATGAAGTAACTTACTGACCAATAACTGTAAATATGCAGTAACTCAAGGTAGATTGAAAATGTACAGAAGCTTTCTATAGTGGAATATATAATGTGGCAAGGACGGCCATAGTAGGGAAATGGATGCTGGCTACCTCAGAGACAGGCTGAGGCTGTAGAATCAGGAGATGCAGAAAAATAGCTCTGTGTGCAAAGCTGACAATGAGACATGGTTGGCCCAGAGTTTAGGATGCTATTTTTAAAGGATAAGCACAGAAAACAAAGGAAGTACATGGATAAGCCCTGAATGCGGGACATTCTTCAAAGATGAAAGAAGAAGAAAACATCTGTGAGAGCCAAACTGTTGGTCAATTAAAGGTGTATAAAGTTCATGTGAGATAGAGTGAGCAACTCGCTGGAGGCCAAAAGGAACAACAGCACCCTGCATAATTAAATTAAATAGCAGTAAATAGAAGGCTGAAATGGACAAATTTGTGGTCTCTTCCCACGTGACTAAAAAGCTGAAAACAAAAGCTATTCATTGGAGCTTTAAGCTAAGATAGTGGTGTGCTCACACTCCCTTGAATGTACCAAGACAGCAAACAGGCAACAAGGTCAACTGCAAATGGAGACTTTGGCTGATGGCCTACTGATGATAGATGATGGATTAACTGGGAAAATGGGGAGGTGTCTGTTGGGATTCAAACACCTACATTTCATTTCACATACGTGCTGTGAAACAGTCAAATGTTCAAGGTTGGGATAGTATGCCAACTAATCAGTGGGGTTGGGGGACAACCTAATGTGCAATATAGCAAAGACCAATCCACTGTTGTTTTGCCTGCTATAATCAGTACTATACATATTTAGAGGAAGTTCAAGGCGTGCCCTACAGACAAAGGGTAGCCAATGATGTACTAATCTTTATATGTTCTATAAGTAGATATGTTCCCTTAAACCAATCCCGCCCCTTGATTGGTTTTGTATTTTGCCACATAGAATGACATCATAGATGTTGCATATTGGGGTAAAAGACCTCTATGTAATCAAGTTTCTGTGTGATTTCAGATGCATCAGTCCGATGTCTGCGAGTTCACCCAACTTTATTAATTTGACAATAAAGTAATACTTTGCCATATTCTTTGAGTCTGTGAGAATAGATCATTATTGTAATTCCATCCAGCCCAAACAGACGCTACAATGTTCTAGAAAACAAGGCTGATGAACTCACTGATTCAATTGCTTGTGTACTGAGCTAGAGAGTGATTCATTTACAAACCCCAGAGAAAGTAATTGACAATATATAGGCTGGATGCAAACAATACCACCCGAGACTCTGCTGAGAGACCTGAAGTATATATTTTCATGGACTCTTGGTGGATTGTTTGGGTCAGGCAGCACCCCCTCCAGGCCATGCACATCACTGGTTAGTCCATGCCCAACATTCAGAAAACACTTGCTGTTGGAGTCCTCCTCAATTTCACATCCCATTTAAAGCACTGTCCAGAGTAATGTATTTCAGTTTGGGGATGTTGTCATCAGATTTACACAGATGTAGTGTTGACTATCATCATATTGGTGCATCTGAATGCCCTGATACATGTCCTAAAATGTCAAGGTATAGGTTGAGGTACAAATGAATGAACATCAGTTAAGCAGAATAGGAGGTGCCATCTGTTGATTGCGTCAAAGACGAATAAGAGGTGAAGAGTCTCGGGAGGATAGGTCAGGGGCAACATGCTTGTCTTGGAAGCAAGAGGACATGGAGCAACACAGGTTCAATCCCCGGGTCCACGCTTAGCCACTGGGTATTAAGCGCTTTATAAATAACATATCATATCATATCAAGATAAGTAATATGGCGTCTTTTTTTATTTCAAAGAGTCTAGTGATGTATGCTTGTGGCTTGGAATCTGCTGTTTATGTTGTTTTCGTCAGCTGATGCAAAGGATGATTTGATGCTATGCACTGCAGGAATTCCTTGTATGGGAGGTTGATGTAAGGCAGTAGTTATGTAAGTGTTGTGAACGTCCAAAATAATTGTCTTCATTTTCAGTAATGGTTAAGGAAAATAATGTATTAGTTTGCTTGCAAGACAAACAGACTGCATCCCAGCCATTAACCCATTCCCAGCCAACTGAGCCACCCCGCCTTGCAGAACTCTTATTTTCATAACTTCTAGGGCACTTAACCCTGAAATTTGGAAAACCACTTAAATAACCCCTGCGTCATGCTATTGCTGCCAAAAACACTATCCCTCATTGTTTAAACCCCGTAGTCCATCATTAGTGTTCATGTCGAGAGGTATTACCTGGCATTGCATTTCTGGGTAAACATGGCTTTTCAATTGCACTTCTGGTCTCATCCCCTTCATTTCAGGGCTGCTCCCCCTGATGACTTCAGCTGGTGAGGAGAGATCCATTGTCAGTCTGAGCCAGCATGACCCAATGGCTTTAGTTCGGCAGCCTTGCCCTAGTACACCTGAGCAGGCCAAAAGTACTCAGCTCTGTAGGTGGACACATGCAATCCACATCATGATAGGCAAGCTTTGCCTAGGTCAAACAGGGGCGACAGGGTTCCCTAACCAAAGTCCACTAGGAAGGACAAACACTAAGGTGATGAAACTAGTTGACATCATGATGGGCTGTAAATTGGAAAATAATCCCTTGCTCCTGCCACTTCCCTTCATATCGTGCCACCGTTCTGAGTTTGTATTTATTTATTTGTATTAATTCGGGGTCTGTGGTTTCTTCCACAGTTTCCTTTGACTTCAAATGTTTTTCTTGAGGATTGATGCTACTTGCCCGCACCCAAAAGGGGCTTGGAATGTGGATGTCCGAGGAAGGGACATATGATGCCCAATCAAAATAATAATAATATGAGGTTTTTACCCAGTGTTTTGTGTCAGAATTCTCTTGCTTCTGAGCACTGCAGTAATAGGTGTTATTATTATTAGAACTCAATAGATCAACCTCAGAAGGATGAAGGACTAAGTCGCCAGACTCTACATGAAGCCAGTTTCTTGGAAGCTGAATACAGACTTCTGGGGCAAGTGCTTATGCGAGCCTATGTTATGAGCTATAAAGGGGCCATCATGCTGAAACTGTTTTTCAATCTCTGCCCCTATCAAAGTCCAGAGATGTATGATGTGGGGTTTAGAATGAGCTGGAGTTGGTATGCGTGTGGGCTATTTTATCATGTTTAAATGTTTTATGGCATTGTTTGTAGATTTCAGGATATCCACCCCTCATTGGTTGTGATTTGTCCTATTTTCTTGTGGTTTTTTTATTGTTTAAAGTTCATTTGGTTGGCAAGCAAACTTTTCACACTAATACATATTTAATAATAATTATAACATAACATTATAAACTTTGCATATGTTAACATCTGAAAAATCCCATTAGAAAAGATAAAATACTGTTAAAAAAGTATAACAATCATATCCCACAAATACAATACATCCAATATACAATAAAATCACTAAAAACAAAATTCGTACCACCGTCAATATCCACAGGAACCTCATATTTTATCTCCAGATTTCCTTTCTTGCCTTTTTAAACTAGACTTATAGGGGTAAGTTTTCCCTGGGCTATTTTCCTGATATGCATAGTAGCAGCCGGAGTGCCTAGTGATTCGCCCCAAATAACATACTCCAGAACTGATCAGATGCATAATTTAGAATTTTTTTATATCTTCGTTGGTACAATGTTTCCAGTGCCTGGCACTGGGTCAAGACATGCCGGGCTGACTCAATAGCTTTCCCACAAAGTCGGCAGAGACTCCCCTCAAATGGAATCCCCATCCAGGCTCCTGTATTTTCCAAGACCAATATGGTCTGGAGCCTGAGAAAGGCAATACATTTAATAAGTCAAGGACATCGTCCTCTTATCAGGTATGATTTGGATATCCCTATAACAAAAGCCTGCTGCGTACATTGCTGAAACTTTCTCAAAGAGTTGAGATGAGTCATGGTGGATTCAATATCATATGCCTTTGCTTTGACCGGAATCCTGGCTATATTGTATTCCAACCAAGAGGTTGGGATAGGGGTCACCCCTATATCTTCCAGAAATTGCATCGTATGTTTTTCAAGATTAGCAAACCATTCACTCTTAGAATACTGCTGGGCGTGTAAACTGGACATAATGAGCAAGACGTCTGAACCACCAAGCTCAAACTTTATCCTGGTCCATAAATTAGCAGAAGCCAGTGACCAGGTAACTAACAATGATTGCACTCCCAGTTCCAGTCTAATTGCCTGTACCGGGGTGGAGGCTGATTAATCTATTATTGATCTTACTATTCTACCCTCCAATCTTCCCAAAGCGGCCACTCATTTCCATGGGAAGACCTCTTAGGCATATAGCATGGATGGAACTATGGAAGTCGTATAGGCCACTATCTTCACCTCCATACACCTTCCCCCTTGCACATCGATAGTTTTCCTTAGGACCAACCATTTTTTCCAAACTTTTTGGGTTACCTCCTCAAGGAGACAAGCACCTGTGAATTTGGTACTAATGACTGTTCCCAGGTACTTGTACACCAAAGTCCTTTCTACTCCTCCCCCCAAGGAACCATTTGCGCTTTTTGGTAGAATGGACCCCCTTCCCAAAGACCATCATTTTTGTTTTCTTAATGTTGGGTCTTAGTCCAAGAGTACATACGTACTCCGCCAATGCTTGCAATGTCCTTTGCAGGCCGATTTTTGTTCTGTCTAAGACCATAACATCATCCGCATACACAATGCAGACTAGGCCCTTGGTGCCATACTGCAGAGGGGGGAGTTCAAGATTTCACCCAGCTTCTTTGCGAGGAGGAAAAATAGAGATGAAATAGCAGGGGGGCCAATACACACCCCTGCTTCAAACACCTTATCGTTGGAATGGTGTCTGTTAATTCCCTGTCCTGCGAGAGACAGATTCGCACAACTGTAAAGCTATACAGGGCTTTAATGAAGTAGAGCAGTGATGGATCAATTTGCCACTCCTCCAAAATTTCCAATAGCTTGTCTCTCTGTCTCTGCACACTATCGAACGCAGAAGTGAAGTCTACAAAACAGGCATATAGTGCCTTATCTCATATAGTGCCTTATCTAGGATGAGCTGGGTATCTGAGATTAAAGGGACCAATGTCCAAATTGCATCTATTGTCGAGCATCCCTTCCTAAAACCAATTTTGTGGTAGCTCAGGAGTCCCTTGTCCACCACCCAGGCTAGAAGAATCTCCAAAAGGATACTTGCAAATATTTTTCCGTGACAATCCATCATGGCTAGTAGCCTATAATTTTCTAGGAGCTCGCGCTTACCCTTCTTAAAAACAGGGATTAGTATAGAACTTGTCCAGGACTCAGGAATTCCGCCAGTTTGGAAGATTTGCAGAAACATCTGTTTTAGAAGGGTGGCCCACAGTTCATGGTCATACCTTAATACCAAATTTGAGAGGCCATCCAGACCAACTGTAGCAGGTACCTTTAGTTGTCTAATTCTTGCCTCTAAATCTACCGTGTCTAGGTATTCACTGTCGTTGGTGTTCACCATAGATCTAGAGTTTAACTGTATACTGTGAGGGCCATCAAAGGTTTTCATTATATGGTCCACCCAATTAACTTCTGATACTGCCCCTAACTCCCTGCCTGTATTAGGATTAGTCTGAGTATTCCCTAGCCAGTGCCAAAATGTCCTAGAATCATTGGTCTGGATCAATCTATTTATATATCTCCAGCCATCATCCTTCAATGCAAACTTGTGGGCTTTAATCCATTTCTTATACCTGTTTTTCAAAATTGCTGCCTTGCTCTATTCTCTATTCCAGTATGGAGGGTGTTTTTAGCAATTCTTCGGAGGGCCGTATTTAGATCTCTCTTTCTACTAGCAAACTATGGGTCGTAACAATGACCCAGCTACGACGGGCACTTAGTGTAGTGACACTTTTAACGAGCGTATTCTTTACCAGTATTTCTTCCATCATCGGCCCAATCTTATCTTGAATCAGGGTCCTTATCCCCCGACTTTCTTGACCTCTCAGCTGGTCATTCAATCTTTTGATCCTACTTGCTGACCAACAAAGTCGATTACCACCAGCGTTTATCTCCAGCCTACCACTTAGCCTACTTCTGGCAGTTTGTGTGAGCTTGTTGACTGAAATTATCAACATGGAATGGTCACTAGCTTCAGTTGCCCTGACCTCTAACTGTGGATTTAACCTACTTGCCTGGGAATTAATAAATACAAAATCAAAATGGCTGTTCACCAGGCCATTTGACCAGGTAGTTGAATCAGAACCCACTGGCCCTTCCATAAATACCAAGTCAAACACAGCCATGGCTCTCAGCCATTCCACCGCCCTCACGCGCCACCTCCATTTATTGCTCGAGCAAAACCCCTCTCTTCTCTGTTGAGCCTGTGCACAGTCCACGTTGAAATCCCCTGTAATAAACAACAATGTACTAGGATGTTTAGTTAGCCAGGATCTCAACGTTGATATCAAGATATCCATGATTCCTAATAAATTGGATCCCCCTAGAGGGTCGTAAAGTGTTGCCACTAATATTGAGGGGCAGGATTTATCTGGGTTTCTGAGGATGGCTACCAAAGAATTTGGATGTGGCGGACCATGGTCTAATTCCACCAAATTATAAGGGTCTTGAGCACCAATGCATAGACCTCCTTTGGGTCTACCCATCAACAGGTAACTTTGCTAATCTGAACATCAGAGTGTAACCATCCATCATAAAAGGCTCACATAGACATGTCTTCATTGTTACCATGTTGCAGAGTAATGAACCCTGCCCTCGTGAATTCCAGGACAGCAACAAAAACCCAGTTGTATCGGGGCCCTTAGCTTCTCACTGGATTTGCTGTGGTATATTCTCCCAACTTCCCCTATGCCTCCGGGGGGCTAACATTGCTTCCCATTTCTTATTGCCAGAACCTTGTATCACGGGATATATCCCCTCCCCCTCCTCAACCTTCTGTCATTCAGGCACACACACCTAGATTTCAAATCCCAACTGTTTCAAGGCCCCAACATTTTTACATATTCTCTCCACCACCACAGGCGAAACCAATGTTGCCACTGCCCAACTATCCCAACTATCAAGTTTAGGCAGTTCAATTCTTGAAATATCCGTGATAGAGATCAGAGCTAAATCAGGGACCATACGGAGTAATTCCAAAAGCCATGTTCTGTTTAAAAAAAGGGCTGGAAGTGGTCATATTTTTCTCCACAAACTTGATGTGAGTCATATCCGCACACCAAGTTAGATCAGTCCTTTGAGCTTTATTGGTCTTAATCGATGGTCTCAATTGCTCCACTCAATCTGCCCATGTTAAAAAAGCGACCTCCTTATCAAGCTCAAATGCTACGGATGTTTTATTTATTCTTTTCAGGATTTGCATTTAGTCGCCTTCGGATTTAGCAGTGGATTTCCTTCCATACTTTTTGTCTGTGGCCCTAAAAAACTGCAACACTCCTTCTGGTTGCTGTTCGTCCCGGGTCTTAGTTCCTTCCCTGCTAAGTTCTTAGGCATACTGTTACCTTTTATTTGTCGAGGGGGCAGAGTTTTTGTGACCCAACCATCCATTGGGCCCTTAAGCAGGACCTGTCTTCTCTAGCCATCAGTAAAAGTATTTGTGGTGACATTGTCCCCTTTTCCTCTTAATTGCTGTTTTTGGTTTGGACTATTCTTAGACGCTGCCTCTTTAGCCCCTCCATAGGTGCTCCTGGCATTCTTAGGTGACCTTTTTATACGACTTGATTTTCTAGGAGGAGATTCTGGGGTAGTAAGCAGAGATAATTCAGCGCAAATAGCTTCCAAGCCCCCTCTATCAGACTCCGCCATCACATATGAACTTTCTTGCTCTATTGTCTTTGTCTTCGGAGAGGATGTGGCAGACACTATCTGATCCATCTTGTGGTTAGTCAATTCCTCATCAACTGATGGCATGGATTTTTTTGAAAACAGCAGCCATTCCCCCTACTCATTCTTTATACATTTTTGTTCCTCGGCCCTCTTGGCACATAGTTGGAAAAGCGCATCAATTTTTACTTCCAATCTTTCCAAGTCTTTTCTCTTGATAGGGGGTAAACTCCCTGCCTTAACCAGGGTCATTTCCCCTTCTCCACTGTCATCTTCTGGCTCTCTTTCCCCCAGAGCAGACTCAGAAGAGGTCATGTAGTTCTCTAAATTGGGGCTCCGAGAGAGGTTTCAGGACATCAGAATATCAGGGGTCAAAATCTGTCGGCGCCATAGAAGTGAGCCATTATTGTCAATATATATTATAGAGTCCTGTTCCATATCTCCAGTCAGAGAGAGGTTGTCCTCAGTATCAGCCAATACACTTCCCTGCTTGTCTGCCATAAAAATTACTTTATTTTCAACTGTGTTGACAGTGTTGTAGGGGCTAGAATTTTGGCCACCTTTTTTTTCCTGGGTGCTGCAGAAACTGCCAACTTGTTCAGGGTTGAATTCCTAATTCGTTTTCCTCTTGTTTTCATTTTTTGTTTTTTTTGTTTTGTTATATCAAGTTTCTTATTTTCCAGGTTATAGGAATCACAATCTTCTTTCTCAATGATTTAATGTATGTCCTTTCCCTATTCCCAGTCAAGGAAAGGATTCCCCAGCACCACTATCATTAGCAACAGTGAAGTTTCTGAGTGTATATACGCCTATCATACACCCGTCCTTAAATCCGTTGCTTGATCTCGGTGTGTGGTTACTACCTAGGGCTCCAACGTGATCTTCACAAAAATCCACCTCCAGAAGCCTACAGGCGGGACCAGTTAGTATGTGATGTTTTCAATCCCTTGATCCCCCACCCCAGCCACACCTACCAGCCGTTCAAAGTCGGCGATTTTACTGCAATAATCACCCACGTGGAGTGACTGCCCACTCTCCCCAAGTCAATCTGCTCCCAGGGCAACACCACACTTGTGTGCCCTGTATTTCAAAATATGGCTCTATTAAAATTATGGGAAGGAGATCACGCTAAGCAGGGTCATTAACCAGTGTTGCGGTCGTGTAGAGGGGCAATATTCCTTAAATGGCCCCCAAGGTACACACCGCTAGAGCTCTAGAGCACTAGAGAACTACGGCCGCCCAACTCCAACTGCTCACCTCCTCCTTCAGTATTTAATTTCCACGGCACCATGGCACCTCGACCACCACAGCAGCCTCGAGAGCCTCGGGTCGTCCTCTGGTGCTGCACCATGCACCGTATCCGAGGATAAGCAACCCTCCACCTACTCGATCGTTCAGCACTAGAGGAAGGAACGCAGAACCAAGTGGCCAACAAGTGTCAAGCCGCACAGCAGAGTGTCTCCCGAAACACTGTAGCACCAAAACACATGCAGCCGCTTCCGACACCAGCCACTTCCTCAACGCATGTTGTGTTTTTGGCCACACGCTAGGTTTAGAGTCCCTTTGCAGAGAGGGCCTGTTTTCCCCACATGCCAGTTAGCGGAATTAAGTGGGCGTTAGCCCATGTTAACATGAAATAACATTTGTGTTTTTGTGCTTTGACCATCTTCGGCTATCATTATTATCATTATTATCATTATTATTAGGGTAATTATTGAGTGCACACCTAGCTTCTAGAGAGGTTCTAGGGGGGTGAGGAGTACATGGTAAGGAAAGCAGAGATTCAAGTGACCAGGGTGCTATGAAAAGGTCAGGAGGTGGGCGTGCAACTTGGCAGCAAGCGATCTGCAAGCAGCAAGGGGAGATGACAGAGGGGAGGGTTAGTTGGTGAGTGGAGGGTGTGAGAACTTAGGTATTAGGGAGGAGCCATTTCTTGAGGAGGGGGTCTGAAGCTCCTTCCTGAACTCCAGGAGCAAGGGGGCGAGGTCTTGATGCTGTCATTGTAGTGCGATCTAAATAGGGAGGTTCAGTAGTTGATGGCAATCTTGCGGGGTGTTTGAGAGTTTGGCATGCTGCTAAGAGAGTAGCTTGGACACAGGAAAGCTACAGGGTTGGTACTGTGGCCGGACCAGAAGTTCTTTGCAAAGGATCTACAAATGGAAGACTCTTTGTGGAGGTGATCTGGTGATTTGCCTATTGATGAAGGCAGCGGTCAGGATATGGCATGCATGTTGTCTAATGGCTTCTGAAGCTTAAATGGATCCGTAGAGGTGTGCAAGTTAGCAACAGGATCTATTAATGCTGGGCTCCAATGTCTAGGGGTTGACAAGGATTGTGGGGTTGTTGCAACAATCACAGCTTTCACCCAAAGCAGACATTGCCTACAGGAATATGACAAACATCAGCGTGTTGCACTTTTAACAATTAGGTGGTAACATGCTTGCTGCTGCACCATGCACACACTGAATTGTCTGAGGATGCAACAGTCACATTATAACGTATCTGTCGGTGTTATTGGAGACATGATAAAAATACCACAAGGTATATTAGTTGTTTGTTTGGGTAGCAGCAGCTCGACATGTTCTGGGAAGGCTGCCTGTGCCCAAAGGCGTATGCGATGTCCCTTTAAAATTCAACCCCAAATTGTGTTTACAGCATTTGCTTTAGTTTATAGAATATTTCTTTTTCGCTAATGTCTAGATTGGTCATTCTGACACTGTTAGTTGGTAGAAAATACCCTCTCTGGCACTGTTTATTGCACACGTATAATTCTGGTTCCCTCGAAGATAAATATTTATGTTAAACCACCTCCCATGTGGCTGGCCAAAACTATTTTCATTTCATAAATATTATTCATAAAACGGAACCTCCAAACCCCAGCCTCGGGCATAAAATAACACAAATATTGCAAAGCAAATTACAGCACATCTTGGTGATTTGAACAGGTATTTTGCACTTCCAAACCAAGATTAGTCTGTTGAAAATCTATAAATCTCCACGGGCACACTGCATGCACTCTGCTTATCACTGCACACTGCCTGTTAGTTTAAGGCGTAGGTTTAAGTGCATGCAATGTTGGGCATCACTTAATTTTCTAAGTCAGCAATCCGTTATTGTGAACCTATATATATATATATATATATATGAATATAATCTGTTCAATTCAGTATTTATCAACGTTGTCTTCTCAGCACTCTTATGAGCCTGATTCTTTAAACTAGTGCATCAAAAACAGATGCTACCAATTCTTAAAGGGCATTGCTGGGCACACATCATACACGAAAACTTTCTGATGTGCTTTTCCCCTGCGTGTGCACTTGCAAAAACCATGGTATGATACTGTGCAATTTCACGCATTTCAGAAGGGAATCCTAATTTCAATTTCGGAATGTGAAACTATGGTATGCATCCCTCTGCGCCAATAGGAAAAAGGCACAGAAGGATATGCAATGTAGAGAGGAGTCATTTCTGATCCTTGTGCGTGCTTGATATGATATGATATGATAGTTTATTTATATAGCGCCTATACACAATGTGTTTCAAAGCGCTTCAAGGCAAGGGAGGGAACAAGGGAAAATACAGCCACATTCTTACAGGCCATGAACAGTAAGGATGTGAAATGAACTATCGTACTCGACCTGATGACATTTCAGATAGTACAAGAGCTAAGACATAGATAAGGAAGGGAGGGAGAGAGTGGGAAGGAAATGGAAACAGACAGGCGACTACCGTACTTGGCCTGACGACGTTTCTGGTAGAGCTGGAAAAAAACAAAAGGAGAGGGATGGGGGTGCAGAAAGGGAGGGAGGAATAAAACAAGCGACTATCATACTAGGCCTGTCGACATTTCAGATAGTGCTGGAGGGGTGGTCGGGAGGAAAAACAGTAATGGGAGGGTGGAGGAAACAGACGAGGTTGCTATCATATTAGGTCCAGGGACAATTCTGATAGAGTAAGTGCATAGAAGAAAGTAAGGGGAGGAGATAGGAAAAGGGAGAAGGGAAAGGAGGAGAGAACAGAGAGTAAGCAGTCAAAAAGAGTGGAGAAGCAAGAGTGGAGAGCAAATACAATTGCAGAAGTCAGTAGTAACACATAATGTTGCAAGCCAGGATACAAAATGAAGATGGGAACAGCATGATTCAGGGCCACCATGAGTACAAGATGCAAAGGAAGTCCAGCATGAGAGTTGAGAAAGAGTGACGCACTGTGAATGAATGAAGTCCATAAAAGTCAAATCCAGCATTGGAAAAAAGACGGTGATGGTGAATGAAGGTACCAGGTGGGCGGGGCTTGCTAAGTGGTGAAAAAGAGCAGCAGGCAAGAAGGCACCAGGTGGGTGGGGCTTGGGCCAGGTGACCTAGATCCACTTGCACCTGCTCCCCATCTGCAAAGGAAAAGAAGCTGGAGGGCTCCTTAAGTAGGGAAACAGAGCGCCAAGCAGGAAGGCACCAGGTGGGCGTGGCTTGCTAAGTGGTGAAAAAGAGCGGCAAGCAGCAAGGCACCAGGTGGGCGGGGCTTGCTAAGTGGTGAAAAAGAGCGGCAAGCAGGAAGGCACCAGTTGGGTGGGGCTTGCTAAGTGGTGAAAAAGAGCGGCAGGCAGGAAGGCACCAGGTGGGCGAGGCTTAGGCCAGGTGACCTAGATCCACTTGCACCTGCTCCCCAAATTCAAATGTGATGGTGACTATGAGCATGCAGGGAATATTAATTCTGTCCTGGGTATCATTAGCAAATAGCGAGCCCCTTATCGTCATGACTTTAGAGAGGAAAACGTCATGGCTACCATTGGATGGATCCAAGGATGATGTTATGCTCTGGAAGGAGAAATGGGGTGATACGAGGTCTTGGACAAACATAACAGAGCCCAGTTTCTGTTAGCATACTTCACGATCATGTTGCTGAAATGGATTTTTCCACCTGAGAAATTGCAGATAATCTAGATAAGGTTCATATCCTCTTTTAGTCGTGCTTTCCCAGTATATGGTTAGAGCGGAATAAGCAGGATTATAACTCAAAATATCCAAATCTACCTTGGCAGTTTCTTTTACACTACCCAGTATTTGTTCAGGACATACCCAGAGCTCGCTGTGACCTATTTCAGGCAGAGTGTAAGCCACAACAAAGACATCCCTCCAGAATGTCCTCACATCTTTGGCAGCCTCTCTATACTTTTGGAGTTCAGGTCACATGAGAGCTGCAATATGTCCTACAAGAGCCAATCATGTTTCGTCATGTATCAGGATTTTCGATGATCTAATTGCAGGTCATAGGTCTTTCTTTAAATAAACCATTCTCAATTATTCCAATGCTGTCACAGTTTGTATGCCCCCAGAGCTCTGCCCCAATCAGGCAGCCTGTCTCACTTGTGTTTTGTACACCTGCAAGAGTGAAGCCATATGCCGTCCCCTTAACCATATGAGAATTTGGTAATGCCTCTGCATTTCCGTGAGAGTGTTGCTCCAGCCCTAGTCATTTGTTGATCCCACGCAAAGATAATCATAGGAATTCACGTGTTCGATGTTTTCCTCTTCCATTGTTAACTCACAGCACCCTTTATTACTTTTTCTGTGCTATTAGCACCATGGCTGCCTCCCATACCGTGTCTGAGTCCGGTCTTGTTCAATGGGGACTTACCGGTGCATTCCGACCCTGGAGGGACCGGCAAATCCCCATTGAACAAACCATTCCCCATTCCCATTTGAGCCCCCATAGGGCTCAATGGGAAGTGGGCTAATAATGGGCTTGTGAATGGCAAGCCATTATTAGTGCCCTGGTCCCTTAGGGGGACCCGTAAGGGACGTGTGGTCAGACCACACGTTCCTTACGGTTCCCGCTAAGGGACTTCGGAATTGGGTGGTAAGGGATTACCAGCACCCGTCTCCTTACTGGTGCCGGTAATCCCTTACCTCCCAACTCATAATGACTCCCTTTGTTTTGCTAATGTTTATTGTCAAGCCCTCGTGTAATGCTGCAGTTGTTAGTTTTTCTATCCAGATGCAGTTTGCGAGATTAAAATTGCATCGTCTGCAAATAATAAAACTGGGTATCAATTCCCAGCAAGGGATGGGGCATCTGTTGGTGTGGCCAGGATTTAGTTTATTATCCCATTAAAAGATAGAGCATAAAAAGAGTAAAAGCCAGCACACGGCTCTGCCACACACATTTCTTAATTGGGATAATTATATTATAATAATTGTGCATTTATAGCGCGTTTAAAACCAACGAGTGGTCTCTAAGTGCAGGATCGGCATACGAACCTGTGTTGCGCTTTGTTGTCTTGCTTCCAAGCCAAACACATTGCCCCAGAGCTATTCTTCCTCCCCAAGCAGTGCTCCACCCCCACAATCCTCACTTAACTGTAGCTTCATTGTCCTTGGATAACAATAGTATGGCTGAGAGCCGAGCATGCGGATACCATAATCTTGCAGGGTTTCTCAGAGTCTTGAGCGTGGTATGCTATAAAATGCTGTACGTAGATCAAAAACAAAGGAAATATGTTAGCTTTTCTTAGAGCCACACATTTCTCAATTATCAGTGATATTCTGAAAGACTGATCTACAGTATTAATTCCATCTCTAAATCGTGCATGCCGATGGTCAATAAGACCAGAGCTAGTGACCCCGGGGTCGATTCACAGTCACCCTTCTTGTATAATGGCACTAGTTCGCCACACAGCCATGATTTGGGAGCCATGTCCGCACTGGTTACCACATTGAACCGTGGGTATAAGTATGGAGTCCATATCTGCGTTTCAGATTTAAATAGGTCACCTGGGATCTTATCAGGGCTTGGGGCTTTGCTAGACTTCTGCAACAAAATAGCCTCAGTGATCTCACTAATGGTGAATGTTAATGGAGAAGAAACCTGGGATGCATAAGGAGAAGTACCACTAAGTGGTAATACTGTTGTCTCTATGTCGAGATCACTGAAGTAATCATGCCAGCACTTTGCGCTGATGTTCTCTTGAATGCTACTTCCAAGGGTTGCTAGAGATACAGTCATCTATATTGCTACATTTCTTCCCATAGTTTGCCCCTATATTCGTTCTGTTCCTCATCTATAGTTCTTTTTATAAGTGAGTCTTACTTGCCTGAGCTCGCCTCTCCCTATACTGTTCATGGTTTTGGCACAGTAAATAAGTTCTTATTCACTTCTCTACACTCCTTGTCATACCAGGCAGTATTTTTTTCTAGTTGTCTTTCTAATCATTTTGGGAGAAATAGTTACATGATCCTTCGTGGTATTAATTATTATTGCAAAGGATTCTAGGACTTCCAGTTTCGATACATCATAGTTATCTAATACACGTCTAAATATGGTAATACCTGCTCTAGGTTTAAATGATCCCATTTTACAGACAATGGGCCTCATTACGAGTCCGGCGGTAGCCGTGCCGGTAATACCAGTAGGCTGCTGCCGGACTCATAGGGATCTACCGGCTCTGGACTTGCCAGAATCGCCGGGGCATTACAGCCTTGGTGGTCTGGTAATTCCGGAGCCGGCATTCCCTTACTCCCCATTCCCATTCCCATGGATGGCAGTGGAAACACTGGCACCATGCGGTAATGGTGCCGGTGTTTCCACGTCCGTGTGCGGCCGGTAGTGTTACGGCCGCCAGGTCAGATCTGGCGGGTGTAACACCACACAGCCACTTAACTCGGAGATAGTCGGTCCGGAAAATGGTGCTGGTAGGGTTTTACTGGCACCATTATATCC
The DNA here is from genome assembly GCF_040938575.1 of Ambystoma mexicanum. Classification (NCBI taxonomy): domain Eukaryota; kingdom Metazoa; phylum Chordata; class Amphibia; order Caudata; family Ambystomatidae; genus Ambystoma; species Ambystoma mexicanum. Next base: position 423,929,720 of record NC_090923.1, read on the forward strand.
AGAGCGGCTAACTTGTAATGAGGCCCAATGAATGAAAGGTATGTTTTTTGGCAGAGTTGCAATTATGGAGGGTCTGTTGTACCTGAGACTGATTGGGGAATAGGATGTTGATCACTATGTTTTTGATGCGTGCAAGTGTACACAAGTCGGGCACGCTGCTCCAGTGTCTGATCGCTAAAACGGTTTGGTTTAAAGATGGTGTGATGGGTAAAAAGTGTTAACGGGTTCTTCCGGTTACCAGGTTTTAACTGGTAGAACCGTTACCTCTCCACTACTCCCTCATATGCCCTTCCTTCCACGAGCATGGCTGCCTGATTCACTGGTGTCACTGGCACCTTGGTGAGCAGCAAAGTCGAAGAAGCAGTTGCTACAATCCTCGGGATCCAGGTTGGTCTTTTTTAGTATATTTATTTTAGATTGTCTAGAAGCAGTCCATCACTTAATGGTGCATTAATAAATCTGGTGATTGATGGCAGATTAAGTCTACACAGTCTTTTATGACAGTCGATGGCCAAGGGTCTTCTTCACAGCTAGTAGGGCGAAGACTAAGAATAAAGGATTTATTATCTTGTGGGAGAAGTAGGTTAAAATCAAAGGAGTACTCTAAGTTGGGATCAGATGTAGCAGGTGTGAATGTAGGATATATAATCTTGTCCTGTTTGGTATGATCTTGTCTCAATGTTTACATCTTTCCTAAGTTATCATTTCTGATTTTAGTAATTTTATCAGAAAATTAGGCTTGGATCTGATTGCATCACAGTGATGAATGCCTTCCCATATTCGTATCAGTGGTGGATTCTGCTGCTCCTCTAAATGTTTGAACAGTTAGTCAATCTGCTGTGTCAAAATGAAAATTCTTTGCATGCATAATTGCCATTTTATATTTCTGTCTCTTTGGTTCAAGTGTAAGACTGTTTGATTAGGATTCCTCCTCCATTTTCGTTCCAGATTTCACACATTTTAAAATAAATTAGAAGGTTAGCTGAAAACCATTTTTATTTTAGTGTTTTAATATTAACTTCCTTCGCTACGAATGGTGCTAACTGAAAAGTGAGTTGGGAAAGGGTATCAAAGTACTTATTTGCAATATCTTGTGGGGTGGCTTCATCTTTAATCTGGGTATTAATTTCAAGTAGTCCGTCTCTTAGACTATTGTTACATTTTTCATGTTTCTGTAGGAAATGGATGTGGTGCCATTACAATAAGGGGAAGGCGATAGGGGCAGGTCTAGGTCAAAGAGAACTAGCACATGGTCTGACAACTCAACTGGTAATATCTGATCATTATTCGATAGTGCATTCTGGGCAATCACCCAATACAGGATTCAGCCTTTCATATGGATGGATTGTATTGGGCCGAAAGAGAAGTCAAGCTCTATGAGAGATGTACCAAAGAAGGTGGCTGCAAATCCTTGTGATCAATGAAATCCATATTAAAACCTTATTTATTCATTTATTTGTAAAGTGCCTCAGCACTCAGGCATCAGGGCGCTGTTGCGGAATCAGTTACATCCAAGTATGAAAGTGGACAAAGTAATAAATGCAAAACTCCCAAAGGTTCTTGGCCAGATACAAGAGGGAGGTTTGTTTGCCAGGTTTGGAAATGCATCTTCCAATTTGTCTATGCATCAAACCAGTGACTGGTTGTCCATTGACAGATGTACCATGCAGTTGGAGAACCTTTTTGTGAAACAGTGTACCACACATGACCAGGCAACAATCACCATAGAGATTCCTATGGAGTCCATTTCCCATAGTCAAGATGGGACCACACCTTGATTCACAACCCTCTAGACTTGCACTTGATTGGAACTAAAGTGCTGGGGAGAAAGCAAAAATGGCTTTGCTGTTCTATGCACCCACATGAAGAATCAACAAAGGCAATTCTTCTTTATCTTCTGTGGAAAGAGGAACCCAATTTAAATAACTGAAGTCCAATTTCGGTTTCGGAGGAGCCTTTAGTAGAAGGGCACTTGAAATACTGCTTACGTGGGTGCATAAAGGCTAAAATCTCAAGAGGAAATTGGTCAGTTATTGTTTTCTAATGGAATTGAAGTAAACGCTTTTGGACATTGAAGATATGTACAGTATAGTAAGACCTAAAGTCACCATCCCTCTCCTGGCCTGGGTATGTCTCTAACCGCACAGTCATCTCCATCTGGATATCATAGGTAGCTACTTAGTTCCCTAAGGGTAATTATTGAATGGTATCCATTGTCCTCCTATTCAACAAGAACATATTGCTAAGTGCGAAGAGGTACCCTCTTTATATCCTTTTTCGGTAGACAGTCTTAGCATATTGTGCCTTGCCTTCGAAAACTGAATCATTATTTTGGGAGCTTGTTGAGAAGGGATTTGAGTCAATTCTTATACAAAATGTTGTATCATCTGAAGGTCTCAATGATCCTGAGAAATGTAAGCATAGTTTTTAATGAAATAGTGAAGTCCACCCATTATTGGACGTGCTTGTGGAGCCATAAGAGAAGAACAAACCTTTGAGCAATCCAACTCTTCCTCTGTTGTCCTTGAAGCCAGTGGACCATAGAAGAATGGCCCATGTGGAGTAGGACTGAGGGGTTGGAAGGCTGAGTAAGAGGTTGGGATTCCCTAATTCTGCACAGGCTTCAGAAGCCTCAGGTGAAGGAGGTCTAGCCAGCTGTTTGTCCTCTAACTTTGAACACAACGTTGAATTAAAAATAGAGTAATGGATGCACCCATGGTACACAAGATAGAAGGATAGTGCTCCACCAAGTAAAGGGAGAGGACCCCCAGTGACCAAAATGGATTAAATGAAAATGCTCAATTCGAAGTACTTAGAAAAATATAAATATGAAACACGACACCTTATTTAGATCTTAGCCATTGAGCTAAGTGTGAAGAATTCAACACTACTCAACAAGGCAGACACATAATAATCTAAAGAGTAGAAACCCACTATGAGATACCATGAATAACATAATAAGGAGAACCTTAAAATCCATTTATAAATAGAACAATGATCCTTGTTTTTATTAGTCATATAAAAACAAGAATGAGAGAATCTAAAGGTATATGTTGCCTAATACATTTTTTTGGGGGAAAAAGCAAACCTTCACTCTATACTTGCAAGCAACATAGGCATAAGATTAAAATGAAAGAATTATAAGAATAGCCCAGTATGAAATAGTAGAGAGACTATCATATTAGAATTAAGTAGAACTACAATACCCAAGATAAAAGTAGTACCAGAGTGATCAGGGGATCACAAATGTCAAAGAATATCACACCCACATATAGAAAACGCAGAGGAAAAGTGTTTTTTTCTCCAAACTTCATATTCTTCACGTATATAGCGCAATAAACTGTGCAGTATGAATTGGCAGCCACATAAGTTTAGAGAAAGAATGCCATGCTAAAATCCAGAGGAACTACAACTTCCAAGATAAATGCAGTTCTAGAATGAATAGGAAGTGAAATAATTTAGGCAGTAAACGGTATGCCCATATAAGGATAAGGTCAAAGCACAGCAGTTTTCTCCCAAGCAACAATGCCGTCAAACTGGCAGATACGATTATAAGGTAAGAAGGAAGGACATTTATGTCCCTCCATGCTAGCTGAGGAGTGCTTTGAATTGACTTTCCACTTGCTAGATGAAGATAAATGTGCATAGAGAAACACTTCAAAATCTGCTTTGAAGAAAGAACAAGTGATTACAGGTATTTTCTTATGAACAAGTAGATGTTAATTTGTTGCATTCATCACTAAAAGTAAATAGGAAGTTAAACTAGTTTGCCTATTTCTTTGCCCTCAGAAGAAGAATATATGTATAACGAATGTATGAAAATGAAGAGGGAAATTATAAACAACTGTATGAGGTGTAGCAGAAAAAATGCAAACATTTGAATTGTTAAAATTTCCCATTGAGAGTCAATGAATAATATGCATAAGTGTCCCATTTATTGGTAAACTATACACATTAATGTTTTAGAAAACCAAAGGAAAGTCATGATTTTTGGAAAGTCTATACATTAGTTAGATACTGATGCATTATTATTAATCTTTACAGAGAGAAGGGGATAAAGGAAGGAGAAAATAAATGGATCAGTGACATTATCTAATAGTGACACTATCAACTCAACCTCCTGAACAGAATGTGAAGCAACGAATAAGGCCCCTGAAGAATGTCTGCGCATCAAATGCGATTTCCAGACAGAAACATGTACATATAGGGCTCCCAGAATATGAAGATTCCTATCAGTACATACAGAACAAATTGGGTGTTAATGTGTTATGAATTTTTAGCCGAGTGGACAGATGAGATATAATGTTATGCATCAAAACATATGGATAGGATTATGACATTTTTTTTAAAGATAAATTAGTCAATTATGCACAGTGTGTCTAGGTGCACAAGAGCACTTTAGATGTTGAGCAATGTAATTACTTACCACTTTAAATATTTAGCACTTTAAGAGAATATTTGTATTCATAACCTTTGTCTTTTAGTGAGAACATTTGAATGTATGACTATGTATATGGATATTGTTCTATAGGAGGCATACTAAAAGTAAGATTCTAATAAATAATATAAAAGAATGATTTATGTAAATATGAAATGTTTCTTCATTAAAATGATTTTTGTTCTAGAAATGGCTATAATTAAGTGAATTTAAATGTGTTCACTTTTCACTGTAGCATTATGTACTGCTCATTTAACCCCATTGATCATGTATATATTGTATGTCTATAGGCGGGTAAGTGATGTGGGATAAGGTCGTAGCCCTGATTGAATTACGAGTCTGCGTCAAGGCATCAATATAATCAGTAAATTCTATTTGCCCCCATTTCTGAAGAGGAGTATGTGTATTCACCTTGCTGTAAAGAGGGCTGGGAATGGCAAAGAAGGATTATCCAACTGCACCAAGGACGTGCACGCGACCCCCCACTCTGTAATTACCGGCATGGCGGAAAGGTACGCGAATGTCGACCCAAGCGGACATGCACCTAGCACCATCACCCAGCCGGTTAAGTACCTTACCGCCATGCCGGTAATTACGCCATCGCGAACCAACCGTAAAGGGCCTTGTGCAGTGAATCCAGCTGCCACAGGTGCACAGAATCAGCACAGGTGGAGGCAATACAGACTCAGGAAGTACAAAAAGAGCACACCCAACCCCTTCCCAGACCCAGTCACACTCCACAATGATACCAATAGGACTAGCAATGTTGGGGCTGGAGGACCTGATAGAAATGCAAGTGCTACAACTACAACAACAACAACAACAACAACAACAACAACAACAACAACAACAACAACAACAACAGGCTGCACAGAGAAGACACAGGAGGAGAAGGAGGGCAAGGCAGGCCCAGCAAGGCCAACCAGCACAGCCAGTACCACCACGCAGGCAGCCCACAATCCCACGCATCAGAGCCAGTCCATTCAACCTCACTGCTGAGCAGATCCACACCCTGTACCGTTTGGACCGGGACACCATCACCGCCATCGTGGACATGACGCACAACGACATTGTCAGCAAGATAGAAACACCAACTGCCATCCCACCCCTACTGAAGGTAGTGTCTGTACTCCACTTCCTGGCCACAGGCACCTACCAGCACACAGTGGGGCACTTGCATGGTATTTCACAACCACTATACTCACGTACACTTATCCAAGTGCTCGATGCCCTCCTCAAGCACACAGACAACCACATCTCATTACCACGGTCTGCCCAGCAGATTGCAAACACCAAAGTGGGTTTCCATGCACTAGCCGGCATACCTGGTTGCATTGGTGCCATCGACTGCACCCATGTGGAATTGGTGGTCCCACATGCCATGGAGATACCGTACCACAACCGTAAACAATTTCACTCAATCAACGTGCAGATGGTCTGTGACTCCAACAGGATCCTCACACATTGTTGTGCCCAATTCCCCGGATCAACCCATGATTCAATGGTCCTGAGGAACTCCACAATACCACGCTACATGGAGCAACATGCAGGCCCAAGATCCTGGCTACCCGGTGAGTCTTACGTCATGACCTTGGTATGGCAGAAAGGGGGGTGGGAATGATGCATACTCCACCTGGCAGAAAGGGGGGGGGATGATGCATACTCCACCTGGCAGAAAGGGGGGGGGTGATGCATACTCCACCTGGCAGAAAGGGGGGGGTGATGCATACTCCACCTGGCAGAAAGGGGGGGTGATGCATACTCCACCTGGCAGAAAGGGGGGGATGATGCATACTCCACCTGGCAGAAGGGGGGGGGATGATGCATACTCCACCTGGCAGAAAGGGGGGTGATGCATACTCCACCTGGCTGTGACTAGCAGAGACGATCATACCCTAAAGCAGCACTAACGTAATCTCACACCTGTAGACATTATGCCTGACCGAAGCAGCCCCACCATGTCAAAGAAGGTGTGTTCCAACCATGACACAACCATCTGCAAATGCATTGTACCAATTTGGACCATTGACTCCAACGAAATGCACCTACATGCACGTCACTATACACCATCTACTGAAAGGCGCGTCCCACATGACAGCGCACAAAGGAGGCACATGACGGACAGAAACACCACAACGCCACAGCACAGACAGCAAGGCCCACTAAATGTCCCTATCAACATCCGGATAGTTCACTGGGGTCATAATGATGCAGACAGCAATGTAGCAATCATGTGAGCATTGACATCACAGGACACGTGCCAGGTCACCTGAACATACGGCATGGACGGACACAGTGGATGGGCACTCACAAGTCACTCGACCACCCTGCATACATGGTTTGTTGGCATGCAAAACTGTCCATGAGAGCCATGGACATATACCGTTTGCATAGCGTGAATCCATCAGCGCAACTGAAAGTGGTCCAAAGTAACAGTTCAATGTGCATGTTGGCACGTCATGTTGGGAATTAGATGTAATGACTGACACATACATTGTTTCCTACATACAGGTGATGCTGGCTATCCCCTGAAGAGGTGGCTCCTTACACCAGTCCGGAACCCACAGAACCAGCATGAGGCGGACTTCAACCGTGCTCATGCACGTACCCGTGTGGTGATTGAGCAGGCATTTGGCCTACTGAAGGCACGGTTTCGCTGCCTCAGCATGTCTGGCGGGGCACTCCTGTACTGCCATGAGAAGGTTGCAAAGATTGTCATGGCATGTGTGATGCTACACAATATGTGTGTCAGACGGAATGTTCCACTGCCCCCTGACGCAGAACTGCAACCACCTGACGATGAGGATGATGAGGGTGGGGATGGGGCAGCACCTCAAGGAGGCAGCGATGCACAGGAGGCCCGTGAAATGCGTCAGAATATCATTGACCAATGCTTCTAGCACACACGGCTGGTGTGTGTAACATGGAGACGGCACTTGGGGCACTGTGTGTGTCTGGGACATGCACACTGTGGACTGTACACCAATAAAGCACACATACGCAATGAGCAATGTCCACACATTTGATTTGTGCAAATCAAAAAAGTGTATTATCAATGTGCATAGGTCAGAAACACCCTATCCCCCTCCCCCTCCCCCCTGAACTCCCCAACACACCCTACCCACTCTCCCCCTCCCCCCTGAACTCCCCAACACACCCTATCCCCCCTCCGCCTCCCCCCTGAACTCCCCAACACACCCGATCCCCCCTCCCCCTGAACTCCCTGCAAAGGTGTAACGGTGACCGTGGTGAAGGGCTGGGTAATGTTCCATTGGTGCACTGGACGGCCACTATTGGCAGCCCCCTCACCCGGCACCTGGGGCCCCCATGCCTGTGCTCCTCAGGTTCCTGGATGACCTGCAGACTGGGCTGGCTGGGGCAGAACTTGCTGCGGAGGAGGTACTGGCCTGCTCGCTACGCCGTGTGTCTATGATTGTCTGTATGAGTTCACTTATCATGTTCCGCACCGCGTCTAGTTCTGCACTAATGTCCTTGCTTGCTGATTGGATGGCTGCCTTGATGTTCTTAGCACATCTCTCCATGCCTGCACTTGCGCCTCCACAATCAGCAACATGCTGTGTCAGTAGTGAGGACAATTGTTGTTGCCTCGTTGATATTTCGTCCAGCGATTGCTGGAAATTAGGGGCAATGGAGGTTGCAATTGGCGGCCCAATTGGACTACTCCCCTCCTCCCCGACTCCCACTGTGCTGGGAGTGGCTGGCCATGTCTCTCCAAGGGCTAGCCCCTGTGTGTCGTCTCCGTGCAGGCTACATGTGGACAGGTGTGGGGAGTGAAGGTGGGCGTTGGGGGAACCTTCAGTGTCATCCTCCATATTCCCCATGTCGCTGTCGGAGCATGCAGCGACGGCAGCAGTCTCCCCAATGGTACTGCTCCCCGCAGACACATTGCCCACAGTGGGCAGCAGTTGTTGTGTGTCTCCCGTGGGTGCTATCATGGCACTTTGCGTCGGGGGTCATTGCTGCCCTGGGCTGTCTTTCGACAGGGATTTTGGCCTGGTGTGGTTTGGGCATGGGTCCAGCAGAGGTGGTGGGTTGTTGTGCTCTTCCCTCTGTCCTGGGATTCTTCGCTGGGGTGGTGCCACTCTAGTCCCTGCCGGTGTCCGATTGTGAGCCTGTGGTGGAGCAGAGGAGGGAATGTGTTATTGATGGGTCAGCGAACATTGAGCAGGCATGAAGATTGCCATGGTTTTGAAGGATAGATGGTGGACTTTGTAGGCTGTGACATACAGGTTGTCTCCCTTTTGGGTGGGTTGAGCAGGCAGAAATGTGTGTGTCTGCTGTGGAGTGTGCATGCTGCATGTGTGCAGGGTGTGGGTCTCCTGCTGATGTGTTCTGTTTCCCATATGGGGCGACATTGTGATTCCCATGTAAGTGTAATTCAGGGTGTTTTGCATGGCTGAATTGGAGGCACCTACCTGTGTCTCCTGATGTCGGGGCTCCTCTCTCCATTCCACCAACGCCCTCAATGCACTCTATGCCAATCGTCGAGGCACAAATCTCCTCCCATGGCTGCATCTTGATTGGGGAGTCTGCTCCCCCGCCAGTTGCCAGGGCCAGGTTTCGATTGGCTGACAGTATGCTCCTTACTCAGAGCCGGAGGTCATCCCACCTTTTGCGGCACTGTTTGGAGGTGCGTGGGGTGGTACCTACGGCATTGACCCGTTGTGCCACAAGTTCCCATATTTCCTTTTTGCGGGCTATGGCTGCTCTTGTCATTTCTGGCGAGAAGATGATGTCCGCCTTTTCCTGCAGCGTTTCTGCCAACATCGTTAGTTCTTCCTGACTGAAGCGGTCCTGCCGCTGCCGATCGCAGGCTTTCTTCAGAACTTTGGGCATGTTTAGGTGGGGAAATGGGTGGGTGATGGGTTTTACAAGGTCTGTGGGTCAAATGTGGTGTGGTTGGGTAGGATGGCAATGGATTGTGTTTTCAAAGATGGCCGCCGTGCTCTTTCCCGTTCCGCCGCAATGACGCTACTTCCGGTTCCGCTTATTTACGTTGACCGCTAATTATGGTGACCGCTAATTACGGTGACCGCTAATTACGGTCACCGCAATGATGGGTGGCGGTAGTGCACCTTGCGCGGCGAACGATGCCGGTAAGGGCCGTTTTGGGGTCATTTACGCCATGGCGTAGTTTACATTACCGGCATGGCGTAATGCTCGTGCACGATGGGTCGTAATGTGCCGCACTTTACGGCATCGGACGAAGGCGTTAACGCTAATTACGCCATGCCGGTAATGTTGGATACTTACCGCCTGGGTTGTAATGTTGCAATGCAACGTTTAACAGCACTTCCATGAAAGCTGCACTCATTTTATGGTACAAGGAGAACCTGGTTCCTTTGTTTTGCACATTACTCTCTTTACTTTATCATTATACGATCTGCAGGATACATTTGTGAAACGTCTTATGTAGTCAAAATATTTACGACTTCTAATTTAACAAAAACGTTACTAGGGTTGTGGGTGTTGGAGCCAACTGTTCAGATTTTAGATCTAACAGAGATGACTTTTAGTCAACTTCCATTGCAAGCATCATAAATGGTAGCTATCTAACTATAGGAAGTTTCTTCTACTTAAGAAATTGGAAAAGCATTGTCTGCAAAGAGTGACATGGGACTCTTGGGATGTCTCTGGTTAATTCTCCACCTACTCTTCAATTGCATGTGTAGAAGTAAGAGGGGTGCCAGGACATATTCTTGCCTCATCACTCTATTACTAGATGATGGGCAAGCTCACTCTCCTTGCCTCTCATGTAGAAGCACTGCAGAATTGTACCTGTGAAGAGAGCCAATGCTTGACCGATTGTTTCAATTTTATATCTGAACATCAAATGATTCCTTTTGAGCAAACATACATACACAACCCATGATAAAAAAAACTGCCACATAGAACAACACCATTTCATCATTTACACACAAAGAGAAACACTCCCTGAAAAATAAAAAATAAATAATCTCTTATAAAAAAGCCACAGGCGCCCTTCTAATAGAAAAACCTTAATTGACAAAAGTGTCCACGTTTGCACATATCCCCAAATGAGAAACTAAAGGAAGGGAAAGAGACTGCTGTTTGCGATTGGTGAAAAAAAAAAACGTTCTCTATGGAATGGTTTTAGAAAGTTTGCTCTATGGTTGTTGTACAATGTGCAAAAAACATGACATGAACAACAGTTTCTACCTCAGTAGGAGATCAAACGCACATCTTACCTCTGTATCCTGATGGTAATGAAAGGCAGGCCAGCCATATCCAGGCTATCAGGGAATGTCTCTTACAATGATGTATTGCAGTAAGATAGTTGCACTGTTAGATGGTTGGAGCTAAAGGTAAATAGAGTTGTACAATAGTGTGGTGCTCTTCTTTCTCTTCCCTTTTCATAGGGAGTATATATAATGCAGTCTAAATCTATGATCCACACCAATATCTTTAGGTAGTTATCTCTAGGGTGAACTACTGCAACAGCCTCTTTCTGCCTTCCTTTACTCTCTGCCCTGCGCAACTAATCCAGAACTGGACTGCGAGATGTATCGTTGGCCTCAAGCCCAGGGACCATATCTCTCCAGTCCTGAAATATCTCCACTGGCTCCCGATGGCTGTAAGGTTCAAGTGCAAGACCCTTTGCCTTGTCCACAAGGCTTTCTGTGTCCGGGGCCCACACTGTATCCAATGATCTCTTCAAAAATACCTTCCTTCTTGAGCCCTTCGCTCAGCTTCCTCCCTCTCTCTAAGGGTTAGACGCTTCTCCAGGCAGAGAGTGGGGGGTAGATCTCTCTCCTCTGCAGGTTTCTCTCTCTGGGATGGCCTCCCTGCCCCTCTCAAACTTGGACTAGACCGCATGAAGGTCTGGAAGCAGCTCAAAACTACTTTCCTCTTCTCTACTTTCTCTCTCTCCCTGCCCTGCTGACCTACCTGTCTGCTCTACCGACTGGTTGCTTGGCTACCATTAAAGTCTCACTGGGTACCAGGCTCTTTCTCGATCAGTCACCCTAACGCTGCCTCCGGGCCTACAACACACGTAAGGGCTGTAACTATAACCGTACAATCCCTTGTTCCCCTTGCATTACCAAGAAGTGCGCTGCCCTGGCTGCACTTACTAAGAGCATTGCTGCCCTGTTTTCCCCTCTCCTCTCCCTTGCACTTGTCCTCCCACTGTCTTTCCTCCCTTTTCTTGTTGCGCCTAGAAATACTTTTGTATAGCCGCGTTGTAAATGGCTTATCATATCATTTCATATAGAACCTGGATTCTCCCACCATGACATGCTCTCTAGACAAAAGGGTCAGATGCTTTACATCCATTAACCATGAAATACAAAGTTAGTGTATTTATGTAATTCACCTTAATTGAAGACCATGTGCCCGAAGGGGTGCTATGATTAAAACTGAAATGTATAGTGTTTTCAATTCTAGATGGATGATACAAGTTGAAGATGATGTTTGAACCCCACGCCCTCCAGTAAAGAATAGAGAAATGCATATTCAGTCTGTCCCAAAGGCCTGCACCATACATGGCCATTGACAATGCTTTGATACTGTACATTTCTAAAAGTAGAGGGGGATTTGGGGACAAATCATAAAGAATGGGTGAGGGGGCCTGACATATCCTCACTGTCTGTCTCTTAATATGTTCACCCAAATGATTATTTATTGAGAACTTAATACCTGAATTTCTTTAAAACACATTGGGCCTCATTCCGAGTATGGAGGTTGCCATGCCGCTTTAAGCGGCATGGCTACCCCCATACTGGGTACCGGGTCCGGGTTCCCAGAATAGGGAATTACCGGGCCATTCCGACCTTCGCGGGCCCGGTAAATCCCTTTCCCAGGACCCGGACCCGGACCCGGTACATCCCCATTCCCATATGAGCCCCCATAGGGCTCAATGGGAATGGGAAGGATGCTAACAACGGGCCCGTTAATGACTGGCCCGTTGTTTGCATCCTGACCTGCTAGCGGGTCCTGCTAAGGACCCTGGTCTCACCAGAGCGGGACCTGCTGCAGACCTCGTAATAGGGCGGCCCGGAATGAATGGTGCTGGTCCCTTACGCCACCGTTCATTCCCCGGCCGCCTACGTCGTAATGAGGCCCATTGTGTTTTTGTTAGTAGCATGGGATTTTATGTGTAAAGCAGGACTGGAGACAATGACTGTCTACTGGAACACCTAGATTCCAAAGAAATTGACAAATTTAAAAGCAACGATGCTTAATCACACCCTTGTCCCATCTCATACATTATATGTAACTTGCATGTAAAGTTTCTTTTACTATCAAAACAGACTTGGGGCCAGATTACAGAAGGTTTACACTGGTGCAAGTGCAAAGTTGCACAGTATTAGCACGAGGGACACATTAGAAAACGATTGCACCATGACAAGTGCAGTTTGGCACACCAGGGCAAAAATTTCCCTCGGGCAAGAAAGATACATTTTCTACTGCATTATTGCAACAGGGCACATTTTGCCCTGGTAAAAAAATGCATCGAAAATGTATTTTTTTTGCACTGTTGCAATTTTTGCCCTGGTGCTTATACCAGTCAAAACTGCACTTGTCATGGTGTAATAGTTTTCTAATATGTCCCAGTGTTTGTAAAAATAGGGAAAACTTTGCCCTAGTGCTACTACCGTGCAAACCTTGCACTTGCACTGGTGCAAAGTTTCGGTAATCTGGCCCCAGAACTCTGTTTCCCGTTGTGATGCAAATTATAGGGCAGACTGACTAAACAGGGAGGCACAGAGCAAGCACTTCGCAAAATAGATCTTAAACAACCAACAATAAAATGGATCAGACCTCAGTCGGATTTAAAAAGGTCGAATTTAATCTGTTTAGACCTCGTTGATTTATAATTTGATTGCTTCGATGGAGAAGGGACACTTTTTTGTTAAATTATAAAGTGTTATGATATGATAGGTTATTTGTAAGGCGCTTAATACCCAGAAGTTGTATGCGCACACCCAGAGGTTTCTAAGCGTGCACTCGGGGATCGAACCTGTGTTGCTTATTGTCATCTTGCTTCCAAGGCGAGCACGTAGCCGCTGAGTTATCCTCACGGGACATATTAGAAGGCAGTTGCAAGTTATCACTGAAGTATTCACCACTCATTGGCATCAGTCACAGGGATATTATCAGGTATCATGCGATGCAGACTTTTGAGTTTCTGAGTAATAATCTAGAGCTTCCATCGTATCATGTAGTCTATGGCTATAGTTTTCTAGAACGTCTGCCTGTCTTTCTCTGTTGATACCTCAAGTAGCACCCCCAAGCATCATTTTCACACATATTCCTCGTGAGCCAATCTAATATCAGCCCTATCTCAGTCATTAAACATTAATGCTTTCAGAAGCTTTTACATTACATTAGACCATTAATGCCCACTTGTGACTGTCTTTTTTTAATATAATGGTTTTGTAGCTTTTGTAGGTTTTAATAGTCTACATTTGGCCTCAAATTTAGATGTTTTTCATGATGTGTACATTTCTGTGTGCCAGGATTGTTCAAAATTACTGTGTGATCCCTAATAAAGTGGCAAAAACTATTATTCTTCCATGATCACTGACATCATCATTCAAACATGCCATCCAATGGAAACACATGCAAAACAAGGTCAGAGTAAGGCTGTGTATTTAAAAAAATAGCTCACCATCCCAGTATGTCTAAACGCTAAAACAACATAATCCCCAGGTATAGCTCTATGTTCTGCATGATTAGGTGGCACATAAATTACATTTGTGATGTCATCTTTGATTTCCCGGGTGTTAGTGTTAGCAGTGGACGGTGGTGGCGTGATTTTCTGGGTTTTTACAGTTTTACTTGTATCCATAATGACCCTTTAGCAAAGTTTTTCACTGAATTTTATATAATACCCCAAGATAGCTGTATTTTTGACCGATGTACAAAGTTTTAACTTAAAACTGTGGCATTCCCCACCCCCTAGCATAATTTTTAACACTTCTATACACTTTTTGCAACTTTTTCCACTGTTTTTGTGTTCGCTGATGTTCACGGACATCTGACGTCACCGTGGACTTTCCAGACAGTGTCACATGACCTCCCATGCGCATGGTTTGATGACGTGTTCATGAATGCGTCTGCACTTCACGAACGGCTCTGTGCTTTGTGAACAGTTTGAAGCTGCATTCCATCTAATCTAGGAAGAAAATGTTCCCTTGCACAGCTCCTACACCTATTTTTACTGATTATCCATTTGCAATCTAGGACACACAGCACATGCTTGGAAGAACATTAGCAGAACAGCTAGTTATCTTAAAAAAATGGCAGCAGCTATTGCCATCCCTCCTCCCCGGGAGCCATCACCACCACCATTACCACCAGCTGAAAGGCCTAGACAGCGGAATAAGTGCAATAATTCAGAAAACAATCAAGAGGAACAGCAAGATGAGGTAGAGGAAATGCCTACCTCTAGCACCCAGAGAGAATCATGGGTGTGGAAATTCTTTACCACTGTTGGGGGTGTACCAAAGGCTAAAGCTACTAAGGTAAAATGCACTGAGTGTAATGTCACAGACAACCTGGGCAGCACGCCTATGGGACCACCTCCATGTACCACCACACCAAATCCAACCACTGGGATACTCTGAGAAAGGCTGTTATTTTCTCAGGAAGTAGTAGGCTGTCTTCCTCTATCTCATCTTCCTCAACCAATATTGCCACCACACAGGGTACTCCTGTGAGGCAGCAGATCCCACCAGCCACCTTGTAAGCAGTAAAAGAGGCTGTTGATCCATATCATTTGAAGATATCTATACTCTGTATATACTGCAACACACCACTCTGTAGGGGGAGCAATTTCAGAGGGCCTTTGAGGCTACAATCAAGGAGCATGAGGAGAAACACTGCCCCCTACCTTAGATGCAATGCATGCCCAACATCTTCCCCTGTTCGCCTACCCCTCCATAGCTGTGCTTGCTGCCCATTCCCTTACTCCCACCAGCTCACTTCCTAGCCACTCTTGCAAAAAAAAAAAAATCAAATAGGAAAACACAAAAAAGGTTCTCTTAGAACCACCTTTCACAGTTAAAAAATATAAGTTAAAAAATATAAGCTTATAGACTCACTTTTTCAGTAAAGTAGTTATACTTATACTTAATAAGATTCTCCAACATTCCCATTAGCATTTTCCTCTATGCTAATGAAAATAATGGACAAAAGTATATTAGAGAAAAAGAACAAAACACAGAAACTATTTTCTGTCCCAAATACCTTTCTCTAGTATACCATAACGACCATAATCCATCACCCTTTATGACTATCTGCGGTCTCTGCAGCCCCCTCTCTAGGCCTTTACTAAAAAACCCAGATTGCACATGCACACCATCACACAAGACAGCCCTTCTACCCTTTTTACTGTTATGTTTGTACCTCTCCCTCATTGTCTGCTTTGAAACAGTCACACATATATCCACCAATTAGTTGAAAAGCTCTACAGATAACCCTATCAGCATATTAAATGTCCACACACCAACTGCCACATAAAATGGTGCACACATCTTTGCTGTATGAATTTCCCTTGCCTATCCAAGAAAATTGTACACACTGGTGCTATAAATGCACATATGCATTGTGCAGTAATGGAAGTGCATGAATGGAAAGAGTAGTAGGGACTACCAAGTGTTCATTGAAGCCCAGACAGAAAGCACCAAGACATGCCAAAGTAGGAGGCCATTAACTACCTTTTGGGGCAAAGGAGTCCCAAAGGTGTGGTACATAGCCGCCAGGTGCTACACCTGCAAGGGCAGTGCTGAAGGGTGGAGCGGTGTACTGGTTTTGACTACATATAGGACCTGGAACCTATGAGGTTTATGAGGGACCAAGCCACTAGTGTCAGTGGCTGTGGTATGAGTAAGCAAGGAACGGGTTAAGTAAAACAGAAACACAAAAGCACACTTTTAGAAGCTTTTGGAATTTAAGGAAGTCCAGCTCAAGTGTAAATGGAGCAGAAAGGCTGTTACAAAGAGAGTCACCAGCTGAAGACGAAGACATCCCTCCCGCTCTCTGTTTCAAAAAGCATTTCACAGGCAGAGTATTGGAGTTAGTGCAGTGAAGTATTTAGGGAAGCAAAGTTGGCCAGATTATAGTCCTTGCAATTATCAGGACTCAATGTACACATTTTTGGACTGCGGCAATACCATCCCAGGGCTTCAGGCCTAGGATAAGTATTGCAGCCCTATTCTAGATTAGCTGAAGGGGGTATAGACAACAAATGGGGAGGTTAAACAAGAGGCTGTTGCAGTAATCCAGACTGCACAGTACCAGGGCTCTACAGTCATTGGGCTCATGGGGGAAGATTAGGAACGGTAGAATGCCTGTAAGAAGGTTAAGCTCAAACCATGGACTTTCTTTACAAGCTCCAAAATGTAAGGATTAAAAGAGAACAATGATTTAAAGAAAACCACAAGGTGTTTGACCTCACAGAAGGGTAAAAGTAGACAGCCCAAAGACAGCAGACAGTAGGTAGGAGAAAACAGGGTACAGGTATCATAATAAGAAAGATCTCCATCTGAATGGCATTGAGCCAGATATTGTTAGCCACACAAAAAGCCTCAATTCTCGGTCAGACAATCAGCGATAAAAATGAGGAGAACAAATTAGTTCAGTGAAGTTTAAGGAAAGCTGTGTGTCATTAACATAACACTGGAAATGAGAAAATAACAAAGACATCAGATGAGCCAGAGGAACGAAATAGATATGTAGTTGCCACAATGATAGGATAAAACCCTGGTGTATTCTGCAGTTACACAGTGAGGTGGTGGAGTACAAACAGCCCCGTTGTAGCTGGGAAGTGCGGTTAGTGAGGAAAACAGATGAACCAGTCCAGTGTGGTCCATGATGCTAAAGGTATCATGTAACCGTTTAATAAGGATACAATGCTTCACCGTGTGAAAGGTGGACGAGACATCAAGGAGCACTATCCTCAATTGTACTCCGACCATAAATACCATATACACTATTGAGACAGAGATGGCTTGCTGCACACAATGCCTCAATGGCGGTCAGCAAATCAGGGATGCAAAACTAATAGAAGAAATTTGTTCTGTACGTCTAAGGAAAGCTGTGTGTCATTAACATAACACTGGAAATGAGAAAAGAAGAAACACATCAGGTGAGCAAAAGGGAGGAAATGGATATGTAATTTCCTGCGTCGCACCTTAGGGAGCTGTTCAGTTTAACTTTAATCACACACGTTCTTGCTACAATAATTCATGTCTGAAAAGTGCCCTCTGAGATAATACTGTGATTTATCTGCCTGAAAAGTGCCCTCTGTGACTTAGAATTGTTCCTGTTAGCTTGTTTCTCATCCAGAAAGAGCACTCTGAGATAATACTGTGATTTATCTGCCTGTCCTGCACACTTAGAAATTGTTCCTGTTAGCTTGACTCGCATCTAGAAAGTGCCCTCTGTGACTTAGAATGGTTCCTGTTAGCTTAATTTGCATCTAGAAAGTGACATCTGAGATAATACTGTGATTTATCTGCCTGTCCTGCACACTTAGAAATTGTTCTTGCTAGCTTAATTCACACGTAGAAAGTGCCTGCTGTGACTTAGAATTATTCCTGTTAGCATAATTTGCATCTTGAAAGTGACATCTGAGATAATACTGTGATTTATCTACCTGTCCCGCTCACTTAGAACTTGTTATTGTTAGCCTGATTCACATCCAGAAGGTGCCCACTGAGATATCTCAGTGATTTACTTACCTGCGCCGGTCGCACTTAAAAACTGTTCTTGCTGCATTAATGCACATCTAGAAAGTGCACACTGTGATATTTCCGTGATTTAGTTGCCTCTGCCGCTCACTTAGAATTCCCTCCTGTTACATAGTTTCTGTTAGAAAACTTAGAAATTGTTCTTGTTAGACTGACTCATACCTAGAACGTTACATTTATTCTCACCTAGAAAGTGCCCACTGAGATAGTACTGTGATTTACTTAGCTGTGTCCAGTGAGATAGTACTGTGATTTACTTGCCTGCATGCACACCTGGAATTGCTCTGGCTGGTCTGATTCACTTCTGGAAGGTGCCCACCGAGATAGTACTGTGATTTATTTACCAATATAGCACACCTAGAAATTGTTCTTGTTAGGTTGATTCACATCTAGAGGGTGCCCACTGTGATAGTGCTGTGATTTACCTGCCTGTGCTGCTCACTTAGAATTTACCTTGATTCAAATCTAGAAGGTGCCTGCTGTGATGGTACTGTGATTTATTTGCCTGTCCCACACTCTTAGGAATTGTTCTTGTTAGATTGATTCACATCTAGAAAGCTACATTGATTCACATCTTAAAAGTATCCACCTGAGATGGCACTGTGATTTACTTGCCTACTCTGCACAATTAGAATTGCTCTCACTGGTTCGCTTCACAACTAGAAAGTGACGCCTGAGATAGTTCTGTGATTTACTTGCCTATGTTTTAGGCGCCACTACTGCATCTAGACTTCCACCCTACCACTACCCTCTTTGGCCCTCTCCCACTGCCCTGGTGTCCAGAATCTAGACGCAGGTTGTACATCTAGGACTTCTACATCTACTGTTACTAGTACTTTAATCTCTAGGTGCTGCCCTTGACCTCCCCCCAGGATGGAGATCCCAGCTCATCATATACTTCCTCTCCGACCCGTCCTGATCCCTAGCCTCCCTGCACAATACCCCCATGGCACACCCCTCGCGGCGCATGGCCTGCACTTTAGCACCCAACTTCATGAGCCCCTTTTTATTCCCCACGTGATCGCAAAAGACAACCCCTCCCCCGGTACATCAATACACCCAGACGCCGCCTGCCCCTTGTTGGGTGTCCTGACCCACGTTTGAGCTATCATGCTGCAACATTTGGTGCTGCGGGCTTAGAAAATCCAAGATGGCCAAAAATCCCACATGTACGCCAGAATCCAGGAGAACCACGCAGTTTGTGCGTACACCAAAATGGCTGCCTAACTTGCCACCCACCAGTGCGAGCATGATGGGCCAGGGTGCCTTGAGTGGAATGGGTGCCAAAGGTAAAACAGCAGCGCCTGTTAGCTCAAAAACGTTTTAAAATTACCTTAGGTTTCTCTGAATGCCAGCTCAAAATGCCTATTTTCAAACATTGCAACACATCCAAAAATCTCACTGAACACCAGCGGACATCTGGCAGAATGAAGTATGTGTGCATACAAAATCTGGGAAGATGAAGAGCCCAAAACAATGTTCATAACAAAACTGGCTGAGTTATGCATGTCAGCAGCCTAACTGAAAATGGATTAAAACCACCAAAATCGAAATGTTTAAATTAACTGAGTGACCTACTTTTGAGTGTCACATAGTTTGTAACTGTTAAAATGTCATAGTTTTGAACTTAGAATCAGCATTCTAGCTGCATATGTAAAAATTGTATTGACTTAAACTGGGGAACAAAAAGTGACATTTTAGCTGAAACCTGGCTTAATGAAACTGAATTTTGCCTGACATCTACCCCCACAGGAGTTAAAACCTACTCAGCCACTCTTCCCCTTGCCAAAAGGAGTTGTCACCTCTCTGATTAGATTAGGGGTGGAGCCGCTGGGGACTACAGGGAGGTGAACAAAGGCCTGTCCTGGACTCAGGCAAATGTTATATTGGGGGCGTCGTAAAAGTGGCTTCCTCTTGGGAGAAGTGGGAGGAGAAGTGCCTCTGGGAGCCACCCGAGCTGGAGGCGGGGACAGGCAGAAGCTTCCCCCATGTGCTTTGGAACCTAAACCACACCCATCTGGGCCAGAGCATAATTTTAAAAAGATAGATAACTCATAGTGCAGACTTGTCAGAATTATATAAGTAATATCATTATTTTTGTGATTTTTCTGTGAACATTTTGAGATGTGTTAGGACCCTGTGGTGTATTCTGGGGGGTTGCTAGCGGAAAATAGGGTCTCACTCCAAATGTCTGCATGTTAAAAATCTGACACTTCATCAATTCATGTCCATACTCCTTGCGCACATGTGTGTAAATTTGGGTAAATGTCCGATCGATATTGCAAAACCAGTTAAAAAGCGCAAAATGTTACCATTTCTTTACCCAAGCTCCTAGAAACGCCAGGGTCGGAACAGTGCCTCCCATCAGTAATGCATGATGTGTGTATGCAATGACAAACAACTGTGTATCTGTGGAATATGTATTTGGGTCAAATATAGATTTATGTGCAATTTGACAGGGGAGTGTCCTTTCTGCAGGCCATAAAACAGCATCACCATGACTCACATTTCCTTTCCCCTATCAAGGAAGAGAGAAAAGCTTGACCAATGATCAGTTGAGAGAGGGGCTGGCTTAGTGATGCTGCGCACACACCCACTTTCAAAAGACATAAAAAGAGCCACTGGAAGCTAGAGAGGACATTCAAATCCAGTTGCTGCAGAGCGTTTTGTCGGACCACACAACATCCAGAAGATACCAGTTCCAGACTGACTCCAGCTACATACTCCAGAACCTAGAACTTATACTTTAGAACCTAAATCAGAGGCCTAAAACCACAAGCTGAGTTCTCTGCAGCAGGCCTCAAATCATTGCAAGCTACTCACAGCCGGGCGAGCTGCTTGATTCCCTTGCCAAGAACTTTTGCTAGGACCAGTGCAGAGATCCAGGAGCCGTGCAGAGACCGCTGTATCCGGACAGACCAGACCAGGGCTAGACCAGACCAGACCGTGCAGAACCGCAGACCCAGAGACCAGATCGCTGTGAAGTGCCGCTAGCCTGATCGATCAGATCCGTGACGAGGTCCAGTCCTTCCAAAATATATTGTGAGTACTTAGGTCAGATTGTGACAGAAATAAGCTTAGTTTAAAATAATCTAGTCCAAACTATTTTAATCTAACCAGAACTGCCTCCTAGAAGTTGTCACTTGTCATTTTGTAAAGCTGCGCCACTGTCACTTGTCAATTCTGAAGCTGCAAGCTGTCACCTGTCATTTTGAGTTTACTTTAAATCCGAAAAACGACCTTCACAGAATCGTTCATATGTCTGGAACCGTTTGGGCTACGAACTTGGTTTAACTTTCCTCTGAAAGCTTAGAATCTCAGCTTTGCAACAAGCCTAGAACTGACTTGCTACCTTATACTTTTGCCGTAATCACGATTCACGCACTCGCGAATTTTACCGCGATTTGCGATTTGGTTAAAAATCCAGCCACGTGTAACCATCAGCAGTCATTTCTTTCCTTGCTAAAAATTCGTTTGCCTCTTTATCACCATCTCTGAATCATTGCTAAAGTGAGCCTGAACTCATCCCAAGTATCTCTCACTCACCCTGAACCTCCTAAAGGGAATTAAAAGCATTTTCAGCATATTTCTCACTTCATTGCCACCACATTCAAAGCACTTGTGTTTTAAAACTCATACCTGTTTTCTCTAAGCTTGCTGGGGGGAACTGAATTTCGTATTGTATTTGATTGCATTCCTGAGAACTGTGTGCTCCTCTTTCCATCTACTTCCATTTCTTACATTGCATAGGGGGGGGGGTGAATTGCCAGAGAAAAAGTGATTATCTTATCTTTTTCTAAAATCATATCAAGTATTTCTGTACTGCATTTTATTCCTCATTGCTTTTCCCTTGAAATCATAAAAGTATTTTTGCTACTTGATCCATCCTATACTAACTCCTCATTGATTATAAAGAAGTGTGCTAGTGTCAGATTACCCATTGTTGATTAACATTATATTTATAAGGGCGATATCGATTATTAATTTATTATAAAAGCATGGTATCTATA
The DNA here is from genome assembly GCF_040938575.1 of Ambystoma mexicanum. Taxonomy (NCBI): domain Eukaryota; kingdom Metazoa; phylum Chordata; class Amphibia; order Caudata; family Ambystomatidae; genus Ambystoma; species Ambystoma mexicanum. Next base: position 423,951,907 of record NC_090923.1, read on the forward strand.
TTTTGTCTTATTTCTCAAATAAACCTTTTAAACTTGCAAAACAGAACTACTTCTTGGCTCAGTGGGGTCAGGGGGATTCTAAGAGAGGGGTGTTATATAGGGGTAGTCATCCAGAACTCATGAACTGGACATAAAGATATATCAATAAGGGTTTCCATTCAGTATCCCAGGCTAGGCATTGACTTAGCTGTAGTGTTGAATTGAATCTTCTTACACCATTCTCCTACCATCATCCCTCATCAGACTCTTTGTCAGCAAAAGTCTTCTGTGCTTCTTGCATGGAGGTAAAGCAGAAGCCATGCACACCACCTCATCATCACTGATGGTACCAGACATATAGACATATTGTAATGCGAGACCGTGGAGAGAAAATCAAAACTGTAAAGAAAACATTAAAAAGACTCTGCCACTCAAATCAAAAAACTTCAAAAATAACAAGCTAAAATAAAAGAACAAGCTAACTACAATGCACAAGACAAAGGACAAAGGTATAGGAAAAACAAAGATAAACAAGGAAGGCTCACAATCAAGTTTACCCACCGATAGACAAAAAGCAATGACAGAAAGAAAGAAAAGGGTCTTTGGGTATGGGGAATACCCGTGCTTACACAGAAATCCCAACTGGATTAGGTATTCCATACAGGTGGTTACACCCAAGCACAAGGACGTATTTGCACCTAAATAATTGACCAATCACATTTCTCACTGAGATAACGCATGGCCGCATCCGCGTCAACTAAAGACCCAAACACACTGGGAGTTTCTTTGATGCAGCTTTTCATCTTCGTGCCTCATGAGCACAACGGACCAATAGGGTGCTGAGTTTCATTGATGCAGATGTGCATCTTTGCCCCTGAGCACCAGCCAATCGCACCACATGCTGTGGTTATGAGCCTTCACATGACTCGTAACTGTGTCGACAAACGAACCAATCACACGCTCTGATTTGTTGATGCGGCTAAGGCCATGCCATATGCACATTGTGCAAGAAAACACTGAGACGTAGACCTTCAAAAGTTCCCTCTCAAAGCCTGGGAACATCAGTCCTAATAAATCATCTGGTGCAGGTCCACTGGGAAGATGTGGATGATGCCTATCGGAAATCAGATGAGCCGACAAAATTAAAATGCATGGGATTCATTAATTAAGTGTCCGAAAATCAGCACCACCTCCAGCACCTCTATCCACCAGTGGGACACCACAAGCAGACAATCAACCCGCAACTTCTGAGGCTGTTTCAATTCCACCTGCTGCTATATTATGGCTGCTGCTATATTATGGCACCCAATGTATCAGCTATGAAAGTAATGTGCTGCCTATGCCAGAATTGGGTTGCTTCAAGAATTCCAACAACCGAGGATTGGGACTTGTTTATATCTGAACACCAGGTTAATTTGCATCCCTATTTTTTTTTCAGTGGCAATTTTTCCTCCCTTATTGAGAAAGAAAATATCAAAAAAGAAATACCAAACAAAATACATGTTCCTTTTCATTTTAATTCCCTTTGTTACATGTTTCCTCCTTATGTGTTTTCCTTCCCTGTTCCAACCCCCTCTTTCCATCCCCCAAAAGGGCCCTTTTAAGGGCAACCCTCTAAGTTATAAAAATAGATGAAATTAATCACAAACTGCAAAAATATATTACAATTTCTTTAGTAATGTATTTAATACAGTTTGAGTGAAATTCATACCCCAAAAGGTTTACTTGTAACCAAGGTTATAATGAACCCAGATGCGGCTCCATAGTAGCGGATAGGATCTCCCCAGTCACTAATTACAGCACTAATTACGTTGTATATAACTGATTACATCAGTAATGGCATTAGACATAACATCATTTATAAGTTAGGTTATGAACATTTTTATTAACTTAATAACAATTTAGGCCATGGACTGGGCCATAACAAATGCTGTGGTCAGCCATTACTAAAGGCTATAGCTAGTGGTCAGTTAGTATTCCAAAATACCAATGTGCATTCTTAAAAGCCATGCCTAGAAGCACATCACCGTTTAAAAAAATAACTGTGAGCAACGTTGAAAGGTTTAGTCAGTGTCTATGGTCAAAGGCCATAGCTAATGCCCATTAATGTCTTAGAATATGCAGTCAGCAATCCCAAAGGCCATGGCTAATGACTGGTTAGTGTTAATAAATATACAAAAAAAGTTACAGCGTGTATGATCGAAATCGATGCCCACTGGCTAAGTCTGTAAGACATCGCAAGTGGCCTGTTTGCATTTTAAAATATACAATGGGCACAGCCAAAGTTATGACTAATGGGTGGTAATTGTTGAATAATATACAGTGGGCATAGCCAAAGGCCATAGGTTATGGCACATTAGTATTTTAAAATATACATTGGGAATCCTCAAAAGATGTACACACTGGTCATGGTAAAAAGCTCTGGCTAGCATCCCATTCATATGCCAGAATACATATTGTGCACAGTCAAATGCTGTGGCCACTGGCTAGTATTGTCCTAAATGCCATGGCTAGTAGTTGGTTAGTGTATATAATATACAGTGGACACGACTGAAGGCTGTAGTTACTGGTGAAGGCCAAAGTCTATGTTGTTGGCCTGTTAGTGTTTTAAAATATACAGTGCACATGGATGAAGGCTGTGGCCAGTGTCCATGATTGAAGGCCATGATTACTGCTCATTAATGTATTAAAATATATTTTTCCATTCACACTGACCATGGCTGAAGGCCACGCTTAATGCCGGTTACTGTTGCAATGTAATGTGTGATGTCATCAGTGATGTCATCATTGTGCGCATGGGCTGCACAACAGTTAAGGTGGCTTTAGCTGAAATTACTGGGTTTTGTTGCATTAAGTTCTCACCTTAAAGTCCCTGTAAATAAAGTGTTTTCCTTCAATTGCAATTATACCATAGATATCATTGCTGTTACACTAGACACAGTCTTTATCCATTTGCAATACACATGACCTTCAGCCATCCCCACTATATTTTATAGAACACTGCCACTATACTGCTACAGTGGTACTGCTATAATCCAATACATAAAATAAATTATGCATATAATGTCTTACCTAATATCATCTTTGTATGTGTCATCTTCTGTGTTCAATTACAGAAACATTTCTGAAACAGAATGAAATGTATTTAATAATAGAATAAAAAAGAGTGTTCATGCTTATTTTTTTCTTAATGGTACTAAGTGAATACTGAATGTATTCCTAGTACTCAACCAATAAAGGTTGTTTGCATTAATCATGATACATAGGAAATAAACATCTCACTTATTTAAAATAATTAACAAAATATATTTATATATATATACAAATTATATTCTAACTCACTTTCTACAAGTAACTGTATATGACAGGTTAAGTAAGAATCTTAACAATTGTATACATGAATATTATGTCAAAAGAAAGATTAAAAGAATAGCACATTCAAAGAGGAGTAGCTACAGTGTACTATCATTTTAATATAATTGCTTTTTTTATAACATGCTTAATACCTAAAAGGTTTTTATTCAAGGACCTGGTATTCGAACCTGTGCTGCTCTGCGTTGTCTTGCTTCCAAGACGAGCTTGTTGCAATTGAGTTATACTACCCATAATATAGACAAATATAGATATAGATAAAACAAACACTGCATGGTTACCTCAACTACACTAACCATTTAGGTAAATTTGTAGACTTGGTTTTGCATCAGCAAATTCTGAATATAATCTCCCACAAGTAGTTTGTGCACCTGTAAAAGAATGTCAGTACATTGTTCTTAAAAAAGAAATTGAAATACTAATATTAAATAAACTATATACAATGAAGCTTTGTTTCAATTCTGTACACACATTATTTATTATTAAAAATGTTCAGAGTAATTATGCACAGAAAACCAAGGCATATAAACTAACAATGTCTTCAGTTTTACAGATGAATGTATGAGGACATGCGAACATTATAACATTATTTTGAGTGTAAATCTTTTAAAATCTAGTCATATACCAGCAGTTCAAATAATAGACAATAAAACTGCTGTGTGTGTAAATGTATTAACACTTACTACAAGCTACACTAAGAATCTAACAAATACTTCTTGTGAAATCGGTGTGAGACCTTGGTTTGCCCACATAAACACATAAGAAGTTAATAATGACATTCCATAATCTACACACTATCTTTGACATTTCTAAAACATGAGAATTGTTATTTAAAACTTCTGTTTGCACAGATGTGCAGTGTGGAATACCTTTTTTTCTATGAAATCAAAATTAATTTTAAAATATATTAATTATCTCTATATTGTCATCAGAATACTTGTTTTCAGATTGGTGCGTGTACATTTTTTGGAAACTTAAACACATAAGAATCTAATGACAATTTTCTGTGAACTATTTTTAAAACCACAAAAGTCCACAGTTTAGTGACACAACACATTGCAGGACTTTTATGAAAATTTCCATACTGGAAATAAAAGATCTCTAAACATTGAAAAAACTAACACTTGAATTAGGCTATTTTTATTTTTAATTGAATTGGAGTACTTCTTGAAAACTTTGTATGCATCCTTACATGAAACGACTTATGTAACCTAGTACTTATAGGGAACACTTGTATACATTAAAATATACACTGATTTACACAATAAAACAGAAGTAGAAGATTGCATAATGCTGTTTTTTCTACTAATTTATGTAATCCTGAGAATGTTATCTATACATACATTTCATAGTGATTTTATATTACATCAAAGTAACAATATAGCTTCTACTTTATATAAAACACACATTAGCCTATTCTTCCATTTAAATCTTTCATTTTGCATGTTTATATTCACAAATAATACAAAACATATTTTAAAGTGTTGGTATGAACAACATTAAGTGAGCATTCTAACTTGTATTGAGAACACCCTGATACCCCACACCCATACCCCATGCCCCTTATTGAACTCCCAAGCCAGAGGACCCCTCAGGTGCTCCAAACAGCTCAAAACCACCTCTTCTTCCACTCCATCCTTGCACCCTCCAAGGAACTCCCCTACCCTCCCTTGCCCCCAGTCCCCCCCTTAGCCCACCTAGGAACACCCCACCCTCTTGCTCATCCTCCCTTGCCATCCTCTTCCTCATCCTTAACCCCTACTCAACCCCAGCCAACATACCTCCCCCTTCATATCCCTTCCCCTCTCTGAAAGCAGCACGTCTCACCCTGTCTAGAATGGTAGCTTCATCTTCCTCTCCCTCTGACCCCCCACCCTCTCTCACACCCCTACAGCACCAACACCCATGAAATGCAGAAAATATGACTGGTCCTCTCCCTCAACCCTCTACTCCTCACCACTTCTCCCTCAACCCTACCTCCAGTCTCTCCCTTACCTACCTCACACTCCCTTCGCTCCTCGCCCAGTTTCCGCCCCCTCTCTCTTGACTTTTCACCCTGTACTCCAGAACCCCCAGCGGCCTCCAGACTTAATCAAAAATCTAGCTTCCTAAACCTCCACACACCAACTGATCCACTCAGCCCCGAACCCCCTCTACCCCCGCCTCCTCTCACATATCCATCATCGCCTGCCTACTCTTCCCTGCCCATCAACGTATCACCCTCACCCCTCACTCAAAATCCACAGGCACCCTGCCCCTCCCATACCCCTCTACAACCGGTCTCAATCACCCTGAATGTTCCACCCTCTACGACCACCCAACCAATCACCCATGCTCCTCATGCTAACACTCTGATGACCTCTAAAAGGACTACATCCCCTCACAAAGTCAACTGCATCCTTTTTAATGCCCGCTCCATAGCAAGTAACTAGACACAGCATCTATGACCTCCTATCCTCTGACAAGCCTGACCTAGTCTTTATCACTGAAACCTGGTTCTCCGAAGACTTTGCACCTGTTGCACATGAAGCCTTCCCCTCCAGCTACTCGCTCATCGCCCACAACAGACCCTCCAGGGGAGGCAGAGTGGCAGTACTCTTCAACTCTCATTTCTCTGTCTCACTAGTCAAATCCCAGACATGCATTCCCTCCTGTGAATCCCTTTTAGATAAACTCTTGTTGCCGTCGAGTTTCTCCCACAGCTTTCTACTCATCTACAGACCCCCCGGTTACGACAGACATTTTGCCAACAACCTCTGTGATTCTATAGCTGCCATTCAAGTAAATCACCCATCTCTCACACTTCCTGCTGGTTGACAGTCTTGATCCACTCATCCTCCCCCATCATACAACTGGCCTAACCCACTCAGGAGGACACACCCTTGATGCAGTCTTCAGTTCCCATGACTGGGTTTATAACCCGTCCCAAACCACTCATCTGGACCGACCACTATGCCATCTACTTCTCTATCAACACCCCTAACTCCCTCCTACAGCTCCCTCTTCCACCCCCGGGATCTCAAATGCTGGATCAAAGTCAAGATCTTTCCCGACCCTGCCAAAGCCCTACTTCTTCTTCCCCCTGCAACACCCCCCCGATAGAGCCTTAACCATCGACTCCTTTGACTCTTGGCTCAATGACTCTCTAATTCATCTCACCCCCTCGTGCCCCACTTACTCACGCAATGGACCATCCCCAAATAGTTCACATGCCACCTGAGGAATGGCAAAAACATAATAACTCTCTCAAACACAAATGGCGAGCATCTAAAACTGATTTTAGCAGATCCATGTTCGCCTTGCACCACCGTAACTACAAAGATGACACCCGAAAGGCCAAAAAAGCCTATTACAAAAACCAAAGTCTCAACTGTGGCAACCGCAGCAAAGAAGCAGCAAAGAACTCCGCAAGATCATATCAGAATTTGTCAAACCCACTTGCACCTCTACCCAATCCACCCCATCTTAATCACTTTGCGATTCCCTCTCCATACACTTCTACACCACTGCTCTTGACAAACTGTCCCTCCTCTCCCTGTCCTTTCACCTACACCACCTGACCCCATTGCCCCGACGCTCAATCCTCCTAACTTCGACTCCTTCAAACCCATCTCCATAGACAAGTTTCTTGACCTATTATCTGCCAGCAGCCCATCTGGGTCCCCCCTTGATCCCTGCCCCACTTCTGTCCTGAAAGACATATTCATGTCTACCTGTGCAGGAGAACATGCTAGAGCCACACTAAATGACTCCCTCTCTTCTCTGGCATCTTCCCCGATGCCTTATAAATTACGCATGTCAAGCCTCTTCTTAAAAAGGCATCCCTCGACCCCCTTGACCCTAAAACCTACAAACCCATCTTGAACACCAGATTTCTTGCAGAACTCATCGACTGAACAGCATACTCCCAATTCAACGCATTTGTAGAATCCAACGGTCTCCTCGACCCCGCACAATCAGGCTTCAGACCGCAACATGGAACTGAACCCACTCTGACCTCAATCTGGGATGATCTCAAGGTCACTGCAGACTCCGAAGGATGCGCTGCATTATTCTCCTCAATCTCTCTGCAGCCTTTGACAGTTAATACTCCTTTACCGCCTCTACTCCCTTGGAATCCATGGCACTGCTCTGAGGTGGATCGCCTCCTTCCTCAGCAACAGGAAACAAATAACCCTCCTCTCCCTTTTTGTCTCAGCTGCTCACTTGGTGAACACTGGAGTACCGCAAGGCACATGCTTATCTGCTCTTCTGTTCAACCTCTATATGACCACCCTCTCTGGAATCATCCGCATGCATAACATCTCATGCTAGAACTAGTCTGACGATACCCAAATCATCATAAGATACCCCAAATCTGGCATCAAGCCCCACCCCAATCTTGAAGTCTGTCTTTGCAATATTGATCAATGGATGACAATCAACCACCTCCTCTTGAACCCCACTAAAACTGAAATCATGGTGTGCGGCAGCACTGCCCTTCTACCACATCCGCTTCCATGGCTCCCGACCCTAGCCCCTGCGCCCCCTTCAACACAGTAAAAAACCTAGGATGCCCTGTGGACTCTGGCCTGACCCTCTTCTGTCAGATAAACAATGTGTCAAAATGTTGTCACTACCATCTCAAACTTCTCAGATGCATCTTTCCCTACATCTCCTTCCCGAGCAGGCTTGCCGCAGTTATGTCTATTGTGATGTCGAAACTAGATTATGCCAACTCCCTATAACTAGGAGCCCCGGCATACCATATCAACAAACGCCAAAGAGCCCCAAACGCTGCTGCAAAACAGTTCCTTGCCCTGGGTCCAAGAGACCACATCTCTCCAGCTCTCCAAACCCTCCACTGGCTCCCTGTCGGATGAAGGGCCACTTTCAAGACCCTGTGCATCACTCACCGTGCCGTGCACAAGACCAGCCCATTATACCTGCAAGCAAAGATAAAACCATACCTCCCATCCTGCACTCTAAGATTAAGCATAAGCCCTCCTTCCAAGCATTCTACCTCAAACTCTGTCAGGATTGGAGGATCCACCTTCTCAACCTTGGCCCCGACTCTGTGGAACTCGCTTCCCCCTCATATTCGACACACCCAAGACTATATGACATTCCGCAATGCTCTAAAAACGTGGCTCTTTCTGTAATACCATCCACGGCCTCCTGAATCGATTGAACCATAGCAACCCGATGTTTAATGCTCAATGAGATCCTCATCACTGAATAGGCTCACTAATTCATTACTAAGCAACCACATCCCTGAAATGCAGAATATTGATCTTCTTAGACCATAACTCCACGCAAACTCTCTCCTCACTAGTATTCACATATCCGTGCCAATATCCTTGCTTTGAAGCGTGTTGTGTGTGGCTGCTGTATAAATAACATATCAGTATGCTTACTCTCTACTCTACACCATCACACAATTAGGGTGCATCTACACCCCTCGATCAATTTGGCATGGCTGCCCACATACGAACACTATCCCATGAACACCTCATCTAATAAAACACAGCTATATCCCACGACAAACCGGCCTAGATGCACACATAAGCATCCCGCAGGCCTAACACAGCCAGAACTCGGTCTTGGTGTCCACACGCCAGACTGCACACATTGAACCGATATCAATACCATCACACCTAATGCTAGGATGCAGCTACCATCAGTCATTTACATCGGCTGCACACTTAACTGGTGCAGCCAAGCACCATTCAACACCTTACTCTCTCAACTGACCTGGACTACGGCTCCCGAGGGCGTTCAACCTACTAGCACTTTGAGGTCATACCAATGATATATAGAGCGCTTTATAAATGCCGAACAACATAACATAACATAACATTCTGTACACCCTTTGGCAATCTAGTTTGGTGTTTGACTATAAAGCCATTGCAGACAAGCCAATCTACTTCTGTACGCACCCATGTTGTGAAATGTCCACAGTGAATGGATGCTAGCTCATGAAAAATAATGACACACGTCTTAAAGCATTTCTTACTAATAAAAACTTTGACTTTTTACAAAATTCATTATTAACGTGTTAATTTTCATACTATCTACACTGTATCTTTGAAACATAATCAATACATACTGATTAAAAACTAGATTTTGCAGTGTAGATTGTAAATCACTGCATTGCATGGCATGGAAAGCTTAAGTTAGAAGATCATAAAAATTCACACTTTTCTGATCAGGGATAAGAACGCATAACAATCTTTCAGAAATATCCTGAGAAGTGTAATCTTTCATACATTGTGGACACATATGGTTGCACTCTAAACTAATTCCTGCATATCTATTTACAGTTTACACTAACAGTTCCCTGCAGTAATACATCAAAGACCATCATTAAAAATTCTTGACTATCTTCCAGGGTATTTTGGGAAAATTGTTGATTTCCACTTGCACCAGCAACTACATTTCGGATTGAAATAGCTGAATGTGTCCTGTGTGGTTTTTCATCAACAGATATGTTAAGACATGAAAGTTCCACACATAGCTGCTTGTCTGCTGTTGAAGCTATTTCTTGCATCAGTGGCATCATTTCAAAAAACATACACAAAGCTGCATTAGAATAGCACTCTTCGCCATCCTCCGGGAAATGGAATCCCCCATTCACCCTACTGACACTGTCATCAAGGACAAGCAATGGTGCACTAATATACAAAACGCCCTATCTAATAAAATCTCCACTCTCCAACACAAAATAACTAACAAAAAGAACTCCATTCCCCTTACTGATCAACTAAAACCAGCCACCCCTGAACCTAATTCTATCCCACCTTTTAGCTTTAAAACTATCTCTATTATCGATACAGAAAATGTTATCCTCTCCCTGAAGCCATCCAGCTGCAAGGGCGACAGCTGCCCAGCACAAATAATAAAAGATGCAGCTAGAGACCTAACCCCGGTCATCTTGAAGCTCATCAATGCCTCCTTCAAATCTAATACAGTACCAGTCAACTTGAACGAATCTTGGGTTCTCCCATTACTAAAAAAACAAACCCTTGATCCATCCATGCCAACTAACTATAGGCCCATCACCACTGTACCCTTCCTACTTAAAAAAAAGTAGCCATTCTCCAAATTCAAGACTATCTGGAAACCAACCAATTACTAGGCTCGCGTCAATCGGGATTCCGCCCCCTTCATGGCACGGAAACTGCCCTGTTAGACCTCAAAACTAAAATCGAGGAACTAAAGGACAAAGGGAAAACAGCATTGCTACTCTTACTGGTCTTGATAGCAGCTTTTGACCTGGTGGATCATGCAGTTTTATGCAACCACCTCAAGCTCGCTGCCAACTTCACAGGGGAAGCCATAGCCTGGGTCCAATCATTCCTTGCCAACCGGACTATGAAAGTCTTCTCTACCTCCACATGCGCTGATCCCATCCAAATAACATGTGGAGTCCCACAGGGCTCCTGTGTCTCACCCACCATGTATACCATCTTCACCAAGCCACTGTTCGACAAGTTGGACAGACTGGGTGTCACCTACACAAATTATGCAGATGACACCCAGATCCTCATACCCCTTTCGGGCAACTACGAAATAGACCTGGCCTTGGTGAACAAGATATACATCCTCATTCAGGCATGGATGGCCACACATGGCCTCTGCCTGAATGACGACAAAACTGAAATCCTTCTCCTCAGATTTGACCACAATTTTAAAAAACTCACCCCGGATTATGCATCATTCAATATTGATAACAATATTATTAAGGTCATGCCAGAGCTCAAAACTCTAGGTTTCTACCTCAACTCTGCTCTTACCCTCAAAAAGCAAGTGAATTCACTCGCCTCTACAACAACCTACACCTGAAAACTCATCTGAGCGGCCAGACCATTCCTATCTAGCTCAAGCTGCCTTACTCTGGCTAATGCTCTCATCATGTCTAGACTAGACTATTGTAACGCCCTATACTCAGGAGCTAATAAGTCAGTCACTGACAAACTTCAGAGACTGCAAAATAACACATTAAGAGGTGAGTTGAATATCCCACGCAGAGAGCATATCTCTAAACACCGATCTGAAGCCCACTGGCTAAAAATTAAAGACAGAATCCTCCTCAAAGCCATCTCTCTCACAGCCAAATACTTAAATAATCTGGCACCATCGTAACTAGTTGATCAACAGGAGACACACGCTCTGGCCTACCAGAACTGCCAACACCTTTTTGCTCAAAATCCCTAGATTCAAACTAACCACGGCTGGAGGATCCAGCTTTCCAGTCAAAGCTGCACAATTATGGAACACTCTCCCTACTGACATTAGACGCCCATCACCCTACACTAGATTCAGAAGCAATGCAACCAACTGGCTCCACACCAATGACTTGTAATATCGACCTAGATTGTTCTGACCACTCAGATATCCAGCTTCCCCATAACTGACATCTTAGACATTTGTTTTGTTCTGTACTGCCTCTTACTTTTGTACCTATCTATGTATGTATGTATGAGCCTGTGTCAGGCACTGTAACTAAGCTTCGAATCTACTTATACTGTTGCGCGCGGCTGCCTGAAGGGCATGGTCCGCATTATCAAATAAATAAACAAACAAACAAACAAACAAACAAACAAACAAAAAAACAAACAAACAAACAAACAAACAAACAAACAAACAAACAAACAGTGAAAGAGCATCTGAGATACTTGACATCCTATTGGCAGCTGACAATCACACAAATAAACAACCAATCTGAAAGTAAATACAAGGAAGCATACCTTCTCTCCTCTTGTAATATTCTTCCATTGTTCATTCTAATATCTGAGGTGACATGCAGTGTTTTTTTCTATCACAGTAGAATGGAAAACTAAATGGAGTGGCTGGGGGAAAACTATCATACGGAGGAAGTAATACAAAAAGAAGATGCTGAAGAGAAGCAACCAGAAGAAACTGCACAACATTCAGGATTTGTAAAAAACATTTTAAATAACAAACATTATCCAGCATATAGATATACTATACCTTACTATGTTTAAATATCTGTGCAACCAACAAATGTATTATAAAATCTATTAAAGCTCCAATTGTTTAAAAATATTTCAGATGTTTTCGTACAGATGAAGAAGTGATTCAAGTGTCAAAAAGAATAAAACAACAGGCACCTCAAGAATTACCCACAACACCAATCCCTCAAAAGGAATAAAATAAGTATTGATTAATATTTAAAATGATGTACAATCCATGAAAAAGAACATAAAAGACTTAAGAAAAATCATGGACAGTAAAAATGGAGATAATTGGACTACTAAGGAAGATATTTCATGTGTACCAAGTAAAAGAAAAAGAAATCCCACAACCACATTCCTCCCAAATAAATGTATTTTCCAAAAACTTTGTTTGCATACTCTTTTACACTTATATGTATTATTGATGAAAAGAAAGTTATTAGTGTTACAGTGACTGTGTGGAAAGAGTAAACCCAATGTATCTTATAATACGTCTTTACTAGACTACTGCCCAAATAAATGTGCATATATATATATATATATATATATATATATATATATATATATATATATATATATATATATATGTATTACATGGCCACGGTAGCGGCCATGTAGTTATGGTTAAGTTGGTGTTTCCATAGGAAGAGCACTTTTTGGGCGGCTTATAAATTCGCTCCCCCTGGACGAATCCTCACCAAACTTTGCAAAAAAATTATATGGCCCACTCTGAATTCATTTGCAAGGTTTGGTGAGGATTCGTCAAGGGGGGGAAAAGTTATAGGGGGGTCACAAACCTTTTTTTTCCCCATAGACTGAATGGGAAAAAACTTTGCGCACGGCTACAGCCCGAACCGCTGGACGGATTTACAACAAATTTGCGGCAGGAGCGGCGGCCTGGTCCCGAAAGCGTGCTTTTGCAAATTTGGTGTAAATCCGTCCAGTAGTTTTTTTAAAAATGACCAAAATGTAAGGCAAAAAAATTAGTGATATCTGTGTTTGCTTTGCGGACGGACTTCCCTGTTCGCTCCGTGACAGCACCCCGATGGGCCCATGGCCTTGCGTCATGTCCGCGGACATGTGACGTGTTCGCTGATTGGACGGCGAGGGGCGTTGAGCGCGTCAGATTTTCTGTGGCGCCCGCCATCTTGTATTCGCCGTCGACCGCGTACAGCGCAGTGAAACGTGGATAAAAAATTGTATTTAGTGCCCTGTGTTGGTGTGTAAGAGTGTTTGGGGAGGGTGGGGGAGTATGAGATAGGTTCAATGTTTTGTTTTTTTATGTGCTAGACGTTTTTGTTGCGCTCGATTTGTCCGCGGAGAACACGGCTGTTCTGACATTTTGTAAATAAACTAAATGGTGGGGTGTTTAGAGGACGGAGTATGTTTCATTTTTGTTCGCAAGGAAGGTAAAAAGGAGCTATGAACACTCGCGGTGTACTTAATTGTTCGTAAATACACAAACTGGGGGTGTCCTTAGGACGCTGTCCGTATTGTAATCTGTCTAGTTGAATGTGTTTTAAGAACACTCGCGGTGTCCCGAAATGGTTGCAATTACACAAAATGGGGGTGTTCTGAGAACGTTGTTTGTATTGTTCGTTGTCAGGGTGAAAGTGTTTTAAGACCACTCCTTTTGTCCGCTAATAGTACAATTTCCTATGGGCGTCAACCGACTTTTTGTCCACTAAAGAAACGATAAATCCGGCTGGTGTGCGCCGACATTATGTGATAATCCTATGACTGGCGCTATTGACCTGGCTGACTTGCTTTTGCGACACTAAATCATATCTCCCGCCCCTAAGCCTGATATTATCAAAGCATTCATATTCCCTGCCTCTCTCCGTGACATTACAGGGTGAATCATCAAACGCGCCCAGTCCTCTCCAGTCCTAAGTGACTTTACACAGAACCCGGAAGACAACACATATTATGTCACAACACAGCGCGCCACAATTCGGAATATGAAACAGTGATTTAAAAGCAAACAGCAAGATTGTAAATTTTGTAAAGTACATTTATTTGACATCAAATGTTTAGAGAATATTCAGCAATTTGCATTTGTCTTTGTTGTCGATCCGCAAAAGTTCATGTTGAGGCACGCGATGTTCCTTTGCGGTACAGAGGGTGTTAGATCAGCTTACAATTCAGTGCGCCACAATTCGGAATATGAAACTGTGGTTTAAAAGTAAACAGAAGGATTGTACATTTGGTAAAGTACATTTATTTCACATGAAATGTTTAGTGAATATTCAGCGATTTGCTATTGCCTCTGCTGTCGATCAGCAAAAGTTTATTTGGAGTCACGCATTGTTCCTTTGCGGTAGATAGGCTGTTGGTTTATGATAAAAGCAGTAAATGGTCGCTCTGATAATCGGAAGGTTGCTCCAAAAATGAGCCATTAGACCACCCCATTGGTTGGTATGTTGTTTGTAGCCGCTAGTACTGCGTAAGGGCATATTGGTCCTTGGCGATTGTCCCATAAAATGGTGAGGGTCATGAAGTTGCATATTTGGACCTGCACCTGGCAGTTGAAGACCCCATCCGCTGGAGTCTGTAAATCGTGACATAGGCAAAATGGGGCCACACACCTGTTTTAAAAAACATAAATTAGTCTCACCAGCCGATCTTCATTAAAAATCATAATTTTATTTATTAGGGTGTGAAACTATTTGCTATCGAAGTGCAAAAGAGTATGTTAATAATAAAATAATAATATTTTCCCATTCATATAGCGCTAAGAACCGTGAGGTATCTAAGCGGTGCTTATTATTAACCACAGTGTGTGGTGCTAATTTATCGACCACGGAAGGATGAAAGGCTGAGTTTGGCCTTGCCGGGATTCAAACTCGCGTTAGCAAGCTGTGTGATTTGGAACACTTGGTTCAAGCCGTAATGAAGATCCTTCCAAATGCGAAAGTCATTTTTTCTGGATTACTACCTAGGGCAATATGGGACAATAGTTCAGTTTTTTGTCCTCAGCAAAACATTGCTAGGTGTGTCATCAACCGAGGCATGTGTGGCTTCATGCTTAGAGCTGGTATGTTCTTCTGTAACAATGAGAATATTGATGCCAGTAATGCTGTTAATTTTAAAGAAGATGGCATTTCTTTATCTTTTACGGGAAATACCTGTCTATTTTGGAATGTAAGGGTTGCTTTGGAGAAGGTTATGTAAAGATTTTAGGAGTAAAGTAAGAAAAAAAACAAGAAAAAAAATACAAATAACAGGAGTCTGAAAAGCATCTGTAAAAAATTTTTAAAAAACAACGGCATTTGTGATGTCATCTTTGATGTCCTGGGTGTTAGTGTTAGCAGTGCACGGTGGCGGCGCGAGTTATGGTTGCTTATCTTACCATAACTGCCGAATTTCAGGGGTTTTTCGGTTTTACTTTGAACCATAACGTCCCTTTAACAAAGTTTTTTCACTGAATTTCATAGGTTTTTAGTAGCGCAACTTAACCATAACGTCCCTTTAACTAAGTTTTTTCACTGAATATATATATATATATATATGAATATATATATATATATATCACACAGCCACGGTAGTGGCTGTGTAGTTATGGTTAAGTTGCTATTCCCATAGGAAGAGCACTTTTTGGGCGGCTTATAACTTAGCAAAATTTTGCAAAAAGTTTGGTGAGGTTTGGTCCGGGGGGGGGGCAAAGTTATAGGGGGGGTCCCAAAACTTCTTTTTTTCCCATATAGTGAATGGGGAAAAACTTTGCTCACGCCTACAGCCAAACCGTTGGACAGATTTTCACCAAATGTGCGGCAGGAGCAGCGGCTTGGTCCCGAAAGCGTGCTTTTGTACATTTGGTGAAAATCCATCCAGTACTTTTTAAAAAAATGACCAAAAAGTAGGTCACAAAAAAGGTGTGATATCTATGTCCGCTCTGTGGACACACTTCCTTGTCGCTCCGCGGACAGTGTCCTGATTGGCTAATCGGCTTGCGTCATGTCCGCGGACATGCAACGTGTTCGCTCATTGGGTGGTGAAGAGAGTGAAGTGCATCTGATTTTTGGAAATGCCCGCCATCTTGGATCCGCAGACATCCGCGGACGGCGCAGTGACAAATGGTGGAGAAATACAACTTTGGCAAGTGTGTTGGTGTGTAAGAGCGTTTGGGGAGGGTAGGGGAGTAAGAGATGGGTCAAAGGCTGTATTTATTTAGGTGGCAGCCACCCATGTTGTGTTCGTCATGTCCGCGGACAGCCGCGCTGTCTGGGATGTCCATAATTGGGCAAACGGGGGTGTCCTAAGGACACTATTCCTGTCTGTAGTGTACGCTAGCAATATCAAACTGTTCTTAGAACACTTTAGGTGTCCGCGGACATAGAAAATGTCCATGCTGCATGGTTAAAAAGTTTGATTCTATGGGTGTGACCTATGGGTGTGATATGCTGCGGTGGTTGTGGCTAAGGCCTAGAGTCTTGGGTGCATGGCCTAAGTCCGGAGAATCAAATATGTATGAAATATTTGCATATCTACAGTTTATGCAATGCACTGTTTGATTTGCATAGTTTATATGTGAAGTTTTTGCTACATCATGCCATTAAGATTGTAGAGTTTGGTAACAAGCACTGCAGTATAATATATCCATGGAAGTAAACATTTTGCATTGTGGTGTACGGTTACATGTTTGGTCTAATGGTTGTGTTATGGAGCAGTATTTAAAGATTGTAGAGTTTGGTAGCAAGCACTGCAGTATAACATATCCATGGAAGTAAACATTTTGCATTGTGCTGTACGGTTACATGTTTACTTCAATGGTTGTGTTATGGAGCAGTATTTATGAGTTGTACTTATTATAATATACTTACTGTTTGGTTTGCTAACTGTAGTACATATATTTGTTGTCAATTTCTGTGATACAAGAAAAGATCATGTTAGTATCGGTAGTTTGTAAGGACTTATAACATTGAATAATAGACAATTTTTATTCATTTTGACCCTCATATTTAGTAGATTACAAACCAGTGTACTGTACAATTTTCTCAGTTTCTGTGTTTGTTGTTAAATCATTGGGTCTGTGGGAAATAAAATCCATGTTGGATTAAAAAAAAACTTTTTATCTTTTGGTATAGTATATTTATTTTTGTGTTTTCAGTGTTTACTTGTTTCTGGCTAATGTTGGCTTGTTGCAGATTGTTAGATACTTGTTGTTGATTTGTAACTGATTATAATTTTTATTTATATTCACAAGTTGTTAATCTATCTGATGGGTTGTTTCAAAATCTTGGGGCAGTTAGATACCTGTTGGCGTATTTTAACTGTTTAATATTATTATAATTTAGTGGTATTCAAATATCTGTTTGGTTGTTGCAGAATCTTGGGGCAGTTAAATACCTGTTGGCGTATTCTAACTGTTTATAGTTTTTTAATTGAAGTTTTATTAATGTTTATGCACAAATTAGTTATAAGTGGTATTGATTTATTTGTTTGCTTGTTGAAAAATCTTGGAGCAGTTAGATACCTGTTGGCGTATTCTAACTGTTTATAGTTTTCTAATTGAAGATTTGTTAATGTTTAAGTACAGATTAGTTATAAAATTTTGGTTTTAAGAAGACTAAATAAGCGTTTATAAGATTTGCTGGTAATCTCTGCTTTAGAGTAATGGTACTATCATTCCATTCGAACCATTCACAATTCTTTTTTATATATGCAGTGTAGTGACCTGCATTGGTTGTGGCTCATGCGTGGTAGATTATACCTATTGTTGTGAATGTTTTCTTACCAAGCGATACTTGACCATGTGTGAATCCAGTGAGCAAAGTTGTGCCAATTCTCACTTACGCGTGGGAGGCGAATTTTTTCATCAATTTAGAGGTTTGGAAACTGTTGGAGGGCCTATTCTGGAAAAGAGTATTGGGCTTACCGACATCAATTCCAATGGAAAGTGTGCGTAAAGAACTGGGCCTATCCTCCCTTTACATATCCACGGTCTGGAAATCCTTGACACTCCTTGGCAAATGTCTGCACCCACAGGAAAGAAGCGGATTTGTGGTAATTAATGAAGCAATCAAAAGAAAACTGATTCCAGTTCTAACCAAGTGGCAATTAATCTGCTCAGAAATTCTGAATACCATAGCATTAAAACTAGACAATCTTATGTTAAATCCGCTTATGGTAAAGAGGAAACTCTTGGATTGGGATTGGACAGCCACCCTGGACAGGCTTAGTGTTTTGCCATCAATAACCCAAGGTATGGACGAGCACTACTGCAGAGGTACCGTTCACCCGTATTTGGATAAATTTCCCTCAAATACGGAAAGGCAGCGGTTTCTAAAATTCAGACTAAACCTTTTCCACACAAGAGAAGTCCTAGGGAGAAGAAACAAAAAAGAGGAAAAACCCAGTTTGCTGTGTCGAGGTTGTGGGCAAGAGGCTGAAACCTTACAGCATCTAGTGATGAACTGCGTTACCTTATCTAGGCACAGAGAGAAATGGTTGGGGTCGCACCTTTCAAATTTAAGTACTTTAACCTTGCAGGATAGGTGGTTAATCCTGAGAAGGGGAGAAAAAGTATCTATGACTTTGGCTTTGTGGAATTTCGTGAGAGAAATTTCTTCAATTCTGGACATTTAGTTATTCTTCCTTAGCTATATTGTTTTCTCCCCTATATATATATATATATATATATATATATGTAATTGTGTTTTTTTTAATTCTCTTTCCTTACCTTCACTATGCATTTAAAGTTTCCTTTGGTAACTAATTGATGCAATAAAAATAAAAAAAATAAAAAAAAGAATCCAGTGAGCTTGCAGTTGTTTTTGGTACCATCTGCATTGTAATGTAGAAGCATTAATATTACATATCTACTATGTGTTTGTATTAGTAAGGTGGAGCGATTATCTGAATTGCAGTTAGTACATAATCTGCCATGGTTTGCATTTTGTACAAGTTGCTGAAATGGAACGGATTCACAGTTAGGCATGGATACATACACACAACATTTATTAGGGATTTGTTCATATTGCATATTGCGGCACAGAGTGCATGTATGTTTCCACATGCATGAAATCTGAAGATTTCATTTATAGGTATGTTTTTGTTTTCCAGTACTTGTAGCAAGTACATTAGAAATTCTTGTGGATCTTCTTGTGAGTTTATAGTGAATTTCACCATTCCAGCACAGTAGTCCAATTCTTGTCTTATTCCATGAACACTGTAGGTGTTGTCAGGATTGTTGGTTGCATTTCTATGAAGGACTAACATTTTCAAACACAATTGGTCTGTACTGTGTAAGTAAATGTTGTCAATAATTGGTGGCAATTGAAATAGAATATTGATTGCTACATTTGCATATAAACTTACACAAGTTATATTTGCAAATTTGAATGGACCAGATAGTTCTGTGCCCAAGTCATTTTTTTGGAGTATGTGTTGCTTCTTTGAAGAAGTATCTGAGTTACTTTGCGTAATAGATTCTTCTTTGGTTGTACTAATTAATGAAGTATTACTTTCTTTTGCTCTCTTTGGAGGATATGTAGTGACATCCTGTTGCATTTCTGTTTGAACTAGTTTTCTTTTACAACGTTTTGCTTTTTGTGGAACAGGATATGTTTTTAGATGGGGGTGTATAGTGAACGTAGTCTATTATATTCTAAAATGCAAGGAATATCAGCGTTTACTTGCATCAAAGTTGATTAGAAATAGATCGTCAAGTGTACGTAAGCGTGATAGTGCTATGTAGCTCATGCCTTCTTTGAAGACTGTGTTCCCAACATCTATCAATGCTTTACCTAAGGTAAGACCTTTTGATTTGTGAATGGTGACTATGTATGCTAGTTTTAGAGAAAATTGTTCTCTGCGTACATACATGTCTTTGAAAAGAAGGAATCAAGCTGTTGAGCACCCGATCCTTTTTACTTCTGAAAGTTTGTCAAAGAGAATATTGACAAACTGAATGTTGTTGTCACGTGGGTATGTTTGAAAGCCAACAACTGTACCCAGTGCTCCATTAACTAGTCCTTGCTCCACGTCAAGGTTACGTTTAAGCATTACTCTACAGTTTAAAGATAATTTTAATATTTTCTCCAAACCAGCTGTGTTTGAGATTGAATCTTCTAAGGTATTTAGTCTTGTTGTGGCTTGTTGACACATGAGTAATGCCATACCATGTACGTCCAGTTTGTCTGTTGCAGAAATTTCAATTATTGGTTGCATTTCTTTTTTCAACATTGTTTCATTGAATTTGGAACAGCTTGCAAGAGGTGGCATCAAGGACATACAATTGACATTTTTGTGTGCTAAATTTTTCATGACATCAGTAGCACATGAGTTATGGCCATAAAGTGCATGGATGTGCCGGGTTTTTAATATTGCTTGTGCTTCTTGAGATAGTACACCAACTCTAATATTTTTTAAAATGTTGGCGTAGGTGAGGTCTGCAGACTGTCACATGTTTTCTGTTAATTCTCCATATTGGAAATGTTGCCAAAGGTTGACATTTCCTATGCTCCCAACAGTTTTACAGCAGAGTTTGTGTCCTAAGGTTTTAAAGATAGGTTCACCTTTCACTGTTAATTGAAGAAGATCTCCAAAAACAATAATGTCTTTTCCTCCAAAGAGCTCTTCGTAGTTTGTTTTAAGTACTTCTTGTAATCTGAGGTGAATCAAAGCCAACATTAGGTAGGAGACCATGCTCACTTCATCTATTATAGCATTTTCATTTGTTTCAATACTCTGCGTAGTTCCATTGCAGCTTCTGTAGAAAGTTTGTAATATTCTAATTTGTTTTGGTGTTCTATTGGCAGGAGTAGTAATTGTTGTAAAGTGACACTGCCTATGTTGTAGGCAGATAAACCTATGGCGCCACTTAGAAAAGCTGAGAGTTTGTTGTTTGTCAATTGTTGAAGGAACTTGCTGATGATTTTGATTAAGAATGTTTTGCCTGAACCAGCTTCACCACTGACGTATAGTAGTATAGGTTTGTAATTTTGCCAGGTACATTCTTTATTTTCATGTTGTACACCATGTGCAATTTCTTTTGTTACTTCTTGAAAAATGCTACACTGCTCATTGTTTAGTTTTGATTGTAGTACAGTTAAGTCTTCTGTATCTTCATACTTACACATGGTGTTTTCTACTTCTGTCATAGCTAATTCTGCCTCATTTGCTATTAGTGGCTGTCCCAGTGGTTCTTGGCTTCCTGTTACAGAAGGTTGACTACTGTCGGGAGTGTCCTTATCTAGTTGGGCCTGGAGTTCTTCTTCGTGTTGCTGTTCGTTGTGTAACATTGTTTTGTACTGTGTAAAGTTTACAATGGTTATAGTGCTTTCATTTGCTTTGAAAGCATCTTCATAGGAGTCATAGTTATCTAGTATCTCTTCTTCTTTTCTCAATGGTTTTAAAATTGTAGCAGGGACATGTAATATAGTTCTTTATGTTGAGGAGTTTTTATTGACAATTTGATATGATTAATTAAACTTGGTTTGGTAAGTTTTACTAAGCTGCCTTCAGAATTTGTCACTCTGTATTGACCTTTTTTTTTCATCTATTATTTTTGTATGTGAAGTTTTGGGCTAAGTGGTATAGACACATGGTTTCCAAAGTGGTACTTCTGTTTGGGTAGTATGTGTCTAGTAAATTGTTTTCAAAATGTCTTGGCTGTTGGGATCTTTTTTGGCTATTGTTTCTATGTCGTCGTATGATTTGAGAATACTTTTTCTAGATTTAGCAGGACCAAGACTTAGCCATACTATATTTTCAGATTTTCCATACAAAGCAGTACCGGTAAAAACGGTCTGCAGCTTCATAGCAGCCACATTCTCTATGGGAGAGCATTTTTATGCCCAAGCTGTACAATTTCTGAGACAGTGTTTTGTCTGATGACAGGTCATTCCAGAGGTCTTGAAGCTCTGTTTTTTCTGCTTTGGTTAAGTAGGCTGTAACATATCGTGCAACTGTAGTGGAATTGTCTGCAATGTACTGCACATCTATGTTTGCATTCCATAATAGGGCAATGATTGCATTGTAATCATTGATATATTTTGCTTCTTCTGTTCTTTTTATGTAATATGTTTTTTTAGGTGATTTACCTTTAACACTATGTCTAACTGAAGACATGAAGTTGTTCACTTCACCTGTTTCTGTAACCAGTCTAGGGAAACCAAAGCGGCATTTGGTGTAGTATTTCCCTTTGTTTTTGTATTTTTGACAACAATATTTGCCACATTTGTGTCTTTGAAATTGTACAATTTTGATAAACTGTAACACAGTGGTATCAATGTCTTGACCAAATTTAGGAGCATCTTTAATCCATAAAAGCATGTGGATATGTGGTGATCCTCTGGCTTGATATTCTTTTCTCCAAAAGAAGTGTTGCACTTCTCCAAGGGGAGGAACAGTTTTATTACAAATAAAGTGTAGCATAGTGATGATGAAATATCTTGAAACATTAACAGGATCTAGAGAGCAAAGTTCTCCAAGTGTTAGTATATCTATGTTTGTTTTGTTTTTGTTTGATATGCGTAGGAAATCATGTAAATCTTCCCATGCATATTCTGCACAACTTAATGTAACAAACCAAGTGGGTGGGCCAAGGTTTCTTATCATACAACGTACATCTCTGTGACGTCGGAACCAGTACTCTTTAGTACCACACATGTTTGCTAATAGACTTATAATGTTTGATTGTAAAACCTCATCGTTTTCTTGCACTTTTTGTAGTAATTGCGTAGCTGACATATTTTGAAAGTGGGTTACTGATTTTAATGTGTGTGCAACTCTGTTACATAGAGTTGCTAGTTCACTTTTAAAGAGTAGGTGGAATATGTATTCCACATTTTATCTAAATCTGGGATCTTCAGAATACATCCGTAACAAGCGGTATTCTGATGCTGTTATTTGAATAGGTCTAGCATCGTACCTTCCTCCTTTGCCAGTAGGAAAGAGTAGAGGAAAAGCATGTGCTTCTATACTTTTCTCCCATATGCTGATTGGTGTTGCTTTCATTTGTCGCATTTGGTACGTTTCTAGTGCATCTTCTATGGTGTCATTAGAGTGTAATGGATGAATGGTATAATGGACTAAAATATTGGATACTGTAGCAGGATCTAGAAGTTCAAATTGACCGGTTTCTGGTGACTCTTGAATTATTTCAGTTGTTTCCCTTAAGTTTTCTTCAATTTTTTTTTTTTTTGGAGTGTTCATTATTGTCTTTTAGATATTGCAAGGGTTGTCTAACTTTATGTAAGTATACCAGTTGTTGCCAAATTTCTTTGTCTTTTGTAGGTACACCATTTATTAAGACAATTAAAGATTGCTCTATTGGACGTTGCACTCCCAGAGTGTGCACAATTTCTTTCAGATCTAATGGTAAATACACTACTTTGCCACGAATGCCTTTCACCAATTCAGAGGGAGGTAATTTTGCTGTTTTTGGTTGAAGGCATATTATTGCTTGAAATGGGTGCACTGTTTGAATTATGATGCTCCCATATAAATTGAGATTGGGTTTTGGTAGCGGGAATAATTCCAAATTATTTGTGATAGCACGTGAATGAGTTTGATTGTTGTCAAGTTTTTTAGTGCAGTAACTGCAAAGTATTAAGGGGTCAGTTTTCTCGTATTTGTTTACTGCTATAAGGTAGAGAGCTAATTCAAACCATTTGGAATCTTCATTGTCTTCTATTTTGTATGTAACGTCTATAGTTTTTTTGCTACTTTTATAAAAAGTTATGCTGCAACACACACACACATGGTTTGGTACTTCAGTGGATGTACTTTTGAATTTTAGTATTTCTTTTTTGTATGTGTGTAGTAGAGGGTTGCCATGTACAGAATTGTTGCTAGTCTGTTGTAAAGCTATTGCATTTTGTAAGTGGCTTTCACTTCCAAAATATTTTCTCTGGATATGGTCGATTTCTTTGAGTAGGTCTTTGGCTGTACCAGGTAGAAGATTGTTATTTAAATTGGCTAGTGCTAAAGCAGGACTTTTAGCATAGTACAGTTTATAGACTAGATTTCTTATAGTTGAATGATGTGTTGAAATCATTTTGATATGATGGAAGGTGCTTTTGCAAATAGGTCCTGAAATGCAGGCCAAAAATGGCCTTGCAGTCCTGTGTATTTGCGCACTGAACAGGTATCCATATTTTGCAGCACTTTTATTTTGATTTTGTCTTTGCCTTTCACATATTGACAGAGGAACTGGTGTAAAGATTTGAAAGATTTTTTGGCAATGTTACACATTGACATGCATGGCCATTTGTATACTGGACGTTCTGGTTCAGTCTTATGGAGAATTGATACTGAGTTTTCTGGGGATATTTTTGTAAGCAGTATTTCTTGTTGCATTATGGTATTATTAGGTTTTTAATAACCTAGTCCACTGCTATGTATGGCAATTGTGTTTGTTTGATTTTGTTTGTATGGTTCTTCATTAAAATATGGTTCTGTGCTTGTGGTGTGATTCCATTCACCTCCACAGATATTTAAGAAGTTATTTTTGTTGACATTCCGTTTATTGAGAAGTCTTTTTTGTAATTTAGTACTTAGTTTTGTTAGTGGTTTCATTCTGTTTAACACTAAAATAAATAACTTTCTTTTGAGAAGGATTGCACTGTCTATCAAAGCCTCTAAGATTAATTTTCTACGGTAGTTCTTAAGGGTTGTGAATGATTTGTGTCCTGCTTTTAAAGATTCTGATGGACTCTGTAGTGGAACATTTTTGCTAATATACTTTATTTGGTATGGTTACTTCCTACTATATCAAGATTTATAGCAGCAGTTTTAGCAGCAGTGGTAGCTGCATTCTTGGAGTTGGTGTTTGTAGTTCAGATTTTGCTGTTTTCCAGGAGAGTGGTCTTCACTGCAATTGTAAAAAAAAGAAGTTAGTAATTTTGTGTGTTTATAGCACTGATGTTCATTGAGAGGTTCATTTGTATGTCTTTGTAGTAGTGTTCTTGTTTGATTTCTGAACGTAGTGTATGCATGCAGTTTCATTTGACTATGTGCAGCCTTTATATTTTATTTGCATTATGTTAGTTCAACATGCTTTGCAAATGAGTAGAATATTAAGTGTATGAAATTCACTTGGTTTTTCAAAGCTGTGTTATAGAATGTTAGGAGAAAGAAGAAATAATGATATATTTATTTAGCAATTTTTATAAGGTAAATGGCAGAAACTGTATAGAAAAGCATGGAATATATGCATTTGTGAAGGTGTGGGTAAGAAAGCAGAAGGATGTCATTTACAGGTAGTGGTGTTATTGCAGCTGCGGCCTTTTCAATTATAGTGTGTATGTGTGTGAGTGTGTGAAGATGCATGACCTTTTACTGGCTGTGTGTAATTCTATGATACACTACTAAGTGTTTTTCCACAATTATATTGTTATTTCTTCGATCTACTAATATTATAATTTTTTAGATAGGTGTGTGTGTAAAGATTTGTTAGATAGCAGACAGGTTTGAAAGTGACAGTTGTTATAGCAGATGGAAAAAATGACAGTAAGTTCAATTTATAGGCTATACAGGTTAAGTGGCAGTTACTCTGCTTATATGCATTTAAAAGAGTTGTACATGTACTGTGCAGAAAATATGCATACCTGTAGTTTGTATTCATGCATGAGGATATGCATGCAGCTGCAAGTAGAAATTTTGGAGACTTGAAGAGTAGTTTTTGTAGTAGGTGCTTTCCAATGAAATGAGACTTGTACTCAGAGTGATCAACAGTACATTTGAAGTGCTGAATTCTGATGATGGAGTTATGTAGAGGTAATGGATGTGATTGGTGGATGGTTGTGTGACTGGTTAGCAATATCCAATGAGGGAATGGCACAGTGAGTGAAGTGAAAATGGCAGAAGGGCTGTCCAAGTTACGATATGTCCGCGGACATGGCGGTTGTCCGTGGACACTGCGTATTACATATGGGGATTTTGGGGTGGAGAGACATGCAAATGAGAATGAGCAGGGCAAGGGATTGGTCAGTAAAGTTTAGTGGGTGTGTTGTGTAAGGAGAGAGTTTGTCAGAAAGTCTTTTTCCTGAGAGAAGAACAGTTAGCTATGGCTGTGTGTTTCAGAAACCAGATTATCTGGATTTTGGGAGACTCATGGATACATTGGTTGGAAGTGCATGCAGAACACTGTGGAATAGCTGCAGATCTTGGATTCCCTCATGTGGAAGTGCACTGGCATGGAGTGCGTGGAATGAAGTGGTTGGACTTGGTACCTCTCTGTACTAGTTTGGAGACAGAGCTTCATCCAGACATAATTATAATTCATTGTGGACGGAACAGTTTAGGACATGTGTCAGGAATTTCTTTGCAATTTGCGATGAAAGAAGGACTTGGGAAGGTCATGGACATGTTTCCAAATTCCCAAGTAATTTTTTCTTGTATTGCGCAGAGACAAATGTGGCTGCGTTCTTATTGATTTGGTCCACAAATGGAGAATGCGAGGCGGAATGTTAATAAAGCTGTTTGTGCCTTTCTAAAAGATGTTGGAATGTCCTCTTTCCACAATGAAAATATTATGTTTCGTAGCACGTACATTTTTCGCAGAGATGGAGTCCATCTTACTTATGCTGGTAGATTCTTCTGAGAAATGTACAAATGCATTGTGACCTTTTGTGGAATGACAGCCATCCATTTTGCAGTAGGTGTTGACTATTTCAAGTTTTTCAAACACAAAAAACACCACCAAAAGGCTCTTTTCAGAGCCACCACTTCCTCCCAGAGAAAAGTGCAATCGTTTTGATAGGGCAGCTCCCCAAAATTTTAGATGTCCGTGAACTGTCTCCGGACTTCTAAAAAATGCACAGGGCTGCTTCATTTAATTGTCACTTCTATTTTTAGACTGTGAAAGGCAGCTCTGAAAAGAGCCTTTTATTTTGGGATTTATTTATTTTTTTTGTTTTTTTACACATGACACACTAGGAGAAGAGGGGAAAGGAGAGTAAGGGGGGGACACCAACCACAGGGATAAGTAAGGGCAGGTGGAGAGAGAATGCAGGGTTGGCCTTACTTAGGTAGTGGGCAGGTCTTCTCGTGCTCCATGACCGCAGTCTCAAAAGCACTTCAAAGTCTCTCCCCCCTGCAGACTACTGCGTCGCAGTACATACACAAAACTGTGACCCTTGAAAGGTAAGGGTCATCAGCATCGTGCATGGCCTGTGAGGCAGCTAGAGGGATGTGCTCTCCCACAGGAGTGCCTCTTGGTGAGAGGAGTGGAAACGGAGGATGTAGTAGAGGAACTCAACCTACTACGTTGATCACAAGGTACAACCTTGCGAATGGCCCCACCATGGAACGACCTTAGGTGTCGCTTCATAGATGTCGTACATAAGCTTTACGAACCAGGCCTCCCGCGACTCAGCACCATTTTGCACTGGTTGCAGGTGACCTTGTTTGCACGTGCTTTGGGAACGTCACCATGAATGGTAAATAACCGCCACACACAAGACTCACGGTGAGTGCTGGTAGTAGGGACTTCTACTACCTCATCCTCTTCATCCTCTTCATCCTCCTCTACATCCTCACACCTGTTACCCTCTTCAGGCCCTTGGGGAGGTGGTGGTGGTGGAGGGGATGGGGGTGGTGCTGATCCAGATGTAGCACCAGGTGGAAGAACAGCAGCCATGGATGCCATCAGGTTTCAGCAAAGGCAGAAAAATCTGGAAGATTGCAAGGCAAAGTAGATAATGCTCTGCGAGATAGCCAGACGCACAATGAAGATAGATCAGCTCTGGGGTGTGGCCTTTTATAGGGGTGCTGGTGCGCGCTTCGCGGACACCCGCGCTGTCCGTGGACAGATCGAACACCCCATAAAGGCTCAAAAGGTCCCAAAAAGTATGTAGAAAGTCAGGACATTGTCTGGGACATGTGCTATGGTGAATTTTTACTATAAAATACTGTGGATTGCCTGAAAAGGTACTTTAAAAATGTTCGGGGACCCGGACAGTGTCCGCAATTCAGGACATACGCTCAGCGTGGGTGCGGTCACATGATGACATTGCGAACACGTCTGCGAAGGGAACGGGTGTCCGCAGGACACCAAATGTACAGGAACGGTTGTGCGCATGCGTGTGGGTGTTCTACGACAGTGTTTGGGTCCTGAAGCTAATTAAAAGTGCGACACAAGTGAGATGAACAGTTACGGACAGGCGCAATGTTCATAAGACTTATGGGTGTGGTGCGCATGTGCGTAGATGTTCTACAGGCAGTACGGACAGGAATAGTGTCTTAAGGACACCTTCATTTTGGTTAATTGCGGACAACCCGGACACCACACGTGTTCTAAGAACAGTTCCATTTTGCTTGCGTACAGTACGGACAGGCATAGTGTCCTTAGGACACCTTAATTTTGGTTAATTGCACACATTGAGGACACCGAGTGTGTTCTTAGAACAGTTTCAACTAGCCTGCGGACATTATGGACAGGCATAGTGTCCTTAGGACACCTTAATTTTTGTTAATTGCGCACATTGAGGACACCAAATGTGTTCTAAGAACAGTTTCAACTTGCCTGCGTATAGTACGGACAGGTATAGTGTCCTTAGGACACCTCCATGTTGGTTAATTGCGGACATTCAGGATACGAGTATGTTCTTAGAGCTGTTCCATCTTGCTAGCGGACAGTACGGACGGGTATAGTGTCCTTAGAATACCTCAATTTTGGTTAATTGCAGACAACCCGGACACCGCGCATTTTCTTAGAACAGTTTCAACTTACCTGTGGACATTACAGACAGGCATAGTGTCCTTAGGACACCTCCATTTTGCTCAATTGCAGATATTCCAGACACCGAGTGTGTTCTTAGAACAGTTCCATCTTGCTTGCAGACAGTACGGACGGGTGTAGTGTCCTTAGGACACTCTCATTTTGGTTAATTACAAACATTCCGGACACCCGCGCTGTCTGTGGACATCTTAACTGCCTTTTTAAAAAAATAAGACACAAAAGACTGAATTAAAACACATCTAATATTTTTTTTATTATATACAGATATAAAATGTATGAAAGAGAGGGGGAAGCAGAAACTGACACAAACACAGGGATATTGGGGGTTTGGAGAGGATGGATGGGAGGAGATGAAGGGATGGAAGTCTCATCGTAACGTTTTTCTTGGTGGGGAAGTTTGGGGATAGTTGACTGGGACATGGAGAGGGGGAACAGGTACATGTGGGACAATGATATTACATTTTTTCTTTTATGTGGTCCTCCACAAAATGTTTCAAAAGATTGAAATTTTCCATTAGCATCTCCATTTTTTCTTCCATGCGGTGCAGAGTATGTTCTAAGGTGTCTTTAGGTGTATTATTCTCAATGTCTGTATGGTCTGTGTAGAAAAATAAAAATGTTAAGTACACATAAAGTTATGATTATTAATTTGGTTACATAGAGAAGTGTCTACCATTAGTATCATTATCTTCAGTCATTTCCTCACGTGGCAAATTTTCCTCAAGCCAGTCCAAATTACTGCCCATTTCTGTGTAAAAACAAAATATATATTACTTTTAGTGTACCTAATACAGAAAGTTTAGAAATATAGAAGAAAAATGAAGTTTACTTACTAGCTTCTG
Organism: Ambystoma mexicanum; assembly: GCF_040938575.1. NCBI lineage: Eukaryota > Metazoa > Chordata > Amphibia > Caudata > Ambystomatidae > Ambystoma > Ambystoma mexicanum. The sequence continues at coordinate 423,981,747 of NC_090923.1, forward strand.
GTAAATTGTGTTATTACTGTTGTGTAGGTCTACTGCTGCTCCTAGCTGTGCAGTTCCTGTGAGGTAATTATGTTGGAGGCATATCTTTTTCGCTTTGGTATATTCCATTTTAGTACATATGGTATTTAAATGGATGGTTGATGTGTTACATATATAGGTTCCACTTCTTATTTATTATTACATATAATGTGTTTATATGCTGCTTTTTGAACTTGTGCAGTGTTTATATGACTTGATAGAACAATTTAAGATACCCCCTGAGTTTCTGGGTAGTGTTGTTGTCCGCGTCTGGTCCGCAGACATATGCACAGTCCGTGGATATCAAAAGCACTAGCTGGGGGTTCAGTATGTTCTATGTTACATGTATATAAAGTCAGGGACGTTATGGTTAAGTAGCGCTATTAAAAACCTATGAAATTCAGTAAAAAAACTTTGTTAAAGGGACATTATGGTTAAGTTGTGCTAGTAAAAACCTATGAAATTCAGTGAAAAAACTTTGTTAAAGGGACGTTATGGTTCCAAGTAAAACCGAAAAACCCCTGAAATTCGCCAGTTATGGTAAGCTAAGCAACCATAACTCGCGCCACCACTGTGCATTGCTAGGACTAACACCCAGGACATCAAAGATGACATCACAAATGTCATTGATGACATCACTGATGACATCCCATGTGCATTTACTTTTCATGAAAACTCTGTACAAGGGATTCTTATTATAATGTTGACAAAAATGTGTCAAGGATCATTGGAATAGATATCTTGAGCTATGTAGTGCATTAGGCAATGCATTGATATAAATAGCATTCTATTATGAAGTTCTTTACAGTATACTAAGCTACTCATGTATAAATATAAGCATTGTGTGCAGCATACATGATGGAGGTGCAATATTCATAATCTTCCCATGTTGAATAGTGAAATGATAAATGCTTTCTTATTAGAGTTTCGTGTACTGTGCAACATGTAATAAGTAGCTAATAAAACCACTTACTACATAATTTCATTATTACATACAAAACACAAAGACACAATAACACATACAAATATGAGTTTATATAGAGAAAGTGAAGTACGCAAAAAAGCAGCAGTAGAAGCAGAAAGTGTTCACAACCTAACTGATTATTTTTATGCACAGAAAGGATTGCTCCGCTTCAAACCTACTACTTCCTTATGTACAAATATCACATGATGTGACTGCACCCTAAAGAAAGTAATGCAAATACAAATATGAGCACATCCAGAGAAAGTACCGTAATAAAAAAACAGCAGAACAATAAGAAAGTGTTGATAACCTTACTGTTTGTCTTCAAACACAGAAAGCATTGCTATCTTTTAAGTGTGTATTTTTTCTACGTATATGTTTCATATGCTGTGAGTGGACCCTACGTGAATTATTGTAAGAACATATTTGAAGTATAAGTCTAAAAATATAGTACTTTTTGATTTCTTTGTTGCTAACTATTACTGTCTAAGATATATCACTAAAGGAAAAAACAGCGAGTCAGACATGTGATGTCATCAATGATGTCATCAATGACATTTGCGAAGTCATCTTTGATGTCCTGGGTGTTAGTCTTAGCAATGCACGGTGGTGGCGCGAGTTATGGTTGCTTAGCTTACCATAACTGGCGAATTTCAGGGGGTTTTCGGTTTTACTTTGAACCATAACGTCCCTTTAACAAAGTTTTTTTACTGAATTTCATAGGTTTCTAGTAGCGCAACTAAACCATAACGTCCCTTTAACAAAGTATTTTTTACTGAATATATATATATATATATATATATATATATATAGTTACCAAAAGAAAATCCAAAACACTATGGTGACTGGTGCTCCAATGTAAATTTTATTCAGTTTGTGCTTTGCTTTATGTCCTCTACACGTGTTTCACCACCGGTTTATACAGTGGCTCATCAGGAGGTAAGCTTCATATTTGAAATACAATTGAGCGAACAAGAATAAAAGAAAAAGAAACAAAGAAATACATTTAAATCATGTGTTGGAGATTATGATTCATCTCATATGTTCATACATTTCTTCTCTATAGTTATTGTAAAAGGTCCTTTCACATATACCAGATACATTGATCTCAAGCGTTATCAAAGATTTCATTTGCAGAATATTTAGCCTAAACTAATTTTTTAAATACAAAAGAAGAGAGCTTACTTTTCGTTCAACTTGCTTCTAGAATCCTTCTTTTTTTGTCAAGAAATATAAGTTTCCTGTGCTGTTTTTGGTTAAATTCTATTGTTTCAGAAAGGGTGCTGAAGACTTTACTTCTAATATTCCTTTATATGCAGTCCCTACAAATAAGGACAAAGTTGTTTTGTTAGAAAGTTGCATGGAACTAACTTTCTTAAATTAAACCACCCAGTTTAAAAAGTGGCTGTTTTTTGTTAAAAGAAAAAAAAAAGAAAATCCACTTTCATAGACCCAGGGCTTCCTGGTCTTACCTCTTGGTTTTTGGCTCTTGATTTGCATGTAGTTCTGGTCTGGATCCTGGGCTGCTACTGACTGTAAAAAATTGCCCGCTTTTTATACGTTGAAAAACAGCGTGCTGACATCACGCGTTTTCAGCGTGATGACGTCACGCGTTTCAACGTGATGACTTCATGCGTTACGACGATAGATGCCATTTTGGATTAGATGCTATGGCATCGTGATGGCGTAACTCCTCCCCTCATCTATTGGCCATATAGATGTGGGGGCGCCATCTTGGAGTCATGTTTACTCTAAAGTTGATAGGTGAATTCCCTCTTTTGTTTCCACATTCATGTAGTTTGACGATTCTGATGATAATCGTAAATTTATTGGGAACATAATTGTTCCAATATTTCAAAAAAAAATTCATAACCGCCACAAATATTTGTTATTAAAAATCACGCTTATGTAATCATGTTTTGATATTAGCTAAGTTGAACCGGGCGATCAATTCAGTCTAATAAGATAAACAATTGTTTACATTGGATTGGAAATGAGTTTTTAAGGAACTTGTGTTATTAATGTAGCTCATGGAGTCTGGAAGTAAATTCTCTAGACTCAAGCCTTTTGCTCGGAATTCGTCTTTCGATGCCTATTTTCCAAAAAATGAAGTTATTAATTAAAGTAACCTTTGGTAAGGTCTGAGGTCAAATAGATTTAATCTTGTTTCAGAAATAGGAGGAGATACATTGCAAATGACACAGTCACATAAAACATAGATACAATACAATATTACAAAAAATGGTGCAATTCATGGTCCGCGTTGAGACCCCCTTTGATACTGTCCATGGAGAATATCCAAAATGCTTCACGTTTTCGTAATTGCTTTTCTCTATTTCCTCCTCTCTCATGTCTGTTGATTTGTTCAATTCCATAAAATCTAATCATATCGATATCTGCTGTTTTGTGATTGTCCAAAAATGTTTACTATATGGGTAACGTGTATCCTGTAGTTTGATTGTTATTATATGTTCATAAATTCTTGTTTTAATAGGTCTGATTGATTGTACTACCTATGTAGGTTTTAGTGCATGCGCATTTAATAGCGAATATCACAAAGTTTGTATTGCAGTTCAAAAATTCTTTCATTTTGTATTGCGTGCCATTGGCTTTGGTGCACTCTTTTAGTCCATTGATGGCATAGTTGCACATCTTGTAAACCTTTCTGTTTCTTGTGTTCAGAGAAGTGTGAAGGGCAAAGTTTGTTTTTAAGATTAGGCGCTCTCCTGAATGTAAGGCATGGAGTTGTTGGTAGAAATGGTTTGAGATCTTCGTCTGTGGTCAGAATATTCCAATGTTTGTTAAGGATCTGTCTTAGCTTGCTAGCCTCCGTGTTATAAGTTGTGATGAATCTTAAAGATTTTGGTTTCTCCGTAACCTCCTTTTTCTTGGTTTTGTCGCTTAATAGATCCATTCTTTTACGTGCTTGACTTGGATTTTGGGCTTTTGTCAGGAGATCTTTTTTGTATCCTCTAGCTAGGAATTTGGTTTTAGCTTCTTGATAGTGTTTTTTAACTTCCTCTTCATCTGTGCAGTTTCGTTTAATCCTTAAGAATTCTCCATATGGGATATTCTTCTTAATGTGCGGTGGATGATGGCTTGCAGCATGTAATATGCTATTTCCTGCTGTTGGTTTGGTAAAAAGAGTAGTTTTTATATGATTGTCACAGATATAAAGTTGAAGGTCCAAGAAATGAATTTGATTTACACTTTCTTCCATTGTCAATTTCAGATTAAATGAATTGTTGTTAAGATACCGATGGTATTCATTGAGCGATTGTTTGTTTCCTTTCCATATAACAAGCATGTCATCTATGAATCGACTCCAATATACAATCTGACTGGATTCGGTAAACGCTTCGTGTTTCCATGCATGGTGTAATTCAAAAGCTCCCAGTAAAGATCGGTGTATGCTGGTGCAAATTTTGCCCCCATTGCAGTTCCTCTTTTTTGCCTGAAGATTTGTTTGTTAAATAGAAAAATGTTGTTCATAAGTGTAAAGTTTAGCATTTCTAATTCCATTTCATTATGATTTCTAAATGAGATGGATCTTGTTTCAAGAAATTCTCTTGTTGTCTCCATGCCTTTAAGGTGTAAAATGCTTGTGTAGGGAGATTTGTCACGTCGAATGTGACCAATCTGTAGTCCTCTTCCCATTCTATAGAGTCCAATTGCTTGATAACATCAGTTGTGTCTTTAATAAATGAGGCGAGATTTGCTGCCAGAGGTTGTAAAAACTTGTCAATGTAGGCTGAAATTGGCTCTGTTAGGGAGCCTATGCTGTTGATTATGGGTCTACTTGCTGGAATCCGATCAAATTTTTTATGGATTTTCGGTAAGAAGTAGATAGTCCCTAAAGTTGGAAAGGGATTGTTCATGAATTGATATTCATCTTCAGTGATTAATTCTTCTGCCAAGTAGCGCTTATTAAGATTATACCATTCTGTAATTAGATTTGGCAATGGATTGTTAGCCAATTTTTCATAAGTATCTTCATCCCCCAAATGTTTTGCAGCCATTATAAGGTAGTCTGATGTATTGAGCAGCACAATTTTTCCTCCTTTATAAACTGATTTTGTTGTGACAGATTCATCTTTTTGTAGTTCATCTAGCGCTTTTCTTTCCTCATTTGTAAGGTTGAGATGAATATTTTTAGATTTTGACGATTTCAGGTATAGTTCTTTTAGATCTTCTGATACTGCTTTCTCAAATAGATCAATCACATTTTCGCTATATAATTGCGGATAAAAGGTTGATTTTTGTTTAAGTTTGGTTGGTTCAAATTGATCCATTGTGATTCCCAAATCTTCTGTGAAAGTGTCCAAAGTGTATATATTTTCTTTTTCTGGTAGATTTAACAGATTAACTGTTTGTAAGGAATGGGTAATTGAAAGTTCTTAAGGTGTTCTTGTGTCTTTTATTCTTCGTTTATATATTTTGGTGCTGGTTGCAAAATATTTTTTGAGTTTAAGATTTCTACTGAATTTAAACAGATCTATTCTTGTTTGAAAATGATGCATTTGATTAGTTGGACAGAATGAGAGACCTTTACTTAAGGCAGAGTAGAGTTGTGTTGAATATGTTTTGTCGGATAGATTAAGGATCAAATTTTCCTTTTGCGTTGTTCTTTTGACCTTTGATCGGATGGCTCTTCTTCGTTTGATGCTTCCTCTGCCCCGTCTCCCTCTTTTGTTTGGTCTCCACTTTGTGAAGCATTTGGGTTGTTTGACGGATATTTTGCATTTCTTTTTTTGTGTTGACGATATTCCTCTAAAAAAGAATAGGGTCTGGCTGAGGCTGTCTCTGATTCGCTTGATGTTTCTGGTAAATTTTGTTCCCCTTCACTGCTGGGTTCACTTTCAGAGGTTTGTGAAGATTCAGGATTTTTGATTTTCTGAGTATTATCTTTTTTCGCTCCTTGAGGGGAGAATCCTTTCGATTTACGGTTAAATTGTTTTGGAAATGTATACACTCTTTTGAATTTATAATCCATTTCATCTCGGTGAAAGGTTTGTTGTTTGCGTATTTTTATGTCTTGATCCACTTTTTCAAGGTATTCATCTAGAATCTGATAGTTTTTAAAAGTTGCTTTTGGCAAGTTTAGTTCTTCAATTTTGCTCTTGATCTCGTCAATTTCTTGTGTTAATTTATCATGTGACCTTTTTGTGTAGTTGATTAATTTCATCATCATTTCTTTTGAAGTGTTTTTTAATAGATCTTCCCAATCTTTGAGATCTTCCAAGTCCTCCTCTTCAAATGAGGGAAAAATACAGATTCGTAGTATATTTCTTTTTTGTAAAAAAAAGATTTATATAGCCGCGGCTACAAGTACAGTGTGGAGTGCATTGTATCTGTGGCTAACAAAGAACTATATGGTCAGTTTAAATGGAGGTGCAGTCAATCACAGCAATGACTGGGGTGGGTTTACCCATGGCCATCAGGGAGTATAGCCATGGATATAATGAAATAAATAACCATATGAACTTTTTTTAACCCACACTGTATTGAAAGAATCAATTAAAGACTATTGATCTATTTATACAATCTGTGTTTTTGATTGTCTATTTTATAACTGAAAGGTTGGCCCTGAAAAGGACCATTTTGGGGAGAAGGAGAAAGGAGGAAGGAACTAGGAATGGAAAAACCTTAGGATTCACACATTTAACCAAGGCTAAACACACATTTATTTTTCTTTACATTTTATATTTTGTACATTTTTTCAGTTTTTCTTTTTCTCAAAAATTAAATATAGAGATGCTACTTAATAAATACATATATTCCTAGCGTTGGCAATTGGCCTGGTGTTCTGAAACAGCCTTTCCGAAAGCCATTTAGGCTGGCATCACCCACCTTGATCCAGTTGTGATATCTTTTACACATTACCATATAGTCCTGTAGATTGGATGCAGGCAGGATGAGATGAGGTTGGGTGTTGGTTGTTGGAAAATAAGTATAGATAGAATTGGAAGACCATGGCGCATATGACAGGTATTTGCGTGCTGATTGTGCACCATGCGATTTCCCTTTATGTTGCACATGAGCCTTCCTATACAATTCGTCCACTTCATTCCAATGTACTCGGACAAGGTGCTGTATCAATGTCAAGGTTTCCAAACATTGCAATGGCTTCTTTGAAGGCCCCCTCCACAAAACCTTTCCACAAAAAAAACACATCACTTCCTCAATCTCGTTCTTACTGTGTTGCTCCGTGAACCCAAAAATATTGACAATTGTCAGAAAGAGTCTTCTGCACACATTGCTTTTTGTTTTAATTTATTTTAATTCTCTGTATTACATGTTTCAGCCTCATGTTTTTTTCCTTCCTGGCTCCACCCCCTCCCCCTTTCCATACCCCAAAACGGCTCTTTTAAGGGTCACCCTCTAAGTCATAAAATTAGATGAAATTAAACACAGACTGCAAACATACATTACAATGGGCCTCATCATGAGTTGGATGGTATCCCGACTGTAATACCACCTAGCTGTAACAGCATGAGCACCCTCCGGTGTGGTGGTATTACCGCTGGATCACGGGTTGGGCGTTAATGGTAAATCCCCATTCCCCATTGGGTCCATTGGACTCTATGGTGAATTTTCGATGCTAATACCATACACTAATACAGCTGGCAGTAATCCAGATGAAAACAGGGTGCTAAATGGGATTTTCACCACCAGAAAAAAAGCTGACGGTAAAACAGCCCATTTAGCACCCACCTCGTGATAAGGCCAGACGTTAAATGTAGCAGTAATACTGTAATCTATTTTATGCAGTTTGAGTTGCTACAATTCATTTCCCAAATGCTCCTTTGTAACCATGGTTACAATGCGGCCAAATGGAGTTCAGTAGCAGTGGATACAAATCCCTGAGTTGTTGCTGATGTTGGAGAAGTCTTCAAATGCCTGCGTCTCATTGGCTGGTGCATTAGCATTTTAAAAGAAATACAAATCTGTGTATATATGTGTGTGCATTCTAAGGTACATGTAAATTGTATTTTCAGATATGCAAAGTGTAAGAAAAGGTGTGAGAAAGATTCAGAACCATGAATAGAATAAAGAGTAGTGAGTATGGGTAGTGTTAGGGGTCGAGACAGTGGAAGTAGGGTGACTGGATGTAAAGAATATGAGATACAATAGCATCCATCTATCTGCAAAAAAAAGAAAACTTAATTAGTTAAAGAACACACTATATGAAATCCCTTGAAATACAGTTTTTTTTATCCTGATTGATATGTAGACTTTATTTCTTTGCACCTATTAATCATTGGGTCACTGGAAAATAAAATCCAAGTTGGATACACTGATGAATCAATAAAGTAAATGAATGGGAGCAGAGTGGGTGGAGATACATTTAATTGGTACAGTGAAACAGATACAGTAGGGTGGGTGAGAAGACACAGGCTAAAATACAGTGGGTGGGCATCAAAAACTAGAGTAGGGTGGCTGAAACAAAACAGTTGCACAGGTAGAAACACTACCCATGACCAATCAGGGCATGCAAGATTCCATAGATGAGGATATCCATCACGCCCAATGGAAATATCTTCATATTCATCATTGCAATCAGTCCTGGTTAGTGAACAATGTTCCATCCCAAAGCTTATGAACTTTGGTACTGATTAACCATCTGGTACAGGTGCACTAGGATGATGAATGTGGAAAAGCACATCAGCACCACAAAATCAAAATGCATGGACCTAATTCATTACGTCACCAATGAACAGCACCTCCTCCATCCCCTCCTCCCTACTTTCTTATGTTTTGAATATGGGTTAGCCTTTCATGGGAGTTAACTGCACAACATCTCTAATAATGATCACATGTGCTACAAGTCCACTGGGACAATGTGAATGATGACTGCTGAAAACCATATTTTTTGTGGCATTGGGCCTCATTACACGGAAGGCGGTAATGGTTAATGGCCACCGTTAATGGTAACGGTGACTGTTAACCATTACTGCCTTACTACGAGGTCCCTTAGCGGGTTGGTGCTTTAACGCCTTCTTTTTGCAGGCGTTAAAAACCAACCCGCTAAGGGACCTCGGAGCTAATTACGGCACCGCAAAATTGCGGTGCCGTAATTAGCGCCTTCCCCATTCCCATAGAGCCCTATGGGGCAGAAATGGGAATGGGGAAGGGCAATGGCGGAAGGGGGATTTACCGCCCCACCAACCTTGGAATGGGGCGGTAAATCCCCTTTCCGCCAAGGCGGTGCCGGTAATTTACCGGCATGGTCCAGGGTGCTAACAGCACCCTGGATCACCGCCTTCCGTGTAATGAGGCCCATTGTCTTTTTCGTCTTGTCATTTTTCTTATTTTATATTTTCCTCCCCTGATATACATTTAAGTAGGTCTGCCAATCATAGCAGCAGTGATAATGATGTGCTATGGGTCCCCAATCCAACCCTACCCTGCAAGAAAACAACCGGCATGAACACCACCATGGACAGATGGAGAGTTATTAATGTACTCTGTTCAAATAAAGAAGCAGAGGAGGTCCAATGTACCTTCTACAAAAATACACTGAGACGTGAGTCTTCAAAAGTTCCTTCTCAAAGCTTGGGAACATCAGTGTCAATAAACCATCTTGTGCAAGTCCACTGGAATGATGTGAATGATGACCACCAAAAACCACATCAGCACCACAAAATAAATATGCATAGGCCTCAAGAATAACGTCACAGAAAATCAGCACCTCCTCCAGCAATTCCATCCACCAGTGGGACACCTCCAACTAACAGTCAACCCTCAACTTCTGCAGCTGCTGCTTCAATTCCACCTCTTGCTATACTACCTGCACTCAATGTATCTAGAGACACCATGGAAGATGCATTAGAAACATATCAAGTGGATCAAACCAAAGTGTCTCCAATGAGCATATGGGAAAAAAAGTTTCAAAGCACTTTGTTTCCACTACTCTCTACTAAAGCAAAAGGAGGAAGACACGATGAAAGACCCATACTAATCTGTGTAGCAGAATTGCGTTCTCTACTAATGTATTCCGAAGATCCAAGAGACCAGCAAAATGTTGACTACATTTTTCATCTCTTGTTTGACAGCAAACTCGCAACTCTATTTTATGGGCTTACACACACACTAAAAAGAGGCACCCATTTCCAAAACATGTCAGCTAACTCATTTAAAAGATAAAAGACAAAGATGAAGAGTTGCAGTCAGGTATTATAAATCTCTTGGCAAATATGCAAGGTACAAAGGAATACTAGTTCAAACATCGTTCTGATGCATGTTGTATGTTAAGGAACATGGGGCCCCCCGCCGCATGGTTTGTTACTTTAGGTTGTGCAGAATATGCATGGGATAACTTGCATGACTTTCTATGCACTATAAACCAAAACAAAGAACAAATAGATATACAACGTTCAGTAGAACTCTGTTCTCTCGATCCTGTCAATGTCTCAAGATACTTTCACCATAGTTGAATTGCTATGTTACACTTCATCTGAAATAACAACTGCCCTCCACTCAGAGAAGTAAAACACTTCTTTTGGAGGAAAGAATATCGATCAAGAGGAGCACCACACATCCACATGTTTTTGTGGATTAAAACTTTGCTGCAACAGTGATGGCACTGTTTTTCTGAGTATTCAAAACTAAACTACCTGTGACATTCCTCCAGAAGACATACATAATGACCTACAGACACAAATCTTATGTTTCCAATTATATAAGTATGACAAATACTGCCGACGTCAATACAAAAACATTCCCTAGATTCCCTAGACCAGTTGTGCCAAAGGCCAAGTAAACAGTTTAATGTCTTCAGTTAGGCACAGTGTCAAAGGAAAATATCCCTAACACACATACAACATTAAAAGAGATGACGCATCCAAGTACTTCAATGGTTACAATCCTATCATGGCCCTCTTGTGAAATGCTATCATAGACATTCAATACAATGTGGACAATTCAACTGCTGTTGCAAGATATGTCACAGCCTATCTCAGCAAAGCTCAGAAAGCAGAGCTAAAGGACCTTTGGGATGACATATTATCTGACAAAATCCTGTACAGCATTGGTATGAACATTCTGTCATATAGAGAATGGAGGTGCCATGAAGCTGCAGATCATCTAGCAGGTGCAGCTTTGTATGGAAATATGAGAGCATTTGTTGGCTAAACCTTGGTGCAGCTTCATTTCGAAAAAGAGTACTGAAATCCTACCAAGAAAGTGAATCGATAGCCACAGACAATCCCAACATGATAGGCTGATCAATGGTTCCACTATTGCAAAAATCTGAATTATCGTGCTTTTTAAAGGTAAATAGTGCATGTGGGGAGATATTTTTGTGGGCTCAGAATGACCCAGGAAGTGAATGGTGCCTCAGGTATTACACGCACATCATGAATATGTAAAAATGTATTCTGGAAACTGGATCGAAAATGAGTTAAGCTCAAAAATAAATAACGACTTACCGTTTGGTAGCAAGGCTAAACAGACTGAGATATTTTCTAAAATGGATGCCAGATACAAAATGGCATTGTGAGACTTAGGGCCTCATTACACGGAAGGCGGTAAACCATGGTGCTGTTAGCACCACGGTTGCCGCTGGTACCATACCGGTACCACCATGGAGGAAAGGGGAATTACCGCCCCATTCCAAGGTTGGCGGGATGGTAATTCCCCCTTCCTCCATGGCCCTTCCCCATTCCCATTTTTGCCCCATAGGTATGGTGAAGGAGCTAATTACGGTACCGCATATTGCGGTACCGTAATTAGCAACAAGGTCCCTTATCCGGTCCCAACTTTAACGGCTGGTCTACACCAGCCGTTAAGGTTGGGTTCTGCAAAGGGACCTCGTAGTAAGGCGGTAAGGGTTTACCGGTACCGGTGCCCTTACTGGTACCAGCAAACCCTTACCGCCTACCGTGTAATCAGGCCCTAGGTGTGCAAAGCCCTGACTCATGCAGATAATGAATATTCTTTGGCAGCATTTTAATATAAGATAAGCATGTCTGGAAGGCTATATTTAGAATTTCTGGCAGGGAAAGTAGACATGATTGATGGTAAATCAGATAAAGGCAAGGTGGTTACCAATTAGTACAGATCAGCTGAAATACTTGCTAGCAAACAAAATGAGCTGATAGAGTTATCCATGGTATAAGCTGCCAATTAAATTTGGCAGGACCTTGAGATGCAGATAAGGACTGTTTATTGGCAGGAGTTAAAGGATGTACAATTGTGTTCCGCTGGGTCTAAAATAAGCTTATTAGTCTATGTGTCAGTCAGCCAGGGCTTGCCAAGAGACACTAATGTGGGCTTTGTGAGTGACAGATAAGCCAACCAATCAAAGATAAGCAGAGCTTTTATAATGGCTAAGAGACCCAATCAGATATGTATCCTGAATTTTCATAAAGGTATTGCATCATTGAAAAGACCTATATAAGCAACGTGATTGCAGTGGATTTGTGTGCTTCCAGTGTGTCTTTTTGAACTTGTATTAAAGATGACTGTGAACTTGTACCCCGGCATCCGTTCTTCCATTGGTCCACTCCCAGTGTCAGAGTCAACAGATGTCAGAATGCTTGAGCGGATGCAGAAGGACCTTCTTTACACAAATGTATCTCAAACAACGCTGGATTTGAAAAACTATTAACACTGTGCTTGAACTGCAAAGTGATTTTAAAATGTAACCTTGACATAGAACAAGGTTAGGTCAGTGGAGCAATTGGAACAGTTGTTGGCTTCCAAAGATATGCAAATGAAAGCAACATTCATTGTCATCATCAATTTTTATAACTTGAGCAAACAAAAAAAAATCTCCAGCACCACAGCATGTTTCCTTCTTTTAAAAAATAAGTATGTATGCAGTGAGAAATTCTCTATGTCTCTCACATATGGTGTTACCATTCACAAGTCAGGTCTCACCGATTACCACACACTTGTTAACATTGAAAGCACAGTCTTCGGAACAGTTATGAGTTACGTAGCACTTTCACTTCTTCATAAACTCAGTTGTCTCTTCTTAGTTAACCTTAACACAAACAAAGTCAATGCTTACATTCCTTGCATCCTAGAATACAACGGTCTACATGCACTGTACACTCCACAACTTGATATGTATCCTGTACCTCAAAAAAGAAAAGCTTCAAAAAGACAACTAGTACTAGCCTTCCAGACATGCTTACTAGTTGTCTTTTAGTGGATCTCTCCACAATCCCAGTAAAAAAGCAAAAAGCAAATGCAGGATCTTCAAACCAAGCAGATACAACATTTCCTGGTCCTTTTAAATTCAGCAAGCCAACTAGAGTAAATTGCTATGCAAATGTAGCATACAATCTTCAATTCCAAATGTCACCAACTGTGGACAATATTCACTTAAATGGCTCAGACCAGCTGTCTTTACAAAGGCTCATCCTCTACATAAACACCTCTTACAACCCTGACATTATCTACAGTGTCTCAGCGATATGGAAGGAATTGGACTACTGTGTTGGAATGGCTAAATTCACCATAAACACACAGGAGGATACACAAGTATTCCTAATGTACTTACTACAAGTACTACAGACAAAACAGGCCCCTATCAATGAAATCTTACAAATTTCATACATGTGAAAACATACATGTAGTCTCAGCAACCATGTTTCACAAGAGCATATCGATTTGTGTATTTTTATATACCAAATTGCAATTCAATTCTATTTCAACAGCTTCTCCAAAATGCAGATCATGCCATATTATGCTCATTTTGCAATTCAGACAATCTGTCCAATATACAAATAGATTCACAGGCCCAATTTGCAATATTAATGCTTTTAAAATACAATGCAGATTGCACTAAAAATAACTGTAAACTCACTAACTTCACACTCATCCAAGTATTTATTGGCAAGAAACCATTCACAACAGTGGACAAAATATACCACACTGGTGCCCCAACCACTTCAGGCCACTATACTGCATATGTGAAAACAAGAAGTGGCTGGTGTGAATGTAACAGCACTTCTGTTACTCAAAAATAGTGGTTACCAGCAAATCTAACAACTTCCTACTTAATATACCTTGAACCCAAATGTAGTATTTAAATTACAGTTTAAATTCACAATTACAATAATATGCAGTTAGAATCTGTCATGAACCGTCAGACACTCGCCTTTTAGACCTCCTGGTCCTTGACACATCAGGGCTTACACTCTGCTGTACTTCCAACATGGCCATTAAACACAGAACGCTGCCTACCAGCTTTCACATCCGACGTAGCACGTTCTATAAAGAAGCCACGCCCCGGCGGTCCCACGCATCTGAACGCTACTGATTGCTGTGGCTAGACATGTGCTCCATAGTTCGCCTTTGCTGAACTCTGTTGTTTCCTAGTTCCCGGACCCCCGGCTTCCTCCTACTACCCTCCTTCCTCCTTATCCTGTCTTGCTTCCCAGACTCCATGTACCCGCCTCCAAGTACACCTCCTTCGAATCCCGGACTTCCTGGAGTTTCCTATTGACCCTGGACATAGAAGCTGAATGAACGCTGGAACCCGAAGACGGCCGTACGGGGTTCTACAAAACCCGAACCGTACGGAAGAAGACTCCTCCCAAGAATTCCAGCAAGCAGCGAACTCAGGTGAGAAAGGGGGAAACCTGTGACAGATTGAGACGCTACCCAACTGAAGTCAATACAGACATGGAGGCGGCCATTCAAGATCTTATGCACGGCATGCAAGAACTAACGACCGAAGTACAAAACTTAAAAGCAGAGAATGCCGCATTAAAACAATTAGTCTTGTCCCGCGACTCTGCCACGAAAGAAAGCGTACTATTGGGTGGCATTGTGGACAAATACAATGGGTCTGCAAAAAACCTTTGTGCATTCCTTGATTCCTGTTTAGTCCACTTTACCTTTAAGCCCTATTATTTCTCTACTCCCAGGGCTAAGGTGGGCTTTATTATTTCGCACGTTTCCGGGAATGCATTAACCTGGGCCACATCTTTAGTTAATGCCGGAGATGCCCTCCTGGATGATTATGACGGATTCAATTAAGCCCTTAAAACCATTTTTCACCGCCCAAAACAGGTCTATAGTGGTTAGGAACGTCTACTCGATTTCCAACAAGGCTCCCAGGACCTGCTCACATATGTAACACGGTTTAAACAATTGGATAAAGAAGCGGATTGGTCATCTGAAGCCTGC